>NC_064810.1:40578754-40928706 GCF_023721935.1 Panthera uncia
TTTCTTTTCTTTTCTTTTCTTTTCTTTTCTTTTCTTTTCTTTTCTTTCTTTTTGTTTTTCAGAAAAAAAGATCACACACATTTAGAAAATTCTTGTTCTTAGAAAATTGTGTAATAAGTACCTAAATATACCTTGTTTCCAAGTATAGACTGTGGAAAATGCAAAATGCTATTTTGAAATACTTGTGAGAGGAACAAATTTGTGTATTTCTTCTCCTACTCTCATCCTCTTTTCAAAGAGATTATAATTACTTCCACTTTGTATCGGTATTCAGTCTTTAGATTTTTGTGCCTAAACATACTGATTTTTACGGTACTACCAGCTTCTTCTTCACCAGCGGATGTTTTACATCAGGGATACTTCATCTATCTGTCATCTTTGAATCTGCTTCTCTTCCTGGTACACCTTGACATTGACACAATGCCAAAACCTATCACATAATCAGGACTTGGTTAGTTGCTTTGGAGGGGAGAGTATGAAGTAAGCCAGGATTTGGTTTTCCCATAGGTGTAAACGGAATCAAATGATTAGGATAAAAGAACATCCTGGGTAGTTCTGAAGAGTGAATCAAAATTCTGGATTGAGCCGGAAAACTCATTTAAAATTAATCATCCTAAAATCAAGCCTAATTTTAATTCTGATTTTATAAATTTGACTTTTTCATTACTTCATCAGAGCATCTACCCCAAAAACATGCTACCCAAGGATATATGAAAAGCAAAAACCACAGTGACATTTTACTAATAGCTACTTATATATGCTTTAAAAAAGTCAATAAGAAATTAACTCATATTTCAAAGCAACAATCTCATGTTTTCCTTTAAAGAAGGTATAAAGAAAACATATTTCTATATATTAAGAATTTAGGGAGAATACTATGAATTCATTTTACCTTGTGAATCTTACAGATTTTGCGATGAAACAAAATTGGCACTTCTACTTCCAGAGATATGTTGGGGGTGGGGAGGAATGTTCTAGAACTCTACTACATAAGGTGTGGGACATGCACCACCCAGCAATATCAATCCCCCAGAGATTCTTAGATATGCAGACCCTCAGGTCCTGCTCCAGACTTTCTGAATCAGAGTCTGCATCTTAATGTGGTCCCCAGGTAGTTGTTGAGCACAATGAATTTAAGAAGTACTACTTGAGGGGCGCTTGGGTGGTTCAGCCGGTTAAGCGACTGAGTCTTGATTTTGGCTCAGGTCATGATCTCATGGTTTTTTAAGGTTAAATAAACTTAAAAAAAAAGAAAAAAAAGAAAAAGGAAAAGAAAAGAAAAAAGAAAAAAGAAAAGAAAAGAAAAGAAAAAAGAAAATAAATCACTACTTAGGATAACAGACCTTTTGGCCTTTCCCACCTCTTGCCCAATTTCCTACCTCATTTTTGTCTACAAACATTTATGGTTTTATCAGTTTCTCCTTTGGCTTACAATTGCCTCAGAGAGGCATCCTCAGGAGCTGGGCCTTTCTCCTCTTTGTTTTCCTGGTGCATCTTCTTAAAGCCTTGCCTTCCCCTTTTCTGATGCACTGACTAGCCTAAAACAGCTGGCCAAGCTTTCCACATTTATCATTAAAACTTGCAGGGAGGGAAAAAAAATATCTCTGCAACAGGTCATGGTATTTATAATACCCCAAGACCCCAAAGCAAAAAAAAAAATAAAAAGAGGGAGAGATGTGACGTGGTGCTGTGTAGTGTGTTTTTCCTTTAAACTGTATCCCTGTATTATGTTAACCATAATGTCCATAAGAAAAGAAGTAGCACTAATTTGGAAAATGTTAGGTTAATATTCATTTCTTTCTGGGAAACTGATGAATTTCTTGAGTAAAAGTGCTGCATAGTAAATTAAATTTTGGGAGTTAACATCCTTGCTTTTACAATTGGTTGTGCTTTTAGACTGAATTAATTATTTTTATTGCCTAATCATTGCCATTATCAATATGACAAAAATATATTAATTCTGTATTTGTTTTTAAAGGAAAGTAGATAGTTAAAAGTATTGTGATATCTTTGCTCCAGATTTTCCATATAAAGTGACATGTAATAACTGGAAAAAAATTGAACTTGTTATTGTTTTGATTGATTAACCCTAATAAAAGCAGTACATATGTTTGTAGGTTAGCTAAAATATAAATGTAAACTTCAGAGAAAAAAATTTGTAACATCATAACATGTTGAATCACTGAAAATCCTGCTTTGTGTGTGTGTAAGAGAGAGAGAGAACACTTAAATTCTACTCTCTTAGTATATTTCAATTATTCAATAAGTGTTCTCAACTATTTTCATCATGTTTTACATGAGATCCCCAGAACTTATCTTACAGTGAAAGTTTGTGCTCTTTTACCTGCTTCTCCCTATATCTCCTACCTCCAGCCCCTGGCACCCACTTTTCTTCTGTTTCTATGTGTATTTTTTTTTAATTCCACAAAATAGTGATATCATGCAATATTTGTCTTTCTCTGTCTGGCTTATTTCACTTAGCATAATGCTCTCAAGGTCCATCCATGTTTTTGGAAATACCCGAGAAAATCCTACTCTTTTGATTTAGGGCAGTGGTTTTCAGTGTGATGGGGGAGGTGGGTTGGAAAGGAGGCAGTGTTTAGTTTGCCCCATGGAGATATTTGGAAATATCTGGAGATGTTGTTGTCACAACTGGGAAGGCAGGACACTGCTGGCATCTAGTGTGGAAGGTCAAGGGTGCTTTCTAAACTAAAATGAGCAGGGAGGTCTCTCACAGCAAAGAATTATCTGGTGTTCCCTTGTTGAGAAACCCTTTCTTAAGAGATGAATAATGGTGCTCCATCAGGAGCTGTGGTCACCAAAAAGATGCTAGGACACTGCTGGCAACTTCTCTAAATCTCAGCCCTGTTCTCACCTAAATTCAAAATCTTTTGAAGTACAAATTTAAACAAATGATTATGTTACCAGAGCTATATAAAATTAATATATTTGAGGGAAAGGCCCAAGGGTGGCTCATTCATTGATGTATCTTCTTTCCTATTTCTGTTCTCCCTTTTCCCCAGAGATATATTCATGCATAAAAACTTACAATTAACCTATATAATTTTCTTGGGAGGAGTATTTCTATCTATTTTTAAATGGTGCTTCAAATCTTAGAGGTAAGAAAGTATGGTACTATACCATTAGGCCTAGAAAAAATTCTCTAAATGAGTGTCTGGGAGAAAACTTAATGAGACTTTGGTTTTCTCTATATTAAATTCTTGAAAATAATACTTAAAATTTGTAAACTGAAATTATCAGGGTGTTATTAACATATTTTTTTTAATTTTTCAAAATATAATTTATTGTCAAATTGGCTAACATACAGTGTGTATAGTGTGCTCTTGGTTTTGGGGGTAGATTCCCATGATTCATAGCTTACATACAACACCCATTGCTCAAAATTTATTTTTTAATAAGAGTTTTATTTTTGGCACTAAGTTTGTTCACCTTAGTAAAGCAGATATAACAATTACCTTCTCTTCCTTATAAACTGTGAGTTATAATATATGAATCTTGGGTATAATTATATTCAGAAATTTTATTAAATAATCAGTAGTTTAAATATTCTTTGATTTAGAGGGGTGCCTGGGTGGCTCAGTTGATTAAGCCTTTGACTCTTATATCAGCCCAGGTCATGATCTTGTGGTTCCTGAGATCAATCTCCACATCAGGCTCTGTGCTGGGTTTGGAGCCTGCTTGGGATTCTCTTCCTCTCTCTCTGCCCCTCCCCTGATTGCTCTCTCTCTCTCTCTCTGTCTGTCTCTCAAAAATAAACATACTTAAAAAAAATATTCTTTGATTAGAGGACAATCAACACATGTAAAACCCATGTATATTTTTGGATTACAACTTTGAAAAAGTATTTTGCTTAAATATGACTGTTATTTAAATTGTTTGATTGATTGATAATGCCAATCTATCATATAAGCTTTACTTAGTATATATATCATTATAGAAGAGGGATCAGAGGGAGTTAAAGCTGTATAATTTTCAGTTACAATTATGATGGTATTGATGTGCTTACTAAGTAGTACAAAGGAATTTAGAGCCTCAATTCACTTAATTACAGACTCAAATAAGGGGAAGTGTAGAAAAAGCAGAGTCTGAAATGAGTGATCCATGTATATTTGTCGATGATAGAAAGAAGTCTCAAAATTAGCAAATGTGAATTTTTATTTTCTACCTTCCCCCTTTTCTCAACTTCTTTAAATTTTTTTTTCCTTAAAGATTTCCTTAGACATTTATTGGTGCCTTACCTATGGTAATGGACTTAAATTAAACAACAACAACAAAGCAAAAACAAAATGCTCTTTTGGCAAAGAAACCCTGTTGGTTGCCTACCCGCCATCTGTTTCCTGGCTTTTTCTTGAGAATGGAACACCCATATTGTTTAGGTTTTCACCTTCTGATGTGTTCTTGGAAAGTGGCCTCTCTGCCACTTTGTGGAGAGAACATCTGAGAGCTAATCATGATAATTACAGTAATTTTGTCAGTGATTGGTTTAGGCAAGAGTAAGTAAAGCCAATGAGGCTGGATCAGAATTCTACTGACTTCTGGGGAAGTTATCCTCCTGATAAAAAGAAATGAGGAGAGGCTAAGTACTTTGTGCCCCTGGGCTTGCCCTGTGAAGGCCCAGTGTCCCTGTGTAGAGCAGTTGTGCTTTCCTTATGACCAGAAAAGTGGAACCCAGTGAACACTAGAGAAATTGGCCAGGAGCCCTGACACAACCCTGATTTGTGTAAAAGAATTTTCCTTGTTTAAGTCACTTTTGTTAGTACTTCTCATACTTTCAAAGTAAAGACATTCTGATAGAATACAATGTTTAATTTCCCGATCAAATATCTTAATATCTAGGGGCACCTGGTGGCTCAGTTGCATGAGAATCTAACTCTTGATTTTGGCTCAGGTCATGATCCCAGGGTCCTAGGATTGAGCTCCACATTGGGCTCTGTGCTGAGTGTGGAGCCTGCTTGAGATTCTTTCTCTCCCCCGCTTTGTCCCTCTCCCCTGCTTGCATGCCTGCTCTCTCTCTCTGTCTCGTAAATAAATAAAAGTTTAAATATCTTAATTTCTAAATGAAGACTAGGCAATGCATAATTATAATTATGTTATTTTGTTAATTATATCTTATTATTTGGACTTCCCCAAGTTATCTTTTTTTTAGTGTTTTAGTATGATGTCAAAGAAAATATGCAGAGTGGTCAAATAGAATGAGCACATTGTTTAGAATCAGACACTTGTATTTGAAATCTGGCCTTGCCATTTATTGCTGTGTGATCTAATGTAGGACAATTAACCTCCATTAACATTTGTCCTCACTCTTAAAAAAGGAAAAACAATAATTTCTATGTCACAGCACTTTGGAGTAAATGATATTTGAGCAAATAAGGTATTTCTGTGTATCCACCTATGAAAAAATATATATGATAATGCATGTGAAAGAACTATACAAGTATCACTTCTTATTCCTAAGTAAGTTCGATAATTTCACCTTCTAATCTTAAATCTCAGACTATATGTGATATCTTGGATTTGGATTTGGGAGAAGGAAAATTGATAGTATTTCCTGACATTTCTATTCAGTTAAGAGCCCCAAACATTGCCTTTGACATTACATGATTGTTATACCATTGAAGCTGTGCAGTCTAAAGTTTGGATACAATCTTGACACTATATTTTGAATTGAAAGAGTCAAAATGTGGGTGAATGGGTCCAATTATTTTCAATTTTTAAGTGATTAGAATTTCCTCAAAATTTTATTATTTCTCCTTCAGGGAGTACTTCTGATTGTTTTACATGTCACTCTCCTGACACCCCTCCCCCTACCTGCCAGATACCCCCCAGACTAGCATATCAGACTATTAAGTTAATCTGGTTTGTTCTATGTTGTTTGTCCACAGCTTGAAATTCTACATTAATGCAAATATTTCATTGATACTTGTTTCAGCCAGGAAGGTGAAAACTCTGTGAAACTGATTTCCATCATGAAATTTCCCCTTTTCTTCACATTTTGAGTTCCTGGGTTAGTTGTCCATAAATTAAAATTGCCTGAACAAATGAATAATGAAAGCTTTCCAAAACAAGGAAGGATAACTAAGTTAACACTGATTATGTATTTGTTGAAAAAAAAAGGTTATTTCCAATCGGTTATTTTAAATGGTATCTATTAATGCTTCCACTTCCTTTTTAATGGCATAAATGTAAGTAAAATTATAACTATATGAACACACCTTATGTACTATAAATATATATAGATATATATATATATATATATATGTTTATATTGCATACAATATTATGCTGGTTTTTGTACTAGCAGGTCTATTTAGTTAAGTATATTTAGAAAATACTGTCAGCTTTTGAGTTGGAAGTTAACTGAAAAGAAAACTAGCTAAAGACAGCTCTATATTGAAATTTATCTTGATTGTTGTTTAAGGGTAAAAATCCAGAATCCTGCAGATGAATTCCATTTAACTAAACATAGACATGTTTAGAATTGAATGAATCATACAGAGGAGTGGAAATTATAAAAATACTCTCTGAACGATGCATTGCTTTTCTATTTTCCAGTTTAGTGTAATTTGCCTTCCGTAGTGGAATTATTGCCGTGTGTGAAGTCTGGATTCTAAGTCTTACCTACTGGATTTCTAGTTTTCACTTTGTGAATGGTATCTAAAATGCAGTAAGACTATTTTGACAACTAGGTGTCAACAATAACCACCTGGGATTCCGCCTTTATGAATCACAGTCTAAATTCTGCTTCATATGCTGAGTAGTCAATCCAGGAAAATCAAATTTTTGACACATGTGATATGTGATTCTGGGTCATTTGAATTTTTGTTGCCTACAATGAACGATACTACATACTTTAAATATGTCACTCTCACCTATTGTGCTGACCCTTCGAGGAAGGATGTCTGATTAAATTAGAAAAACATGGCAAAGTTTTACAGTTTGTTTTTTTTTTCCTAACCTTTTCTTGAAACAAAATGCACCAAAGTAGAAGGGAAAATATGGGTAAGTGTTAGAAATCAGCAAAGATAGAATTTATTCTAGCACCATTCAATTTATAATAATTATGTTACCTTCTATTTGTTTTAATGGAATTTTTATCAGTGCTTTAAGAAAATAGAAACCACTTTCCGTTGCTAATATTATGTATTTCTATGTTCATTCAAGTTATTTTTCTATGTTCATTCAACTTATTGTATATTAAATTTGCTGAAATATGTAAATAGTATACAGCAGACTGAATATCAGTATTTTTATTGCTAAGAAATATCCAGTTCCTATACTATTTTAAAGAGTATACTTAAACACTGCTTTCAAGCTTCTAAATTTTCATTTGAATATAAGATATAAAAACAACATATGTACCTTAATGGAAGAGTTTCAGTTCTGTTGTTCCATTAAGCATAAGTCAAGAATTTTGATAGAAATTTATAAAAATTAGTAATTTGCCCAAAGTTATACTTACTTATTTCTATCCTTCTTTTTAAATCCCATGGGTTAATGATGTTGATACTTAGGTTTATTATGCCTGGTAGTTAATTATTTTTGAAAGATTAAAAAAAAGAAATGTTTGCTCTGGAAAGAAATATAGCATGAAACACTTTTTAAATATGTCCTGTATTGAAAATGATAGCTATTGGACCTGAGAACATTTAAAGGTTATACTATTTACAATACAAGACACTTAATTATTTCTGCAACCTGAACAGCCCATTGATTACCATTTTTTCCTGCTAATAATGCCAATTTTAATGAATAAAAACCATACTAGTTTCTTAGAGGTTGCTTAAATCATTTATTCCCTTTCCATGAAACGTATGAAGAGAAATATCAAGGGGGCTAGTGTACTGAGTTTTCTGAGTAGCCTACATTTACAAGTTATTTTCATTCATCTGTTAACAATGTAGTTTGAGAGATGTATGTGTGTGTGTGTGTGTGTGTGTGTGTGTGTGTGTATGTATATATATGTTATATATAAAACTACATAATATAATAATTATAAATATATAGATTGAAATCCTTAGTGTAAAATTTATATACAGTAGTTGTTAGAAATGGAAAATCCTTGGTACCGAACAAGACCTATTTCATTAGAAATCCTGAGGGTTGGGACCCAGGAATCTGCTTTTCACAGACCCTCTGTGTGATTGTGATGCCACTCAAGTTTGGGAATCACTGTACTAGAAAATCATTATCTGCTATAATGAGGCCAGCATTACTTATGAAGATATTTAGTTGCTGCTTGATGCTTTGCTGTAGTTCATTCCAGCCTCTTAATTAATACAGCACTGTTCATGATTCAAGATTAATATAGCTCTGGATGTTTTTAATTTAGGATTTGACAAAAACCATATAGCAAGAGAATACAGGTATTTTACCAGCAACTCGGTGAATTTATTCTTTGCAGTTTGTAACAAGGATTCATTTTAGAATCATCATATTTCTCTCATATAATCAGGGGATTCATTTTTTGAATTGCATGTATATAGTGTTTATACATCTGGCATCCATTGCTCATGATAAAAGAGATGACATTAAAACCTAAAGACTAGAAAAAGTCATGAATTAAGTGATAGGGAAATTGCAATAAGGAATATGAAAATCCCCTTGAAGAGTTACTAGAATTTAAGGTTGTCTAGGGAACGACTATGGGATGTTCCTAGAAAGTGACAGGGATCAGCTTATAGTGGATTTTATGTGCACACTAAAGACATTATACAACATTCAAAGGCAACATTTTAATCACATGATTATGGGGGATGTTTTAATTGAAGAACATACAAGAGTCAAAAAAAACCAGGAAAGCACTGTGAAAGTTCCCATGGTAGGTTGATTAGGAACCTAGTATCTGCTTATATGTATTTGGTTATATAGCTTAGTGATTTGGCATAAGGTTGAATTTTTACTATTCTACTAACATTCCAAGAAAGGATATTATAAAAAATAAATTTTTATTAGTGAATTATTTTTATAATAAAAGCATAAAACAAAGAGAAGCCAAATTTGGAGAATTGAGTTGTAAGACCTTTGGAGGACTCAGTAGAAATGAAAATTATCTAGTAAACTAAGGAAGACAAAGCAAAGGAAGAAAAAGGGAGAGCATAAGATACTCTAATGGTAAGAGTAATTAAATTTCTCTTCCCTGTGATGATATCAGTCTATGTTTTTGGGGGGCACCTGAGGTTAATGATAAGTTAAACTTTAGAAAAATGTAAATGGTGACCTCCCTTCTCAATGTGAAGTCACAAAACTATAGACCCAGTAACTAGAGAGATTCAGCCAGTGCAGGAAGAGGGAAGAGATGCAATGTGGTGGTTTTAAAGAACTTTAACTCCCAGTCTGCACTTGGATGTTTATTCCATGCCATGAAATCCCAAGAAAGCTGGTAGTCATAAACTTTATGGATTTACTCAAAGTCTTCAGTAGGGATTAAAGCTTCTGAGTGGTATGAATCAGTCTTTTAAACTCTTCTTGCTCAGAATTTCCCTAGATCCATTTGTCATTTGTACCCTTAATGTTGGATGCATGTGATAGGTGGCCATTTTTTATGTAGAATTAATGATATCACTTTGACTTCAATTTCGCTGTCTTCATGAGTGTTGGAAAAGCAATAAACAATGTCATCATAAGCCACAAGAAAAGAACTCTGTGGAATTTTGTGAAAATGTTTATTAATAGGGCTGCTGCACTTATTATTAAGGGTAGCAAAATTTGATCTTATTTGGAGCAGTAGAATATATTCAAGTTGCTAATCAATTTTAGAGGTAGTAATGGCTTTAGAAACCATCTAGTACAATTCTCCAGTGAATGTTGACAAGCAGCTCCACCTCTGGGAGTGTTAGTGACTTGACCAAGGTCATTTCATTGCTTTCTGGGTCTGAATTCATGCTTTTTTCATTATTCTCCTCTGTCTTACTCTGGATAGTACCAATGAAGATTTTGAATTCCATGGTTTACTACTTAGCAGATTGGAAACCATAAAATTTCAGAACTATTTTGTCTGAGTGTCTTACAGCACCCTAAATAATCACCACATCTTGGGATACGTCACTCAACATAGAGCTATTTTTCTCAGCAGCTGAAAAATGCTGATCTTTCATAAGACCAAGAGGAAAATTGGGTTGCATAGGATTATTATTAGCTCTCTGTTCCTGTATACATATCCCCCACTCCCCAAATCACAGCTGGATATATGATCCAGGGACTGAGATGTCAATGAATGACTAAGGATTTTTAACTTATTCTCTGACAACTAGAAATTGATTTTAGTTTTGATTCAAATATGAATCTGAATTTACTTGCATTGAAAGGGTGTTTTTAATTGTTAGCTTATAACCAAAGCAAATCTCCTATAATTTCAGTTTTCATAAGAACCAATGAATGTTTTGAGATATTAAAAAAAAATTAGTACATAATCTTAATGTGACTAGTTTTAAAACAAGGGGTAGATATGTTATCTTCTAGCCAGTAAATCATGTTCAAGCTTTAAAATGTTTCTAAATGGTTAACTTTATTTTTTTTGTATTCTGCATTACTAAAATAGTAATTTTTAGTTGTATACAATTTAGTTGTATACAATTTTTTATTGTATACTTTTTATAAAAATATATGGACTCTCATGTAGTTTTCCAAATGGTTTGATGAGTAAAAATTAGATTAACAAGTTAGTTCTTGAACAAAATTTGGAATCTAAAATATAAAAATTGACCCAGGAGTTTTATAATCCAAGAAATATTTTGTAGTGAAATTTACCATAAATTGGTTATTAAACTACTAAAATAACTACTTTTTCTCTTCCGAAATAAATTACCTCAATTAAAAAAAAATCCCAGTAGTGGTAAACATTTTGGGGGGAAAACTAAAGGTGGTAGCATTGTTTCAGAAAGGAAAATATATGGGATGTTCTCAGTTTCCAGAATTTTTGAATTCTCAATAGTTTATACAGTATAAAAGGAGTTTGTAAAATCTTTAGTATATTGACATTTATTCATCATGTTGTTTAATAACTGCTTGATCTGCTACTGTCTGCTAAGCACTATCATATGGAATGGGGATGAAATCATTACCAATAGCTAATATTTCTACAATGTTCTATATTCTGTTAGCATGCTTTCCATATATCAGCTCATTTAATTGTTACAACAATCATATGAAATTTTACTTTCGTTTTATAGAAGAATAAAGAAGTCCCAAAGAATTTAAATAACTCAAACAAGATCAGACACCCAGTAATTGTGTCAGAAATGGAAATTGGTCAGACTCCTTACACTGCATATATCACCCCACCTCTCTACTGCCTGTTTTAAGAGAAGTAAGGAAGATATTTCTTGGCGAAGCTTAAAGTTTGGTGCAAGACACCAGTCCATGAACTGGCAATTACAAGACAAAGAAAATCATCAATGAGATACATAGTAGGTACAATATCACACCATATGTGTCATCAGTTCTGCTTGGCATGAGTCAAGGAAAATTATTTTGAAGACGTTTTTAAGCTTTAAAGATCAATAAGAATTTACCAGGTATATGTGACTGGGCAACACACACACATGAAGCACAGACTATAAAACAGCATTGTATGTTGATCAAAAAACAGCCCATGTCATCTGGAAGTAAGCTATCGAGAGAGTAAGGTGATAATGTGTAAAGGAAAAATAAGAGAAAGTTAGAATTTCCACCTGTATTATAAAGAGCTCATATAGCATGCCAAAGGGTTTAGATTCTCTTAATAGAAAATTGTTAGGCAGTCTTAGAATGAGGAAGTTTACTCGGTGCACTAGAGGTACAAAGAAGAGTTGGTTTCTAGGGTCATCTGAGAAAGATACCTAGCAGGGCACAGAAAGGAGGTGATGGATACTGGCTCAATGTCTGTTTTATAAGAAATGATGCCACCTGGACATAGGCAGAAAGAAGATGAAGGATTCAAAGATAATTTCTGATATTATGGGTGATTAATGATGACTTATGTGTATCTTAGTTTCCCCTAGATGAAAATTTCTTGGATTTTCAAGTGCCTCTGGATCAACTACAGGGACCACCTCTATAGTTACAGATTGCATTGCTCATGATGCCAGTCCAAGGGCCACACTTTGAGAATCAGTATCCTAGATCAATGTTAAAGGATTTCCCTGAAAATAAATTAGAGTAGTTTGGTTTTATGAAACTTAAAGGATATAAATTAAATGAATTTAAAAGGAGAGAGGTGATCTCTTCTTTTAAATAGTTTCTTTTTAACATTTTAAAATTTATTTTTGAGAGACAAAGACAGAGCGCAAGCAGGGGAGGGGCAGAGAGAGAGGGCACAGTCTGAAGCAGGCTCCAGGCTCTGAGCTGTCAGCACAGAGCCCAGTGCAGGGCTTGAACCCACAGCCGTGAGATCATGACCTGAGCTGAAATCTGACACTAACCAACTGAGCCACCCAGGTGCCCCAAATGATCAATCAAGATTGAGAATAATTTTTTAAATACCTTGTTATTGGCACATATATACAGGTATAAACATGTATATTTATTTTCATGTGTGTATATGCACGCACATACATGTCTGTATTTATGGTAGTATCATTACATAACCAAGGGTATCTATATGCTATTCCAGCATTTGAAATTCTATATCACTGCCTCAATATTTCCTGAATTACAGAGAAACATAGAAGCTATAAAGACTAAGTTTTCAAATAGATGGCCATGGGCAGTTGCAGGAGGTAATATAATATACTTTTAAATTTTTGACAAATCCCCCTATGGGTATTTTGGTAGTAGAAGGTACTTAGAAACAAAAAGTAAAAATTTTATCCCAATATTAATTTTATATTATGTAGTATTTATAATACGAAATAGCTAATTTCTTAAGAAATGTTGTAAAATAGACTCATGATATGTGATAAAGAATAATTAGAAAATAAAAGATGAAATTTTAAATAGAATTTTAAACAATTGACAACCTTAGGAAATGTTCACGGGTTAACTTTTCTCTTAGTATTTAATTTCCCTTTGAAAAACAATTCCTTTAACATCTGATTAGATGTAATATTTGTAGAATGTATGATTCTCAACAGAGACATAGGTAGGTGTTATACAGCAATATTTAAACAGGAGAGGAATAATTCCTTAACCTGTTATAGAAGCAGGCAGTCATTTCATAGGAAATGAGTATAAACAAAAAGAAAATGAAATATCTCGAAGCCCTTATAAGCAGATGAACTAATTCTTTGTTTTTAAGTTTATTCATTTATTTTGAGAGAGAGAGAGAGGGAAGGAGGGAGAGAGAGATGTGCATGTGTAAGCTGGCAAGGGGCAGAGAGAGAGGAAGAGAAAGAGAATCCCAAGCAGGCTCTGCACTCAGCATGGAGCGCAGCACAAGGCTTGATACCAACCGTGAGATCATGATCTGAGCCCAGAAACCAAGAGTCAGACACTTAACAGACTGAGCTACCCAGGCACCCTGCAAATGAACTAATTCTTTTTTTTTTAATTAAAAAATTTTTTAATGTTTATTCATGAGAGAGAGAGAGAGAGGGAGAAAGAGAGAGGATTATTGTGAACAAGGGAAGGTCAGAGAGGGAGACGCAGAATCCAAAGCAGGCTCCAGGCTCTGAGCTGTCAGCACAGAGCTCGATGCGGGGCTAGAACCCACACACCACAAGATCATGCATGACCTGAGCCAAAGTCAGATGCTTAACCGACTGAGCCACCCAGGCGCCCCTCAAATGAACTACTTCTTGTGACCTTGGGCTAATTTTTTTTTAAGTCTCATGAGTATTTTCATTCATTTTATCCAAAAATTTTTTGAATAGAGAGATGTTTTAATGTTTTGATTATTACATTTTAATTAAAAATTTAAATTAATGTTAATTGTACGTGTGTTTGGAATACGTACTCAGTAAACATACATAGGTCTGAATTGTCACCTTGGAAGATTAGGATGTACATCTCTCATGAAATACCATGACCAACATGTACCAAAGAAGGATTTTCTTTTAATGTAAGGACAATGATGTCTAAATTTTATATAACTGTATTTACATAACTGTAAATCAGTTGGGGTTTAGTGTAGTGATTCAAACCACAGATCCATCAAACCTTTCAATAACTTCACCTGGTAGAGATTCATTTTATGCCTTTTCAAAAAAGGACATAGACCTAACAGTGCTAAGTAAAGATTATATTCAAAAATATAATTAATTGATTGAATGGTTAACCATCTGTAACATGTTTAAGAATAGGATGGGGAAATCTCTTTGACCTTTGAGCAAATTAGTAGATGTTTTTATATGAAAAAAATTCTAAATGTTACTTAGAGAGTATTTCATAAAATATAACTAATTAAAAAAAAACTTGGCTTACAAAAGGAGCCATAACATATTTAGCAAAATATTTAAATACTGAATTCCATAGGATATCTACATAGTTTGGAAGAGAAAAATATCATTGCGTTTAATGAGACCAGATCCTCTTTGCTTTTTCTAGTTTGCTTTTCGTCTTTGTTTTGAAATATGTACTGTAGCCTCTCTATGAGGAAGACAAAGTTAAATAAAAAGCTGTCATTTTAATTAATACAACACAAGCTGTACTACTAAGTGGCTTCAGAAGATCTGTTGTCATTTGATTCTAGGTAATTGAGAATCAGTCATTGAATATGTATAAGCACCTCTTCCTCTAGACATTTTAGAGTGAAAAGAGAGTCAGAAACCATCTCTGCTCACAAGGAGTTTTTGGTATAGTCATGTGATTGTCTCATTCTTTTACATCCAGCTTTCAGAGCCAAAGATGAATGTGGTCTATAGTAGTTGGACATTTAGTTCTGGCTGTTGATTATTTCATGATTATGTGTGATGCTGGTTTTAAAAAGTTTATTTTGAAGAAATGATTTTGGATTTATAGAAAAGTGGCAAAGAGAATACAGATGGTTCCCATATAATCAAACCAGTTTCCCCTAATGCTAAGATCTTATATAAGCATGGTATACTTGTTAAAACGAAGTCATTCACATTGGTATATTACTATTAACTAAACTACAGATTTTATTCAGATTTCACTAGTTTTTCCACTAATGTTCTTCTGTTCCAAGAAGTAAGAAAATTGTCCCCATCAATTTCTATTCAGTAATACATTTTATACCACATACAATATAATTGTCATCAATTTAAGATTAATAGACTTTATTTCTTAGAGAAGTTTTAGGTTTACATGAAAGTTGCACCTGAGAGTTCAGAGTCTACATATACTCTCCCCCTTCCCAGTTTCCTCTATAACTAATGTCTTCTATTACTGTAGTATGTTGGTTAAAAATGATGAAACAATATTGAAACATTATTTTAACTAAAAACCATAGTTTATATTAGATTGTACGCTTTGTATTCTACAATTCTCTAGGTTTTACCAAATACGTAATGTATGTGTCTACCATTTCAGTATCATACAGAACAGTTTCACGGCCCTAAAAATCCCATGCTCCATCTGTTCATCCCTTGCCTCCTCTTGGGGCATTGTTTTTTTTTTTTTTTTGCTATCTCTGTGGTATCCCCTTTTCCAGAAAGTCATATAGCTGGAATCATATTTTATCTATCTTTTCAGACTGGTGTCATTCACTTAGCAATATGCATTTAAGGTTCCTCTGGTTATGATGCTATTTTGCATTTGCGTTTAAAACTTCTAGTTTTAAACATGGCCCTTTTGCATTCTGAATTTACCAAACAAGTCTTTGTTCGTGTTCTATTTCCATTTTATGCTTATTGAGGACTGTATTTTTGAATCTGGTTTTCTTTTATAATTCTTGATCTGAAGTAATAAAAAACCTTTGAATGCAATTTACTTAGGAAATATCTGAACCTATCAAGATATTCATTTCTTTGCATATTATCACTTGTAAGATAACACAATTATTTCTCTTACATTTATTGTTACTTTTACAATACCATTCATCATTTGTTTTTGGTCAAATGGACTCTCAAATATTGTTATTTCCTCATTTTCCAAACACTTTGTGTCTGCAGTGACATGAATTGTAATTATTTATACTTCTCAATTTCTAAGGCTAATTATTAGGCAATTTAATGAGAGGTGAGGAAAAAAGTCAGAATAGGCACAATCTACCAACTGAAGTATAACAGTTGGTTGGCTGATTTTATGATTTATTTTGTATGATTTAAAACAAGTTAGGGAGTAGCCATCATATCATTTTTGTACTGTCAATAGCAGGTATTTGATAATGCCACAGGATTTGATAGAACATCTAAGAAGACAAACACAAAATTAAATCTACCTTCATATAGACATTTCTTTTCCTTCACTAAAGAAAAATAGATTCTTATAAAGAACTTTTTCTTCCTGATGATTTATTTGAGAAGGAGAGAGAGGAGGAGGGATAGGGAGAGGACTAGAAAATTGGTATTTTTTGCTTACAATCAGTGTTCTTAAATTTTTGCTCTAAATGAATTTGCTTTATTTTCTTTAAATCAAATGTGTTAGAAGTGCTTTATTTTAGTCAATTCTGTGTATACACACATGCAGGGGGAAACAGACACACAGAGACCCATGAAACGTCTTTTTCTTACATAGATTCTTCAGCTAAACATATAAAAGCTTTGTTTATTTTTTGTAATAATACCCATTATATAAACATTCTTAATAAAACCATTCTCTTATGTGGACATAGCCAATTTTCAGGTGGATATGTTCTGTGAGTTAAACCAATTCTTATCCAGATTATTTAAAATAATGTAGAATGGGGGCAGTGGGTAGTTAAACATCTGACTCAGGTTTTGGCCCAGGTCATGATCTCACGGTTTCCTGAGTTCGGGCTCCATGTTAATCTCTGCGCTGACAGTGCGAAGTCTGTTTGGGATTCTCTCTCTCCCTCTGTCTCTGCCCCTCTCCTGCACATGCTGTCTCTGTCTCTCTCAAAATAAATAAACTTAAAAAAATAAGGTAATGTAGAATGATCTTTTTTTGTATAAAGGTTCAGAAGATACTGTGACTTTTTCTTTATGAATTGGCCTGAATGTATGATATTCAATACTTTACATCCTCTTCACTGAATAAGTTGATCTAAGTACCTCAAATTTTAAAAGTCTACTCTTCCTTCTGTATTATCTATCTTAGATAATGCATTAAATATCCACTTAGTCACTTGATGTAAAAGACTTTTGAATCAATTCTGATTTGTTGTTTCTTTTTATCCATATTCAATTATTCACTACTTCCTAAGGATTCTTTCTTTAATATGTGTAGAATCAATTTTTTTTCTCCATCTTAACTTGCTAGGTTTCAGGCCAGCAACCATAACTGAAGAAGGCACCTGTGTGTAAAAAGAACTTTGGCTTAAATAATAAATAAATTAAATTAAAGAAATCACTAAATGAAGAAGAAGAATAATCAAAATAATAAAACAAAAAAGATGCAGTGTCAAAAATGAAACAGATGCTATTTCTGAAAATTGAATACTTCTATTGAGCCTAACCTTATGATTGATCCTCACCCGTGAGGACCTTTTCCTAAGAAGTGTAACATGGGGCAGAAAAGGATGCTGGTAGAAACATAAAGATAATGACTACTGACTAATAGTTGAAATTGTGAAATGACTCACATATTAGCAAAGAAGAAATTTAATAAAAGTCAGCTTGGGGCGCCTGCGTGGCTCAACGGGTTGAACGTCCGACTTGGGCTCAGGTGATGATCTCATGGTTCCTGAGTTTGAACGCTGCATCAGGTAGCTATCAGGGCATAGCCTGCTTGGATCCTCTGTCTCCCTCTCTGTCTGCCCCTCCCTGCTCATGCTCTCTGTCTCAAAAATAAATAAACATTAAAAAAATCAGTCAGCTCATTTGACAATACCATGCGGTGGTTGGTAAAAAAAAAAAAAAAAAAAAAGGAAACCAAAATAGGAAAGTGTGTGTGTGTACTCGTATGGGTGTGTGTGTATTAATTATTGGAAAACTAAAATATATGTTAAAAGGAAAATATGGTTATATAATAAAGTTGATTAAAATATTACAATAAAGAATAAGTGTATTCAAGTATACTTGGTTTTTTTCTGTGTCTAAAAACGATAGGATTAGTAGCTATGGATTTACTGTTTTACAGGAAAAACTTCTCTTTCTTTCCCTCCCTTTCTGTCTCTCCCCCCCTCTTTTTTTTTCCTTCGTTTGAAATTTTTATTGATAAGCAGAGAAGACAGGAAGTGCTAAGTAAATTTTATTTAAGAGCACATGAAAAGGACTTATGAATAAATTAGATGGTATGACCATCAGAAGTTACACAAAATGTTTTCATCTTTCACGGAACAGAAGCCCAAACTGAATTTAAATTTAGTTTTCTCTTTCTTATTTTTAAAGGTTGAAAAAAGGTCAGAAAAAAATTAATGCTTTTTAAGTTGGGGACAACCTGTGTTTTAAAAAACTACATGTAACTTTTAGGACAGTAAAACAAAATGACTCTCTTAGAACATCATTAGGGATTACTTTACTCTGATATTGATTTTTTAACCTACCGATCTCAGGAAAGTTCTGTTTGTCATTTCACTTATAGAAATAGTCAGTTGGTGGATACATCTGAGTTATTTTCAATTTTCAATTCATGTCACTTGCACTTCCATCAGGAAAGGAAGAGAAGAAATTACTGTTTTTCACAGAAACTACCTAAATTAGGTATTTGCAAGTAGAAACTAAAGTTTAGTTGAAGTCACATTATGAAATAATTGTGAAAGTGCACATCAAAAATAGGACCTAAAAGTACTGAGGCCCAAGGAGCCACAATGACATAATGCAAAATTCGATACGAGCACATAATGGTCAAGGGATCCTAGGCCTTTAAAAGGGATACAGAAATTGCAGTAAAGTCCATAGTACCTCAGGAGTCTATTGAAATAGAGAATAATACCATGTCAGAATAATCGTAAAATCTTCTATAATTCGGTGGACTTTGTGGAGTATTGGTTTCTTCCTGAAACCAGGTGTGTCTGACTTGATTTTACAGATACAGACTAAAGCTTGTATTAGGTTTTGCCTTTGAAAATTATTTATTTATTCTATAAATATTTACCAAAACCACTGTATTTACTGATGCAGTGCTAGACATTTAAAACATTTTTAAAGTTTATTTTTGAGAGAGAGAGAGAGTGACAGAGCGTGAGTGGGGGAGGGGCAGAGAGAGGGAGACACAATCCAAAGCAGGCTCCAGGCTCTGACCTGTCAGCACAGAGCTCAACACCGGCCATGAACTGAGCCAAAGTCGACGCTTAACTGACTGAGTCACCCAGGCGCCCCAATGCACTTTAATTATTAGACACTTTAATCAATTTTTAACAAATGTGTCACTCTAATACAATAAAAAATAATAGGTAATACTGTAATGGAAAAGTTTTATGGGAAATCTGTACTATCTGCTTAATATTCTGCAAACCCTGACTGCTCTCAAAATGAAGAAATACTTTTTAAAACTATCAGTAAATCTTTAACAAACAATTCATTCAGTGATTCACAATTTTACCATTCGATATGACATATTATAAAAATATAAAATAATAATGTAGGATTCTGATGTAATCTGTGATGTTAAAGGCAGAATTTTGTAATACAAGCAGTGACACTATTTTTGAAATAAAAAAAAAGAACCAAGTTAATACACTTTAAATGCAAAAGAGTTTACTGGGATGTCCATATGTGATAGAAAAAGGAAGGGTGATTGCTATTAGTTAATAGGAGATTTTTAGGTGGATTTTTCTGTCCTCCTCTCAGCCCTTATAACAAAGGGATAAAATTTGTAATAGAATTCACAAGGCACCAAAATATATTCCTGTCTACAAGTAGCAGCTTGTTCTTAGGTTTTACTACAACTTACCATAGGCAATAGATCTTTCAAAGGTTCTGTTGCTGTATAACCATTTTCTTGTATCTCTGACTCTGCTCAATGACACTGTTGGCACAGAAAAGGATATGATTCTTAGAAGATATTGGTTGCAAAGCAATGTCCTCATGATTAATTAAGCACATGTTATGTCAAATTATGTCTACTTACACAAAGTACAGTGCAGATACAAAAGTCAAAGTAGTAACAAGTAACTAGACTTCCATGGGGTATAGTTGAATTCAAATCCTTTGAATTTTGAACAATATTGAAATCATCTCTGGTCTTCAAGAAATTTTGACGGTAAAATTTGACATGTATTTTTAGTATATATGTCACTTGTTTATATTTTATATGTATAGATAGATAAAATGTACGTTAAATACTGAAAAAAGGAAACTTTAAAAAAGGCTAAAACATATATGAATAGCAGGGGCCTTTGTGTCTCATTTTGGAAATCTCATAGTGTAGACAATAGATGTCTTCCTTCATTTTCTGACCAATGGTCATTTCCACATTTTGAAAATCCACGTAACTTCCCCAAATGCAAATACACACCTTTAGGAAAACTTCAAAATACTGATAACAGATCAACAAAATTCTATGTGACTGAAATGTTTGCTAGATATCAACTTGAAGTTAATATGTATTAGTTTTTTTATATGATTCATTACTTACCCCATAAAAAAGTGACAGATTGATAATGCATATATCCATTGGACACTCATAAGTTTGACATTTTGAATCTGAGAGTTGATTTATAAATTTGTACAAATTCTACCATCTTAAATAAAAAAGGCTTACCACCTTTTTCCTGTATTATGCTAAGCAGTAAACCCTGTGGCCAAAGACATGCTCAATGTTTTAACTTTGTTTCAAATTTTTTTTTTAATGTTTATTTATTTTTGAGAGACAGAGAGACAGAACACAAGTCGGGGAGGGGCAGAGCGAGGAGGAGACACAGAATCCAAAGTAGGCTGCAGGCTCTGAGCCATCAGCACAGAGCCCTATGCGGGCTCGAACTCACAGACCGGGAGATCATGACCTGAGCTGAAGTCAGACACTCAACCGACTGAGCCACACAGGCGCCCCTCTTTTAACTTTGTTAATGAAGGAAATTTTATGAACAAATTAAGTACTGTAAGAGGAATGGGGTGATTGATGATTCATAAAAAGAGCAGAGAGATAGTCATCATGGCCGGATTGCGTGACACTGAAAATCCTTTGTGTCTAATCGCCTACTCCGAGTCCTTTCTGCTAATGATAAGAATCCCTATTTTATTCAGGCTGACTCTGTGTCCTGCTAACGGAATACATCTTCTGGCTTCTATAAAATCAAAGTGTGTCTGTATGACACAGTGTCAACCCATGTGATGTAAGCATTGGGGCAATGACTGGCACTAAACATGCATCTTGTGACATTAGGATGAGAGCCACATACCGGGGGCAGTGTAGTGAGGAGCTAGGAGGAGCTGGATCGCTGGTTTCAGGGTGCTGCCCTAGCAGATAGAAGCTGCCTACTTCTAAACTCTTCATGTGAAAAAATTAGACCTTGTTTACTAGTGAAGATTTTCCAGTTTCTCTCACTACCGGTAGAATAGAATTCCTAACTAATATAAAAATCATATTTTAGTAAAACCTAATATAAGTTGAGCACGAGTATATATATATCAATATGCACATTCTGCATTCTGTATATAAACATGATATTATAAATAATAGAAGTTAAATAAAACATAGAAATTAAATATTCATGAAATATACAAATCTATTTTATAGTCTTATATACCCTGAAGCCCAAGAAAAAAACCCTTCTTCCAAATTCTCTTTGTAGTGATCCATCCACATTTACTTTTAAAAATAATAAGATGCTGACAGTTATGTTTTTGCTCTTAATATCAAAGCTATCCCATGGTAAAGATATTAAAAATTTAATCTTATTTAAAGGGAATTTTTCATTTGAAAAAGACTTCTAGCCCACCTTGAGATTGTAAAGTGGATTTGTTTACATTATTTCGTATACGTTCCTGGGTATTTTAATTCATATTTCTCTGGATCACAAAAGTAACCATCATCATTACGGTGTCCATATTAACTTGTATCCATGTGTTCTCTGTTTATCTGATTACAGTTCTCAATCCTATCTCTAGATCAATGAATAATCAGAGGCAACACAATGTACATAAGTCACCTATACGTTAGAATTAACAAAATACTCTAGTTGTCTACTTCCAGTAAACCTAAAACAGCCTCCTCATGCTGTTTCTTATTATGATTAAAGGCTCTCAGAGACTGCACAGATCCTTCTCCTCCACCCCCAACCTCCTTTCACATATGGAAGTTTTAACTTAGGGTCAGGACCATTCAAGATGTCTAGGTGATTTTACTCATCTGTTTCTATGAATAATTCTCAGGACCTAAAGTGTTCATACTGTTAAACATTTTAGGGAGGACTAATGGAATACATACTATTACATATTAAAAAATGCTAGAATTCACAGTATTATTTTTTCATTTATTGTTCCAACCTCAGAAACTTAATTTTCTAAAAGAATGTGCTTACATTTCCTATCTAGTAAAAAAAATTTTTTTTTTTTGCAGAACGAAAAAATAGTATAGTGCAGAATGAAACCATTTTTATGATTATAGGAATACATTTCTACAAAAGTGGATGTGAAAAATCACAAAGCAATTGCTAGTATATTTCTAGATGAAAGAGGAAATGTAAGCCTATATATGCTGACAGTAGTTTGAAAAGATTCATTAGGAGCTAGTAATAAATTCCAACATTTTTGATTACCAATTTGCTGGGTAAGTTTAGAACAAGTCTCTCAAAATTAAGTTTTTTGTACTATCTGTAAATTTATCTAATTATGATATTGTCTGTTTTTACAAATATTATGTGTATGTTTATAAATTATCGTAGTTGAGTGGAGAAAAATTCTATAAATGATTACAATAATGTGTATTTAAATAAGCATAATTGTAATAAGCACCATACTGTATGTTGATTGCTAATTGGCCTATGTCAATAATCAAAGCCATAGATGTTTAGAAACTGAAAAGCGCTGTATGAACTGGGGTGGTTAGGGGAAGAGAGCCTCAGCCTGAAGTTCAGCTTTTCCTTGAAGGGTGTGTGTAAGTCCGTGAGATGATGTGTTGCAAATTCACTTCACTGAACTCATGAGTTGCCTGTTCTGCCTTTTCTTTCCGCGCCCCCGCCCACCCCATCAGTGGCTCCATTTACTTTGCTGTTGCCTTTTTGTTTCCAGACTTCTCCAACATACAGATTTATATATTCAACTTTCTTCTTAACATCATCTCAAATTAAACTTATTAAAAACAGATTTCCTCTTTTCCTACGTATCTGACTCACAAAATGTACTTCTCCTGTAGTCTTCCTCCTATTAGTTCATGGCCACTTTATTGTTCTGGGTGGTCAGGCGAAAAAATGTGGAGTCAATGCTGACTCTTCTTTTTTTTACATTTCACTTGTAATGGTGGTAAATCTTGTTGGCTTTCCTTTCAAAATATATTAAGAGTATAATCATTTCTTGCCTCCTTTGCTGCTACCACCCTAGCCAGGACACCACCATCTTTTTTTTTTTTTTTTTGCTTGGATGATGTATAAGTTGGACTTCCTGCTTCTGCCTTTGTCCCATTACAGTTGAGGGTCAATTTCTGACAAAGAGTAATCCTACTAAAATGTCAAGTCTACCATGTCACTGGTTTCTCCCAACTCGGCAGTGGTTTTCCAACCCACTCAGAAAGCCAAAGCCCTCAAAATTATTTACAAGACCCATTGTATATGTATATATATACATATACATATACATATACATATACATATATATGTATAATATATATATATATATATATATACACTACATCTTCTGTATCCATTCATCCATCGATGGACATTTGGGTTCTTTCCAAACTTTGGCTATTGTGGATGGAACTGGAGGGTATTATGCTAAGTGAAATTAGTCAGTCAGAGAAAGACAAAAATCCTATGACTTTGCTCATATGAGGACTTTAAGAGACAAAACAGATGAACATAAGGGAAGAGAAACAGAAATAATATAAAATCAGGGAGGGGGACAAAACAGAAGAGACTCATAAATATGGAGAACAAACTGAGGGTTCCTGGAGGGGTTGTGGGAGGGGGGATGGGCTAAATGGGTAAGGGGCACTAAGGAATCTACTCCTGAAATCATTGTTGCACTATATGCTAACTAATTTGGATGCAAATTAAAAAAAAAATAAAATAAAATTAAAAAAAATTATTTACAGGGCCCAGATGATTCTCCCTCCAGTGGTATCAATGATCTTATCTTCTCCCCTTCCTCATGCTGCTCCATCCTGGCTTGTCCCTGTGGTGACCTTGAGCAAGTCAGGTCTGCTTTTATCTCTGAAGTATCAGCACTTACTCATCTCTCTACCTGCAAACGAAGCCCATCCAGGAGGCTCCCCCTCTCATATTCTTCATTTCTTCTCCCTTCAAATGCCAATCTCTCAGTAAGGCTTCCTTGATCACTCTATTTTAAATTTCATTTCTTCCCTCCCCCAAAACTCCCTGGGGCACTTCCTACTTTTATCATCTCTATAACACATATCACTTTCTAACATTTTTTATAGGATATTTTATTGTTATTATTATTATTATTATTATTATTATTATTTCTCCTTCCCTTAGACAGTAGGGCAGGCATTTTATGGCCCTTTTGTTTTTCAGTTTATTTCAAGCAGCCGGACAAGCCCTGATACAAGATGAGCACTCAACAAATATTTGTTGAATGCTTCAATAAATTAATAAATGTAGAAAATAGTATCTTCTGCAGAAAATTATTAGTATCAATAGACTATGTGTGCTTATGTAATGCTAACAGAGATGTGTAAATAGAGTATATAAAGTCATAATCTTTTTAATTTTGAAAATACTGATTTGGGCCCTAGTTTCTGAAATTGCTTTGTATAATGGATGGCTATAATGACAAATATTTTAAATCCCTGACCAAGCAAGGGTTAATTTTATAAACCCTGCCAAAAAAAAAAATCAATCATTTGTTGGCCATTTTGTAAACACTTGTCTGTAATTGGTTGATTGGTCAAATGACTGAAGAATGTAATACAAAGTTTTCAGAATCAAATAGATGATGCTTTAAAAAGAATGGAGCTTTAAAAAAATCAATATTTTATTTGAGACATTAGGCAGTTATCCATATATTTCATCCAAAGATAAATGACATACTCAGTAGGCTAACTTCTTTAAGCCACACTAAAGTGTCTAGGAGCATTTATAAAATCATTGTTAAAGTGGAACAATCATAAATATAAAATGTGATCAATTTGTTTATCCACAATCCATTGACAAGAGTTGATATATAATCTTTAAATCCTAGATAACTACAGAATAATTGTATTATATCTTCAGCTTCGCTTTATTGAACTAAGAGGACCAACCATCACATAAAGTCTTTCATAAATTATAGTCTTCTCTGCTTTTTAGTAATACCTTTACCCAGAAAGCTACATATGATTTTAATCATTACTTTTTGGTTCTTTCATCTGTGTAGTGTATAAAAGGGAACTGATCAATAGGAAGATAATTGTGTTAAGAGGTTGGGAAGATTTTTGTTTGTAAAGATAAAATCGCATTAAAGAATTCTTGAAGTCTATTCAGAGAATCATCTATTAAGCACTTACTGTGAGTGTGTCTGATAGTATGGTACATTAAACATGAAAAGATGACTGTATGGCATGATTCCCAGGGTGACGAGTTTTGGAGTAGTAGGCACAGAAATATCTATAAAATTAATAAGTAATGAAAAGTATTCTGAAATATCAATAATGATCCTATATATTCTTCATCTTTAATAGTTTAGAAACTATTAAATTGTAATTGTGCTTTCACCCATTCTGTGTCATTTATTTAAAACAAATTTCTCAAAGTCCAGGAAACATATAAATTAGCTTTTTTTAGTTATTTAATAAGATTATCAAGTCACGTTTAGTGAGTGCTAACATTGTGCTGGACACTGACAGCATATGTTATGTGTATTACTTCATTGAGTCTTTCCAGCAGTGCATGGATTTTGAGCAAGCTATTAATGAGAAGGATGCTAACTACTACAGATGAGAGAGTAAACAAAAATTTTAAATAAGATTTCAGATTAGATGACCTATGATAGCAGTCCATTTTGATTTTGAGAGTGGCTTTTGCACTGTCAACGGAGATTCTGGAAAGGAAAGGATCAATACGTTTTCACAATGCTAGACCTCATAGATATAATTTGTAAAAGAAAAAAATACAGCAAATAGGCACAGTTTTACAGTTATATTTGAACAAGCTTAAATTAAAAAAAATCTCATATACCCATTGTTGAGGGTTGGGTTTTCTTGAGAGAGTGAAAATATGGTGCTAGTGATTTCTTTTCTGGATTACCCTTTTCTCATCTTTGAAAACATTGAACAGATTCATGATTTCTACAGTATGTAGTTGAATGTTGGGAACCAAGTCCTGCTGCAGTGGTAGGAGTAATTACAGCTGTCAGTTCTTTCAACATGAGAAAACAACCTCCTTTCAACTTTACAAGAAACAGATTGTAAGTATCTAAAGGAAAAGAAATAACAATCTTTATGTGATGAACAGTGTGGTGATTGTTAAAGTAGTCAACTTGGTCACTTGGAGGGATATATTTACTGGAGGCCGCTGGGAAGAAGATAGAGTTTATATGCAAGTCCCAGAGTGTTTTATGAACGAACAAACAAAAACAGGAGTACTAAATATCTTATCAGGACAAGACTAATGACTTAGACATTAGGACAAAGACAAGATTGGTAGACTTCTCAGGGTAGAAAAGTTATGTCTAAAGAAACTTGTCTTAACTGCTTTCATGTGACTTTTGTTTTTTATAAAAGCACTTCTTTGTGTCTGGGTGTTCCTCACATGAGGTTTATTTGGATATTAGAAATCAAGGACTTCCTTTAACTAATCAAGAAGAAAGTAGATGAAACTGAAAAAAGTTGAAAACATGTTACAAAATAAGGATCAAGCACTCTTATTTTTAGCTGATCTTCAATAAATGAAGTTTATTTTTTTAGCAATTTGTTTAGCGTGGAGTGATTGTCCTTTTATTCTGTGTGTGTGTGTGTGTGTGTGTGTGTGTGTGTGTGTGTAGGGGTGATTTTGTGTGCTTGTGGCAAAAGTAGGCCAAAGTGCCAGTCTTAGATGTCTAGGACCCTGGAGGAAGGGATATTCTCTTTTTTGCTTTTTATTCCACTGTGAAGTAAACTTCAAGGTCTGTTTTTCTAGCACGTGCTGTTTTCTTCCTCTTAATGAAAATTTTTATTCCTTAGGTAAAAATAAGACTGAGCTTAGCAAATTATCAAAACAACTTAGCATTCAAAAGCTGAAAGACAATATTATAATGCCAGACAAAGCAGTGACATGTTATCAAAAAAAAAATAGGTAGACTATGAAAGTGCTAAATATATATTTTTCTGATTAGTTTTGAAACATCACTTTCCTTTTTCTCTTTGTATTCTCTTGTCCACTACACCTTTTTCTTTGTCCTGAACAAATTGTAACTAAGGGCAGCCAGATGGCCTAGGACAGAAAACAGGACACCTCTCGTTGCCTGGACAGGTTTCAAAATTGACACAGCATCAGTGCACAAATGAAGCCAGATAATGTGGCTGAAACAAGGTGTCTGACTCCTAATGTGTAGAGTGCAAAAGCTGAAGGAATAGAATAAACTTTCATGGACAGTTCTGGTTTACAGATATATAAGGTTGAAAATGTGATGAAGTGAAGGTTTCTACTGGGATAGAAGCCAGGATACTGAGGTACTGTGATCCAGTGTCCCAGTCTTGGCCAACAGAATTCCAACTTTTCTGACTGAATCGCCTACATCCACATTTTACTTTTGAAAAATTAAGATTCAAGAAGATTCCTTTGTTAAAGACAATCTCCAGTTATTCCCTACTTCAGCTCTCAAATAATTTTCTAAGTTTGCTAAATTCAAACAAGTTCCATTTGACCTTTATTAACAGGCACACTTTCTCATACTTCAGCTGTTATCCATAACACCTGTAGTACATTCCTATGGTGTTCTTTCACAAAACCAGATCTCTTGCAAAGTTGATGGAAAAGGAAGAGGAACAAGTTGCATAAAATATCACATTTCTTTTAGGTGTTTTTTCCTGATTTCCTTTGGGTTCTGGAATACGTACTTATGTTCATGGTTATCTGAATAACCATGCTGCTCCAAGCAGATGGCTGTTGTAAAAGGATAATGTTGGGGAAATAAAGACCAGGCTAGGGGGACCCAGAAGCAGCGATGAAATCCTCTGGGGGCTGATGATGTACATATATTAATTTCACAATTATCCTACAGGTGACTAATACCAGGAAGTTGTCTCTATGTATCTCTGGAGATACAGTGGTAAACAAAGAAAAGAACTTGTCCTGGAAAGTGGAGAAGATTGACAATAAAGAACCTTAATAATATAAGCGGTGTTTAGATGGTGACATATGCTATGGAGAAAAATAAAAATATAAAAATTAAAGCAGGGCAGAGAAATAGGGAGAGTCCATGGGTAGCATTGAAATTTTAACTAGGGTTGACAGAGAAAAGCCTGAGAAAGTAATATAAAAGCCTAATTGTTGTGAGGCCTTTCTACCTCTCTCAAGTTGAAGGCTCTGCATTTATTTATTTACGTATTTATTTGTTTGTTTAGCTCACACTATGTGTTTCAGTATATACCAAATCGTTATAACATTAATTTATTTAAACCACATGGAAACCCTATGAGACACATTCTATTATTCTGTAGATGAGAAAACTAAAGTACAATGAAGGTAGGAAAATCATTCAAGGTCATACAGCTAGTAAATGGTGGAGAAATGATTTAAACCTAAGCAGCTTGACTCCAGAACATTCTAAACATTTTTCCAAAAACTGGGTATGTCATTATAGATTTTATCATTCCATTGATACCTTTAATGCTAATGGTAAAGGGTATATAATTTCTAATTATAAGACCTTGTCCCTTAGTTCTCAATTAGGGTACAATTATAGGTAGATGGGGTTTTAATTTTTACTAGCTATTGAAAGGAGATAAAAAAAAATTGCAATTTATTGGTTGGCTATTTTATTTGGTCAAGAATTCCTAAGTTTGTCCATCTAAGATGTATTACTCCAAAAAATGTTAAGGTTAAAATTTTAAACAAGATAAAAAAAGTTTACAGAATGCTACTTATCATATCTCCTTCCAGATTCATATCAAAACATTAATGCTTTAAAGATTTTGAGAAGTCATATTTTAAGTAGATGTGATTTGCTTTTTTAATAAACTATTGTTTCTCAAACATATTTTACAATGGGCCTTTCTTCTTAGCAATAACTTGATATTACAAAGGATGCTAATATCCCAAGGAGCACTGTTTAGTAAATAGTACCAAAAGATGACTGGATAGAGCTATTTTTCAAATTTAAAATCAGTTCTACCTGGAAAGAATGAATTTCATCAGCCATTGCACTGGAAAAATATAAATATACTTGTCCTTAATTTCCTCACATAAATAAAAAAAATCTCTGAAACATAATATGTAGAGAGAAGAAAGGAAATGGCTATATTTTTCTTTACTATTTGCCTAAATGATACATTATTATAGGGCAAGGACAAGATACTATAAATAACTTTGCCCATATCTTTTTAAGAGTATGTGCATTACTTATTCAGTGACTTCTTATTAGTTCATTTCGTGCTAATGGCTGGCATATTGATTAGATATTTCTAATGAGATTTCACTGATTCATTAAGTCAATATTTATCAAATGTCTACTATGCACTTTGATATACTAAGGTTTAGTTTTAATGTCATTTCTATAGTCCTGACGATTTTGTACCAAGCTAGAATCTCTTTTATCAAGTAGATACTCATGTTATGCATCAGAGTTCTTAGTTGTAAGCACCAGAAACCCATTCAGGCGTATTTAGCCCGAGGAGGAACTTACTGAAAGGAACATCAGCAAGACCTGCAAATCCAGTTCAAAAGCAACAGGATCCAAGTTGAGAGGGTACAGTGAGGACCTCCAGCAAAATCCATGGTGAGCTTCCTATAGTCGCTACCTTTATTTAGGCCCTGGCTATATGGCTGCTGGTACTAGCTGACAGCACCGCCAGTGGAACTTAGGTAGCATTGCTGAGGCCATTGCCACAAGAATAAATTTGCCACTGGGTCTTACTCTTGTTTCATAGCCCTAGCCAGGAATATTTGATGAGCCAACCACCAACTGCCTGTTGGAACCACAGAAGATAATGAAAAGAGCATTTGATGGTTGTGTGTCCAAATGTAGGAAAATGGCTCAATTTCTGGGAATCCAGAGTGGATAAATATCTTTTTGTCCCTAATACTATTACTTTTATTATTTTTATAGTCCTAATTGCTATCTTAGAGTATACCCAAGTATCAGTGTAACAAAACTTTAGCTTCACCTGGTGATTTGTGAGATTTGGTGTTGGAGTGTAAGTGTCATTTGTTAAGAAACCAAACACCGACTAGCCTTCATATAGGTTTTGGATATTTTTCTTTCTTTTCTTCCCCCATCCCCCCGTCTCTCTCTCTCCCTCTCGCTCTGTCTTTGTCAGTCTGTCTCTTTCTTCTCCTTCCTCCCTTTTTCTTACCCTTCCCTTTGTTTCCTCTTTTTTGGGGGGGGGGGAGTGTGCTTTCTCCAAAATTAAAAAGGTTAAACTACATTTGGATATATATAAACAAATATTGCAATTACACTAACACCTTAATATCTTTATCCTAAAATTATATATACTCCAAGAGTTTGAATAAAAAAATGTTGGTAATCAATTTTCTTTCATCCTATCAGGAGAAGGCAGTTTGCAAATACAACAGATGAGTATGATATATATGATATAAGTTGATAATATTATGGAGAAATCTGAGTGGATTCAAGGGGAGATAGACAATAAATATAATAAATAAACCAATTGTATAATATGTTAATGTTTGATAAACAATATGGGAAAATAGGAAATGCAATCACAACAAAAAAAGATTTATGAAAGTTTTGGGAATTGGTTGAACACAGAATTATCATCCTTACAAGGATGTTTGAGACTAAAAGGGGGCACTACTTATAATTAAAATGGGGGACAACTGGTATAAAGTAAGACTGTTCTAAGCAAACCAGGAAATGTGCTTTCCTAGGAGTCATGCGTTATAGAAATGGGAAAGGCAGGAGTAAATAAATGAACGTGCCATATACAGGAGATTAGATCAGAAAGAAGAAACCACTGAATTAATAAATAATGTATCTATAACATATTTTTAGGTCCAAGGAGCAGTAATGTTGATTTTATGCAGACCCAAATACAACAAACTGGGGAGGTTGGTGTGTGTGTGTGTGTGTGTGTGTGTGTGTGTGTGTGTGAGTGTGTGTGTGTGTGTGTGAGTGTGTGTGTGTGTGTGTGTGTGTGTGTGTGTGTGTGGTTTGATTTCTGCTCGTTTCATGCAGTGTTGCTTTCTTCAGTATTCTCCTTACTACTCTTGCCCAGAAACCACATGCCCAGCCTCTCCTTTCTCCACTATTGGGAGCTGGCTTTCCCAGCAAGCAGACTATAAGAAATTTAGTGTGCTGGTGCCGTGGGGATCCATACCTGTGGAAAGGAGAGGAGGAAGCAGGGGTGAGCAGAATGAGAAGTGGAGCTGACATACCTGAAGTGGTCCCTTAGAATGATCTTTTATTTGTTTACGTTTGAGAGAGAGAGTGTACACACAATTGGGGAGGGGCAGAGAGAGAGAATCCCGAGCAGGTTCCGCACTGTCAGTGTAGAGCCTGATACGAGTCTCAAACTCATGAACCATGAGATCATGACCTGAACTGAAGTCAGATGCTTAAACAATTGAGCCACCCAGGTGCCCCTAGAATTATCTTGAATTGGGCTGAGTTGTCCAGGCCTTTTAATTCCTACATGAGCAGTCGCTGGATACAGCACCCAGGGAAGGACATGAGCTCTGGGCTGGGGGCTTTCTGCAACAGAGGCCACCTTTGAAGGGGTCAGAGATGGCAGGCTGCCCAGGGACAGCATGCCCAGCGGCCAGAGCACCACGTTCTTCAATGAAGAGGTGCCTGGGTGGCGAGTGTCAGTGTCAGCCCCTGTATCAGCATGATCACTCAACAAAGGTTATTCACACTAAGCTATAAATAATTAAAGCTTAGGTTTACCAGGAATGTTTAATTTTATGATGAGAACGATAAATGAACCAAATTAGAGTGGTTATAGCTTTGGAATCAGGCTGATGACCTAAACTTGACTTTGCCTCTGTCTTTTATTCACAGTAAGATTCAGTTTCTCCATCTGTGATGTGAGGAAGCTGATGCCCATTTCATGAGATTACTGTACAAATTAAATGTTACCTTTTATATGAAACGTTAAGCTCAGTGCCTGGTGCATAATGAGCTTTCAACAATGATTACTTGCAGTTTTAAAAGATGATAACTTGATTAACTTAAAACAATTATAATGTTTATTTATTTTCGAGAGACAGAGAGACAGAGCGTGAGTGGGGAAGGGGCAGAGAGAGAGGGAGACACAATCTGAAGCAGGCTCCAGGCTCTGAGCTGTCAGCACAGAGCCCAACATGGAGCTAGAATCCACGAATGGCGAGATCATGACCTGAGCCAAAGTCGGACACTTAACCAACTGACCCACCCAGGTACCCCTTGATTAACTTTTTAAAAACATTTTTTAAATGTTTGTTTATTTATTTTGAGAGAGAGGGAGACAAAGCTCAGGCAGGGGAGGGGCAGAGAGAAAGAGGGTGGGAAAGAGAATCCCAAACAGACTCTGTGCTGTCAGCTCAGAGCCCTACGTGGGGCTCGATCTCACACACTGTGAGATCATGACCTGAGCTGAAACCAAGAGTCTTACACGTAACTAAATGTGCCACCCAGGTGCCCCTAACTTTTTGTTTCAAGTATAACATTTTCATTTGGGGGGCGGGCGGGTGGGGAAGATGCAGAGATGGAATAGGAAAGCTTTCTCAGAGCATCTCATTTATATGACTCCTAACTTACTAAGCTAACCTGTTCTATTCTATTCTATTCTATTCTATTCTATTCTATCCTTGTTTTATAATGTCAAATGTGTGTTATGTTTTTATGACATAAAAATGAAATGTGGAATTTTTGTGAATGTCTTTACTGTCTAATGTATACTTCTATGGAAAAATAGGAATGAAACACTCTAAATACACCAAATGGATACAAGTTATAGGTATCTGAACTCCCTTCCTGGAAGTTGGGAGACCCTCAGGTTTCTTGGTTTCTAGCATGGACTGCTTGTCTCTGCTACAGCTGAGTGGCACAGAAAAATGTACCACTCCTGGACCAATAAGAAGCCATGGAGAGGACAAGAATTCATTCCAAGATTGATAGGTTGGGGAGGAGAGAGACATATACAAAAAATATTCTAAAATCAAAGATCCCTGTTTGAGGTCAATAATTTGAGTCTGGTGGCTTTATCCAGGTTATTTAGGGGCACATTACAGAAGGGGATCTTTTAGCATTTGATGGTGTCTAGTTTGGGATGGAAAGTAGTTACAAACACCAAATCAGGATGGAAAGTGGTATCAAATAATATCAAGGGAAAAGAACCAACTCAGATTAATCTGGTCAGAATACATAATTGTTCAGACAGAAGTAGCATTTCAGGCAGAAAGGAGCACAGAGAAATAATTGATCTAGAGATACATGGACCTTCCAGACAGTCTAGACAAAATCAAGTGACAACCTGCCTGCCCCACAAAAAAAAAAAAAATTGAGGAGCTTTTGTATAGTGTATGTCATTGCTTGAATCAACTAGGAAAACTTTGTTAGGAGTCGTTTTCCAGAACTCATTCCCATACCTGACCCCTCCTGATTCTTGACATCATAACTTCTTCTGCCCATTAGATCTACTCCTACCCATATTTTCTCTTGGGTGTGAATCCCATGAGTTTTTCTTGACTTTCTCTGATGTACCATAAATTTTCCAACACAAAATTGTATATGCCTTTGTATTTCTTGTCTTTCATGGAGAAAAAATAATAAGGCAATGGAAATAATCTTCAGATTACTTAATGAAACATACAATTTTTCTTCCCATTTGCTCTCCTGAGATCATCAAATTAATATACTGTGTGGTGGTATGCAAATGCTTCAGAACACCCAGCAGAACAGCCACAGAGTATATCTCAGGGACTATGAACATATGTAATAGAAGAAACAAACTGATGACAATCAAGGTACATGAAATGAAACTTAATTTACACAATTACGTAGAAACCATAGATAGTACTAAAATGAGATGTCTTTGAGTGCAATGTTGCTGATTTGAGGTTTTCATATACTTTAGGAACTTGGCTTTTAAGGATTGCAGGGGCTCCTTAATGTCTTCTGTCACTTCTATTTCTAATCGTTGAGTGATTAGGAACATAAAACAGATTGATACAGGAGACATTCTGTAAGTGATTCTGACTCAACAATCCGAACAGTCCCACTGGGATCCATGGGAAAAGCCAGCCTACTTAGTGTCCTTTCTAGCTACAACTGAAAAGCTGGGAAAGCTGGAGAAGAAAACAAAGAACCTTCATTTAAGAATAAGACAATTTGCCAATGCCTTAGCTACTCTGCAAAAACTGATCATCTTCAGAATTAAAATGAAACATCATACTATACAACCCACGCAGTATGTATTTCCAGCATATAAAACCTTCTCCAAGGAAGTAACAGTTTTAATAGAAATGATTTTTAATCGATGCAGTGTAGTGCAAACACGTTCTGAATTGGTCAAATTCTTTCCATCCCCAGTGCTGCCACCATAGCCCAGACCGCCATCTCTTAACTGTTCTCACACATGTAATAAAAATGTCACTACTCTTCCTGTTGCCTTCCCCTTTAAAACCTTCATACTGAAGTCAAAACAATGTATTTAAAATGCAAATCTTATGTTAATCCTGTGTTTCATTTTTAATGTGTTTACTTTCAGAAGCAAAAAAGAAGGCCCCATTTCACATCAGCCCTTTCTACTCTCCATTGTCTTGAACACTTACATAGATGTCTTGTGAGGGAAGAACAAACATCAGCTTTTGTACAACAAGCAATATCCAGACCCCTTTCCAAGGCTGACCAGGCGTTTGGATAATAAGGCTTTTGCTGCTCTCAAACTTCATCCCTGCCAGATTGCACTGTGGTCACCCTGGCCAATTTGCAGTTTGTCAGAAGCACCAAATGTTTTCACCCTTTAGTGCTCTCATTCCTGTGTTTTCATTTTCCCAGAACACTTGCCCCTGGCTCTTCAAATGCCGTTCACCTTATGTTTTTAGGTGCTGTCATCATTTTCCTTTTACAGATGATGACACAGAGCCAGAGAAAGTAACTTGCCAAAAGGCTAATGAGCAGCTAATAAGTGGCAGAATTTAAACCTCCGTGATCAAAATTTGAATCTTCAGTTCTTTGCCATCATTAAGACCTCCATGTTATCACCCTGTGGTCCTGGTGTTCAGCTTAAATGTCAGGAGCCCCCTAATCCACTATCTAGATGAGGCTTAGGAATCCATCCTTGTTTACTTCTATTTCTTCCCTATCTTCTACCTCCTACTATTTATTTACTTATTGTTCAGCTTTTTTAAAATTGTTCAATGAATTGTTAAGATTTCTGGGGCAGCTGGGTGGCACAGTCGGTTGGGTGTCCTACTTCAGCTCAGGTCATGATCTTGTGGTTCAAGAGTTCAAGCCCTACATCAGGCTCGCTGCTGTCAGCACAGTGCCCGCTTCAGATTCTCTGTCCCCCTCTCTCTGCCCCTCCCTGGTTTCCACTCTCTCAAAAATAAATAAAAAACATTAAAAAAATGTAAGATTTCTAAGAGCGAGAACAAAATATAATCTCATGTAATCTCCTTTCCACAAATGCACTGCCCCAGTCCATTTTGCTTGAAGTAACTGATGCATATTCGGAGGCCAGGCAGGTATTGGCTGTCTGTAACCCTTAAGATGACACAGAGTCGTTTAGGGCATGATAATGGCTGTTTTCTGATTTTCACTCTGGTACCATCTTAAAAGCCGTATTACAAGGTTCTCTTTTGTACGGAAAGACTAAAAACACCAACAATAAAAACAGCAGAATTCTCTGTAATGTTCAAGACAAATGTATTAGCTTCCATCTCTGGGTTTTTTCCTTTTCTTCTCCAAATTCCCCAGTTCCCTCTGATTTGCTCTCCTTTTCTCTTACGCTTCTTGGAACCGACTCCTTACAACCAGTTTCCAAACCACTGTTTTAGCAGAAACTTCAGACGCTCAAAATACTTTGGAATAATGTTTAAGGAGGCCTCAGATAGCACTCATGCTTTGAGTGAATTGACCTGGCAACATAGAAGGGGTGTCTTGCGTGGGATGATTCTGAGAGCATCAGTTAACAAACAGCACAAAAACACAAGTACAGAAACCCAGAGAGTATGTGTTACTAAAAAGGGGTGGAGTGAGCATTTATCTGATAGGTCATAGCCAGGAAAAACATTCCTGCAAATTGGCCCATTTCTCCTCAAAATGTGTCTGAGGTGAAATGGAGCATCCTTTATTTTACACAAAGAAAATAATTCAGGAGGATGACAGCTTAGTGATATTTGTCTTCATGGCCTAAAATCAAAGGCCTGGAATAAAAAAAATGAAGTAAAATTGGAAAAGTGAAGGACAGATAATTTGAAATATAATATTTTGTGTTCTTTAATGTTTTTCAATAAGATAAGGTATAACTACAAAGTACAACATGGGTAGGGAAATGGGGAGAAATGGAGAGTAATGCAGAGTGTCCGTAACATTCTCCCTATGTGGGAAAAGTCACATTTCAAAGAATAAATAGAAATTAAAGTACATCATCTTCAGTTGGTGTTACATTTGCTGCATGGTTGAAAGTAACTGTTAGAAATCCACGTATCAGTGGCAAAAGACTCTGGTGTCTCAGTTTTTGTCTTAAATGAAGGTCAGAATCAAAGTGTACTGGGAACTTTCTAATGAACAGCACAATGTCAAGATTCCCTTCCTTAAGAAAGTTTAGTGATTGTCTGAGAACTAACTTTCCTCTGAAGAGAACTGTTTGCATGTTGCTAAAAGCCCTTTCTTCTCTTTCAAACAGGATGGAATTCTCACCCCTAGGTCATTACCATATTTTGACTTCTAACCCCTCATCTTTATACCATTTGTGAACATATTTGAGCATTGCAAAAGGTGGGAGCAATACCTTCTCCACTAATTTCCATCTTTCACTTAATATATATGTATATATTCTTTACTAAATTCTGATGACATTTTATTTGAAGTGTTCAGAATACCAGAAAGTCGCGAGGAAGAGGGTTTGAGGTTGGCGCCGGATAAAAAGACAACCTTGAACTAATTTTAAAGTTTGCAATTAGCAGAGATCACAGTGTGGCAAGTAAAAGTTTTAATGATAGACTGGCCCAGGCCTTGAGGTAAATTATGCATAATTATTCATAACTGCTATTTTTGGCTTGCCTGATTTGTCCTAGACCTCTGGCTGAGGAAACAATTTGAAATAATTAGTGTACTAGTGCATTGACAATGATGAATGAATTGAATACTTCTTGTGCCAAACATGGGTCTTGATAGGAAGCAGATAACTTTGGCAACTGTGGTATTTTGTTATTGGATCTCTCAAAGTGGAAAGTTTGTGGTGTGTGTGTGTGTGTGTGTGTGTGCACGTGTGCACACACATGTGATTTTTATAGGTTGTTTTTTAAGTCCTACTCTAAAGACCTCAACCATTAGAGAGACAATGATTAAAAAACAAACCAGAAGAACAACATGAAAAAAAGAACATTTGTTATAGAACTTCTCAATTCTTAATTGACTATACCTAATTTTTGCATGCTTAATGTTGAGAATTAGACCATGGTAGATATAAACTAAACGTAATTTCACAGTAATTAACAAACCTCCTTTAAATTTTAATTTCTTGGAAACTTGTTCAGAATTTAGTATATTAGATCAAAACTGTGGTTAAGGAAGAAAAAATGTACTGGTAATGAACTAAATGCAATGCTTTTTGAAGTGCAGAGATTTTAAATAATTAATACATAAGGATACTTAGTAATTTCTTCCTACACATCTGTTTTAGAAAGTAAGAACAAAATGGATATTTAGCTACATGCTGAATTCCTATTGCTGGGTTAAGAAACCTCATCTTTACATATTGTAATATGTAAAATAATCTTCAATGATTGTGACATATTTCAGTGATTATAATATATAAATATGTTGAAATAGAAAATGTGGAGTAATTCTGGTATGCCATTAGAAGATAAAACTAGCAGAAAATTTAAAGAAAGGAGTTTCATGGATCTATTTTTTAATTCATTCCTCAGAAAGCTCTTTTTAATTAAGCAAATACTGAGAAACACAATGTATTCACATTTTTCAGTAGAATAAACACCAACAATTGTCTCTGTCTGGAGACAACAATTGCCTCTTGGCTGCTGGTTTGGACAAACAGCCAGACAATCTTTGTTTTAGTGAAAAAGCTTCAGCCCATTTAAGTCATCTGAATGCAAAATTAGACTTCCTTTTTCTAAAAACATAAAGTAATTTAAAAGTATAAAAAGATGGAATTTTCAGACAAACTCTGAAAAATATACCAGTTGAATTTTATCACTTTGTTAATTGTATGTGTTATTTTCTCTATTTTAAAATAGTTTTTAAAGATGTCCAAACTTGGTGAAAACACTGTAATTTTTCATACAGATTTCATATATTTTATATCATATATCATTTTTATTTCATCTTAGCTATGCTTCCTAAATGCTACATCTGATTCAATTGTATTTTTCTTTATTACTTTTAACCATGACAAAATTATTTAAATCATTTTGCCTTTTATGTATAGAATGAACTGCAATCTTAAATAGTCTGCACAGGAAATATATCTACTCATTGGATGATTATTATATGTACAACAATTCTTTTATGTAACTTATAACCTAAATGGAGAGAAACAAAGCACATATATTACCATAGTTTTCCTGTATATTATCAGATTTTATCATATATGTCAGAATTCTATGTCCCTGAACTTGAAAAATCTGTTTTTGCAAGATCACATGGTTATATAAAAAGAGGTTTCTCTCAAGTCATTCCTCTTGCCATTTTATTCTTTGGTTTAAAACCCAAATGTAACACAACTTCACTTTTACTGGTATGTAAATGCCACTTTATAACCTTAGCTTTGGTTTTTGAGTCACATTTTTTGATAGAAATTGTAGCATTGGGTCTACTTTTCCTGAAAGAATTTGTTAATAAGGATATCCCGTAAGGTTGCTGGTGGTGATGGAAAGAGCCAAATGAGTGATTTTGGAAGTCAATAAATTCTAATATCAACATTAATATTATTAACATGTAAATTAATATTAATTAATAATATATTAAAATTATTCCTAAAAACAAAATAAAATTATTCCTTATAAAAGGAAGATTTAATCACAGAAATAGAATTACTTAAGTTTAAATGTGGGGATACTTGGCTTATTCTCTTCTCTTTTCCTCATAAGTAGTTTACTATCTCGATTTCACTGATCCAGACCTTCAAGGACATCGTCCTACTCTAGCTCTCTGTCTGAAGAGACATAGAAAGGCAATACTCTGGCAGTAGAGATATCCACTGATCCTTCGAATATACACACTTTGAGGGGAAAGTGCGGCCAAGGGGCTAATGGCATATGAGCTAGTATCTTCTATAGTTTTCTTCTGTGTTCCCTGTGAAAACTCTCTCTACTGAAGATAAAGCAAGAGGGTAGACAGTGAGAGCCCAAGCCCAAATAGAAATACTGAATCCCAAATCTGAATATTGCAAAATAATATGTGAATGCACATTACTGTTGTTATTTTTGTTAATACTATCTGGAGTTAATTTCAGTAGTTTCCTTGTCTAAGGAGTCGTTAAAAATAAAAGATGTTTACAGCATGAAAAGCAAATGTTTACTTTTTTATAGCCACATTTCAAGAATTACAGCCTGGTACTTCTGCTCAGCTGGCTAGGGAAGCACAACTTTTAACAGATTTAATCCTACAAAAAGGGGTTCTGTTTAGCATCACCTCATGGGCATGTATTTGCAGATTGGTACAAATTTGCCTGAGTATTACATGCAGATTTTGATGCTCCAAATTTATGAGAGTTGTCTCAAAACTCTATAAAAAAGGAAGCACTTTACCCACTAAATTAAAGTGAACTGTTACATGGGAGGCTTACCTACTTCTTTTAAGTCCCTTGTGACAGGATTTAAAATAAGCACATCATATTTTTCAAAAGCCTTTTCTCATTGAAAGCCAGGCAGATTCAATTTCGTGGCTACAGCCCAATATTGAAATCTATGGGAACAGCAGTTTTTCACATTGATTGAATATCACTAATCGGCACTAAAGAAAGAGTTGCTGTCTTTCTTTAAGGCAGAAGCAATGAATTCTGACATATAATATAGCAGGTGGTGTACATGATAGGTGTTTTTCTTATGATAACATAAATTGATACTTAATTTTGAAGCTTATGTTGAGTGAATGTGGTGGGGCATAATATTACAAACTCCATCTCACATCTGTTTTATTCTAAGAAAATGGCAAATGATAAAATAATGGCAAAGAAAACATCCTTTATAATTTATTCAGGATTGTTCATTAATTTCCTAATGGCTTCAGAGTACAACCTTAGGCAGGGCCTGTTTCCAAAATGTCATGATTTTTTCCTGTGATATGTATGATATTTTACAATACTTAAAAAAATCCGCTATTTGGGCAGATGTTCAAGGCTCTACCTGGAGTACTCTGGAAATGCTCCTGGCGGTAGCTCAAAGAAGGGTAACACACAACCAGGAAACCAAAGATCCATGGTTTGACTTCAAAATAGTTTGAATCAGGAGTTACCTTCTGATCACAAGTCATGTTTAAATTCTAGGCTCATGGAGATGTGCCTGTCATTGATTGCATTTCCCTGGGGGCATTGTGTGAACCTGAACTATAATCTTTCCATAGACAGAAGCCCTCTGTTTGGGTGGGTGGAGGCCTTTTAAAGTAGTTTTCTGTGAGATGGGTTGCAATTTCTCCCATTTGCTTTTTGTTTCTTCCTCCTCCCTAACCAACTGCCCCATCCTCCTTCCTCCCCCATCACCGCCTTTAAGTTTTGAAGCCATCAATTCATGTATTTAAATGTCCTTGGAAACTGAAAGTAATCTAGAAGGTTATTAGCATATTGTTATAAATGTTAATGGCCTGACACCAAGGTTGGGATTTTTTTTTTTATGGGTGTTGTTGTGAACATTATGAGTCTAAATGGGGAAAATCTTCCCCATTCAGAGTGTCACCCTGGCCCTTCATTCACTTGTCAGGAGCCCATTGTGTGCCCAAACCTTGTCAGAGGCTGCTACATGTTTAGTGGCAGCAGCTTGCCATTGAGAGCTGGGAAGAGGGCTGTTGGGGATGGGGGAGAGCCTGGCCTAGGCAGCCAGGTGGTGGCCAACTGGCCAGTAACTGACAGACAATTTAACCTAACTAGGCTGTACAGTCAGGCCTGTGTTACAAAAGGCCCACATGTGTCCTTAGCAAGCTTCATTAACTCTTTTGGCTAGGGCTGTACTCCTCTGACATATTAATTAGTTGCAATGCTTTCTCTCACTCTAACTTAACCTTTCCATTGGTCACTCAAGTGGTTCCATTGGAAGCTATTAGAATAATATGTATGCAGAACTACTGGGGGGAAAAAACTATAAGGGGAAGAAAATATTTCCCATCATTGCACTGATTATATATGAAAAAACAATGATAAAAAGAGAACAAGTGACCATTAATATTTCATTCAGAAAGGTGACCTAATCCATATTGTTAATAAAAATAGGACATCAGTGGCTACGTAATTATGTGCTGTGATATGTATAAAATTGTCTCGCTTTCTTCTTTGTACTGGAAACAAAAGAAAAATGCCATAAAACAATATTTTGAGGTATTTTAGATTATCTTAACAACCAAAGTGACCTGACTTTGGGATTATAAATCGATTAAAGGTTTTGAGTAATTTTCACAAGTTAAAAAAGTCTTAATGAAGGAAAGCACTTATAAAATGTTTTTAAAATCATAAAACATACTGAGCATTTTGAATCTGTAAAAATGTTTCATACATATTTAGGTAGATGCAGATATACACATAAATATATTCACTGACAAAAAGTGATGGAATTTTTGTGTGTGTAGCTTTTACTACTTTATACTTCATAGCCAAGTGCTGTATCATGTGAAGCATGACTATAGATTATTTTCAGCTACATGCAATGAACTTCTTATCTGTGGATAGACAGGGTCTGTTTGGGTTTGTTTTTTAATCCATCTCTGAATAGTGTGTGCACTTATGTAATTTGCATATCACTTCACGAAGTGAAATTATGGAAAGATTGATTTGGAGAGAGTATATTTGCACTATATTCTAGAAGTCTGTCATTTTTTCCCCTAAGAATTCCGATCTTGAATGTAAGTCCGAATTCATTATTACCCTTAGTTTTCAAGTTATAAGCTAGAGCTGATAGTCTTGGAAGCATACGTCTTGATGGAAAGTTATTTCCTTTTTTTTTTGTTTTCTTAAGCATCAGGTAAAATTATGAAATAAATATCACAGTATAATATTTATAGAAGTGATGATATGTCACAAAGGTAGGAAATCTGGAAAGAACTTTTACTAGCCATTTAATCAAATGCTAATAATGATAAGTTTCTGGTCCTATGTTAAAAAAAAATCAAGCTTTTAAATATGACAACAATAACATTTGCAAAGGAAAAAAAACATGAGAGCATTTTGTGGTGCTTGTTTTGTCTCAGTTTTATTAGAGACATATAATAGTAACATTCTCTGGTCCTGCCTAATTCTTTTTCAATTAAACCAAGCTTTGAAAATATGACAATAGGTTTTATAAGGGTTCCGTAAGGGGAAAAAAGTGATAGCCTTTTTAAAATTTGACCCTGAACCTTTCACCTGAAGAAATAAACATGAGTAGGTTGTATTTGGCAGTAGAATGTTGTCTTTGAAAATATGCCCTTTTTATTCGATGTGATCCAAAATAACGCTTAAACAAATTGGGTCACAAGTGCCAGCACTTGATAATTTAAAGTGTTGTAAAAATGATTGGTGTTTACAAGTACAATTTGCTCCAGGAAAATTTGGCACCCTTTTAAGTTGGAAAAGTGTCAATACTTTATGATATATTTTATACCAGCTATGCTCAGATTCCAAGATCCGTTCCAAGTACAAGCTCTAGACAACTTTAAACTATTCATTTAAAGTTGTGATTTACAGGTGCAGTATAGTTACCGATTGTTTATTAAAGCACATCATTTTTTAAATACTAAAACACATGAATGGTCAAATATGTATACTTTAGTATGTGGAGGTTTATTTTGAGCTATGTTAAAATATTAACTTTTTCAGTTTTTTGAATACATTTGTAAAGTTTTGTTTCCTTCTAATAGGCCTTTAAGATCACTACTCCTAAATATTAGTTCACAAAATTATTCCATTTTAAGATTTTATTTCTATAAGTTAGCTAAAATATTTTCCTTAAAGGAAAGGTTGCTATCTAAGAATTTACTTTTAGTTTTTGATCCATGCCTGTAATTCTATTCTGAGTCTCTTATGTTCTGATACTTCTAGTATTTAAAAAAAAAAAAAAAAGAGGGGTGGAGTAGGAGAGAGAAGAGGAGAAGGAAATGAGGAAGGAGTAAGAGGCCCATATAGTTCTATTCTCCAGGACTTAGTTTCTCCTTCTGATTAGGTTTTATCTGTTTGTTTTCTTGTTGTTTTGTTTGGCCACCACTGCCTCTGGCTGATGCTATCTTGAGTGCAGCTTCTGATTTTAGATATAAGTTCCATATTAGTTTAAGAGATTTAGTTTTCCATATTCTAATACAGAACCAGAATCTTCTCGCATTTTCCATTCCATTTCTGTGTTTGTGATACAGATCTCAAAACATTTAAATTTGAGGATATCAGTAACATAGCACAATAGGAAGATGATGGATGTCCAAAGTTCAAAAAAATTGTCTTGGAGAGATTTTTTTTTCCCCATTTACTCTTTATTCTTGTCCTAGTCATTGAATCCTCTTTTTTTGTTTTTTGTTTTTTATTTTTATTTAAATGCAAGTTAGTTAACATATAGTGTAACAGTGGTTTAAGGGGAATTTACTGATTCATCACTTACATATAACACCCAGTGCTCATCCCAACAAGTGCCCTCCTTAATGCCTATCACCCATTTAGCCCAATCCACCACCCAGCACTCCTCCAGCAACCCTAACTTTGTTCTCTGTATAGGAGTCTCTTAGACTTACCTGTAGAATGAAAGTAATAATACATGTCTCAACAGAGTTGCATGTAACAATACTTTATAAAGCACTTAACAAATGTTAGATGCCTTAAATATTGCTCACAACAAGGAGTGTTATAAATGTACTTAACTGTAAGTATGTAAATAAATACATAACAAAATAATTGTCACTGTCAGAATTTGTTGTATAAATCACTTGGAATTGACATGAAATGTACCTAGAGGAAAATGCAATGAGAAGAATAAATAAAATCCAAAAATGACTTTCCATATTTAAAATTTCAACTTTCTATGTTAATTGAAGTAAAGACATATAGATTTTTTAGTGCTTCAGACACTCATGCAACAACAAATACATGCAAGACACAGATCTAAAACATATCACACATACACACACACCATTTTTCTATGAATGACTGATGAATAACTAATTTGCAAAACCAAAACACTTGCCTACATGTAGCATAGCATTAAAGGGCTCCTGTGTGTGTGTGTGTGTGTGTGTGTGTGTGTGTGTGTGTGTGTAAGTTTATCACTTCTCATAATCATTTGGAATTTTCCTAAAGATTGTGAAAATAGTGCTTCTTATATCTGATTCAAGATCTTACCAAACATTTTTCCATCTAAGCATGTGCAGAATGCTAGCCAGCTACCTGCCAGCAATTCTATGCAGCGGATCTGCAAAAGACACTTGTCTGGGTATTGTATATGCCTTGGTGTTGCACTGACAACCAAGTTTTGAAATCTCTGGGGGGACTCACAGGAATGACTGCAAGTCTGATGCCTTGGATTGCCTGTCCACATTTAGAACTCTAACAGTAAAAAAAAAACATATTTATCTCTTATACATCTGCCTTCTCTCTTCCGGTTTGATGTTCTCTCTCCCATTGGTAGGGTTTCAGTCAACAACATAAAGACTGACACAGCCTGACAGACAGCACACTGCACATGTGAAGCGTTACCTTTCTCCATTTCTCCTTTAGATTTCATTTTTATCGACATTTTTTGAAATTGTCAACGAAGTTTAAGGTTTAGTTTGTTACAAAGGTTTTGAAAAGCCACTGAAAATGCCAGATAATGTGAAAAAAAAAGAGCAAATATTCAAGTTAGTTAATTCAAATTAGTGATTGCAAACTCAATGCACTGTTTTATCCCAGCACTCTGTACATCTCCCTCTGGGTAGCTTAAAGTGGGGTCTTGTCGACAATCTTCCATGTGTTTTATATTTGTATTCACTGTGCTTTGCTGCCTACTGTGCTTCCTCTTTTCTACCTCTCTTTCCTGTATTCATTTTATTTCTCTCCTATTTAGATAGTGTGCTATTCGAGCAAATGTTATTGCTTGATTAATTTCTTCTTCCCAGAATTTTCCAAAGCAGCTGGAGGCACAAAGCAAAAATACAATGTCTAAAGATAATGAAAACAATGTCCCCTAAAAGAAACCAAACTATTGGAGGAAAATCCCAAGAGGTGGGCTATAGTGTTATCTGTTTACTGAAATTTATTTCTATTTTGGATTTTATCAAAATATTAAAACCAGTATTTTACCAATATGGAAACTCCCTCTGTTTATAGATGGATAGTCCCGAGATATTGAGAACAATTATTCTATTAACCACTTAAAGGTACAGTTCCTCTAGCCTTATGATGCAAACATTACTGTTAATTAGGAGTCAACAATATTTTGAAAGCTTATAGTTAAGAGCCTTTTGCATCTGTGAACACTTTGGTTCATTTTTTTAGGTTATTTATTACAACTTATCGGTATCTTTGATTTCTATTGGATGTTCCTTTTCATTTGTAGAAAGATAAGACTGATGTATAAAGGAATTTTATTAAAGAACTTAGAATTTTAAATATATTATAGTGATTTTAGGAATTAGAAACAAAATCTGTCTGTGAAGCCAGATATCATTGCAAAGATGAACCAACTGTCTTGAAAGGAATTCTTGTTCTAAACTTTTAGACCTTGGGAAATATGGCCTCCGTGAATGCATTTATTATTGTAGATGTTACACTATCTATGAAGTTTGTGGGTTAAGACAGATCTTACATTAGTTATTTTAGGTGCCTTAAAATATATACCTTAGGGATTAATATTTATTTATTATTTCTGAATGATATAATTTAATGTTTAAAATACTAACATTTTCAAGACTGTTATATGTTAAAGGATCCATATTTTGGAAAACATCTTGAATACTTTATCTTCCATTTGCTGAGATAAATAACAATTTCATATCAGATGTTTGGGATAAGTAAAGGAAAATAAAGGATCTTTTATATCAATTGCTACTTATGAGTAGCATCTGAATCTTTAAACAAACCATTTCTGTGTGTTTAAGTTCATAATTTTATTGATTTTGGCCATAGTATGTCATACCATAATAAAATAGTAAAAGAAACAGTTGTGGTATAAAAACTATAGGTGTAATATGTTATTAATGTGTGATCTTTTTTGTAAAAGCAAAGGATCCAAGATATGTCACTTACATTTTATTCTAAATTTGACTTGTGTTCTCTTTTTTTTTTAACCAACCATTTAAAAAATATTTTGGTTTCTTTCAGTGTTGAATTATTTCATGTGCATTTTCATATTTTCCAAAGATCTAAACAAAAAAATGTGAAACAATATTGGAAACAGAAATGATTTGGAAGACTAATTGCTATATTTCTTTCTAGTATTTCTCCTAGTGTAATACTGACCTCTGTGTCTCTGATCCTTTCCTCAGTTATCACAAGGAATGGGGTATAGACAGGGTTATCATAGAAAGCGTTTTAAGGAAGTCTAATTAAAGAAAAAGGAGGAGAGTTTTAAGAAGGAGTTACCATCTGACTTTATTTCTTAAATAATAGAACACATACTGCATCATCTAAGAAGAAAGAAATCATACTATCCGTACTGAGTCTCTTTATGATCTTTGGTCCAGACTAGTCCAAGGGGAATGTAAAAGTATAAAGTTCAAATCTTCTCTCATCTTTTTTGTTTGGGTTGAGGTCACTGATGGGGCAGAGCAGGGAACTGTATGGTTAACTGTAGTGAAGACAGCCTTTGAACCAATGCTAAGTGTTATGTTTAAATGTTGCCAATATTTTTAAACTGGCTACAAAAAAAAAAGATCTTCAAGAAATGTGGACAATGAAATCCTTGTCTAGCTCCTTTTTTACTTTTCCTATTAACACATAGAGTCACAAATGTGTGTTACCAAGTCAAACACACTCACACTTGTAGATACATGTTCCCAGCAGGATTTCATTTGTGCTTAGTGCTGCGGTTTAGTGAAAAACCCTCTCATCTGTGTAGTTGTTTTCATTTTTGAGCTTGTCACAGCATGAAATCAGTGTCTCATTGAGAGCAGGGTTTTTTTTTAATACCCTGAGAGTTAGAGGCTAAATAATTTAAATGTCTGAATATGCAGAAATGTAGCTCAAGTGGTATTTATTAATTCCTATCTATTCTTGTTTTCAAAGAATAGAAAAGTTACAGTAAAACAATGTTATGTGTAGTTGAGAATGTTTGGAAAACCTTTTCTTTTGTTTTGATGTTTTTTCTAGAACACAGTGGGTAATTTTCTTCCCTAAAAATTCATAAGTGCATACTACACCAACTATAAGATGTCAAAACGGCTATATGTTCAAAAAATGATCTCCATTAAGGTTCTCCCTTTCCTCCCATATATCTAAAATATCGTAGATAGACCAGACTTGAATGTGAAATGTTTAGACATTGGCATTTATACAATTCCAAACCTGGTGTTTCTTTCTTCTGTAAATTTTCCACTCTACTGTAAACTGAATCAGGAGTTAGTTTCTCTTGATTTTTCAAGGCTGTATGCTCAATTCCCCAAAGAGAAAGATGAGACCATACCCTTAAATTTATGGTGTGTATATTTACCGACTGGTATGTGACAGGAGCACTGGTTAAAAAGCCACAGCTTTATGATGCTTTGGGTCAAATGTTGTTTTGACATTATGCTTATTTTACAGTAATCAGGATATTAAACCAAGGAGGAGGGTTTGCTCATATATGCAAAATGCAGAGTATGAAAAGCAGTGGTGTAGTAGCAAGTATAAGGCCAAACAAGGTGAAGGTTTGCTTGCCTTATGGTGCAGCTGATAAAACAATTGGACTGTTTCCAAGATTCCTTGACTCCAGCTTTGTCATTTATTTTTTTCTGTCATTATTTTTTAAGGAAAAAAAAAAGACTTATTTCCATGAAACTCTGAGTGGTAAACCTGTACTTTAAATGAAAGAAAAACATTTTTTTGGTACGTGAAATGCATATGGAAATACTCCAGCAAGTTCAGTTAGTGTAATTTGTTAAGACTTACTCATATAGGAGGAGCTAAAATAATTTCCAGAGAGTTAAAAAGAAAAAAAAAACAAAAAAAAAAAAAAACAGAAAAGAGGTTTTGTCACAGTCTGTTGACCAAGATGTGGACAACCCAAATGAATGGTTAACCATTTTTAACAGAAAATTTTCCATATTCTTTAACATAGAGTAATTAAAATTTGCTTTCATAATTTTACAATGCTTATTTTTATTTAAATACAAGTGCTGTTACAATCAAGCAATTTATGTTTGACAGACTCAAAATGATCTTCTAGTTTTATTGTTCAAACTACTCCCTTATTCTACTTGCTTCTCTTTATACGACAGTTCATTCTTTTTTAGACTTTCAGTGAATTTACATGTATTTATTAGATGTCTGCCTCATTCTCAAGTTGTGGTAGGAGTGCTGAAGAACACAGAAGCATTCCTGCGGAATTTACAATCTAGCCGAGTAAACATAACAAAGATACATTGAATAAGCAAATAATGCCATACTGTCTGACTCTTCTAATTTCTACTGAAGAATTTTTTTATTTAGAACACAAGGTAGCATTTACATACTGTGTCATATAGTTCAGTTTTGTACACTGATGGAAACTTTTGAGGATAGAGCTAGACATTCAAATAGATGTGGTAGGTAACCAATAACCAGCTCAGAGGAGGGTGCAACCAGATCACATGAAAAAAAAAAAAATACGGCACAATGGAAATGGTAGTGGAGAGAAATGTTTAAGCATTTAATACTATGGTGTTTTAAATCTGCTTAAGTTTTGAATTTTTAGTGCCACGGTCAATAAGTGTGTCTTAAATGTCTTCTAGAATTATAAGGTATCAATAGTAGTTACATAATTTGAGGCGCAGAGGACATAGTAATAATTCCTTGTTTGAAAATTATAAACAATATGATGATGGTAACAGCAGAACATTGAGCAAGTGCGTGCCCCTAAGCACGGAGTGCTGTGCGACTGGGCGGATTGCACGCCCCTGAGCCAGCGCTGCAAAGCATGGTGGGGGGGTGAACGTATTCACGTAAGACCCCGTTTCCAGTTCTTGACGTCATTGTCCCTTGGCACAGTACTAGCACCTTTTAAAAGGGTTGTCTTTTAGAGTAATGAAATACTGAGTAAAAGCTATTTAGCCAGCTGTGGGCACTTATGGACCTTTTGACAAATGATAATTATTATTTCCATTCTTAATGTTAGCTTTATTTCACTACAATTTTACCTTCATTTACTGGCCATAGTATCACAAATTTATTTTCTCCTTTGTCCTCCACTATTCTTCATGACTTTGATCGGCTCCCTACCACCCTCCCACATCTCCACTCCCCTTTCAGTGAAAAATAAATATGGGTCTCATACCATCCTTTATTTCCTATAGCAAGAGCATATCATACTCAGTGGTGGCACTTTACTATCCCAACCGTGCCTCCATTCTGAGAACATTCTTTCATTAAATTTCTTTGACATCTGCAAAAGATCAGTCCGGGAATGTATAATTGCTAGTGGTGTAGTTTGCAGTACAGAAAATACGGCTATTCCTCATGGAGAGTTTAAACATCTCAGGACGTTCTTTAAAAATAAGAGGTAGGAGTGCATTGATAGTTTGCCGTAGGCAATTTTATAGTTTGAATAAATGTCCAGTTGACTCTCCAGATAGTCCATATAGATATCTACTCATTTCAGTAATTTCAAAAGATATATTATACATTATGGCATAAAGAGAAATAAGGTGAAGTCTGCTGAATAATAAAAGGCAAAGTCAATGCATATACAAAATTTTAATAGAAAAAGTATGGCTTAAATTAAATGGGTTTTTTTAAGCATAGGTATGAGCTTTGTGTGTGCGTGTGTGTGCAATTTTTTTTTTTTTTTGCTTTATCTGGAAATAATACATATGTAAAAATTGAGATACAACCAACACAAACTTAGCATATTTTTCTACTTCTGTAACAATGTCAGGGAAGTAAGATGTTCCCTACTCATTTTTTAAGGAGGAAACATAGAAAGATCAAAACCATCTATATGTGATACAAAACTCCATGCATTATGCTTTCCAGAATCACATGGTATATATTACTTTGATTTAAAATGTTTTGAATGAAAATTATCTGTGATAAATAGCTTGGTCTTTGGATTGGAATATACAGAGCAAGCACTAAAACTTGTTGTTGTTAGACTGTCAGACATTTCTGAACCTGAAAGGAAAACTGATTGCAAATGTGATTTTAATTTGAAAATTAAGGGATATAATTTTTGAAGTCAGATTACCAGTATAATTTTAAACCATCCGTGCTTTTTGGTGATGTACCCTGATAATTGAAATCATTATTTAGCTCCCATTATGTGTATATTTATAGATATCTATAGATTTATGTATACACATACTACTGAATATATTGCATAAAAAATTGAAATTAAATAAAAATTAGAAGTAAGACCACATAAACATGAATTGAATTTCTGATATATTCCTCCTTCCCCACATGCCTTACCAGGACTTGAGATATATTAATCCCATTTTGGATAATCCATGCTTTGGACTGAATGTCTCTGTTCCCTCCAAATTTATATGTTGAATCCTAAATTCCCAATGTGATTGGTATTTGGAGGAGGGCCCTTGGGGGCTAACGAGGTCATGATGATGCAGTCCTCTTCGATGAAATTAGTGCACTTAAAAGAATATACATGACAGAGAATCTTTCTGTCATCTGTCATGTAAGGATACAATATAAAGATGGCCATCTGCAAGCAGGAAGTGGACCCTCACCAGACTCTGGGTCTTGCTGGTGCCATAAAGTTAGACTTTCCAGATAATAGAAATGTGAGAAATGAATATTTGTTGTTGAAGCCGCATAATCTATGGTAATTTGATGTAACAGCTCAAGCTAAGACAACCCTGAATGATATCTTTGGGTAAGATCTACAATATTTGGTCTTTTCTTAAGCAGAAATCTTGAGTTGTCATTCTCTTTACACATTTTTTGAATGACTCAGTAAATAGTTTTCATTTTTCAGGAATTAGGAAGTTGCTACAGATTTTTACACTGGCATCCTCATCTGAAATTCCTTTGCAAAACTCAAGGCTTGAATCTAATCACAGTTGTAAAAAGTGTATGAGATTCTGTCAATTAAATAGAATTATTGAGGGGCACCTGGGTGGCTCAGTCAGTTGAGCGTCTGACTTTGGCTCAGGTCATGATCTCACAGTTCATGGGTTTGAGCCCCACATTGGGCTCTGTGCTGACAGGTCAGAGCCTGGAGCCTGCTTTGGATTCTATGTCTCCCTCTTTCTCTGTTCCTCCCCCATTCATACTCTGTCTCTGTCTCTCAAAAATAAATAAAAAAGTAAAAAAAAATTGAAAATAAAATAAGTAGAATTATTGAGATTTAAATAATTGAATATCCTATGAATATAAAAATGTTTTGGGGCGCTTGGGTGTCTCAGTCAGTTAAGTGTCTGACTCTTCATTTTGGCACAGGTCATGATCTTACGGTCTGTGAGTTCAGGCCCCACGTTGGGTTCTGTGCTGACAGTGAGGAGCCTGCTTGGGATTCTCTCTCCCTCTCTCTCTATTTCTCTCCTGCTTGTGCTCTCTCTCTCTCAAAATAAATAAATAAACTCTAAAACAATTTTAAAAAATAAAGATAAAAATGTTTTAAGGGTATAATTTTTGTAAATTCTTTTGTGCGGCGTTTTTCTCACTCCTTTTTAAAGATTTGATATTTTCCTTTTAAAATATTCACTTGATTCAGAGCAATATTTGGAATTTTTAGGCTGTTAGTATTGAAATGTTTCAAAGACCATGTAGTTACAGGGATCACTGGCAAAGGATGGTCAACTTTATCTCAGTTCGTGGGAAATTGAAAGAAACTATTTCCCCTAAGGGAAAATTTATTTATTTATTTATTTATTTATTTATTTATCTATCTATCTATCTATCTATCTATGCATTCAAGAAGGAGACATGAGGGTAACCATGTAAAAGTAGTTGATTGGTCGGTTTGTCAGTTTGAGTGACTTCATCAAAATGGAAGCCCCCGCACAGCAGTGGTATCTTAGTAGGTTCCAGGCCATAGGAATTTTGTAGTATCAAAAGCATCACACTCTATTTGTGCTTAAAAGACCTCCGTTCATTGGGTTGGTGGTTTACATTGGCATTAATCTAATTACATCCTGGTTCTTTTGAATTTAGTTCAAATTTAGTTTAGATATGCCGTAAGTGATCCTACTTTCAATAATCATATGCAGAAATTGCGAAGTAGCAGTCAGTAGAGGCCTTAAAAAGAAACAAGCATTGAACAACCAAACTCCTATTTTCCAGGAGTATAATCCAAAATATAAACACATGCTCTTTAAAAAATCAGTGATAGATATTGTACTCGTGACACTCAAATTTTTCCATGCCAGAATCCTTGGCATCCCTTGTGATTGCTAAAACAAAATGAAACAAAAATCAAAAATTGAATAGTTTTACCCTAGTCCACATCTCACCATGTTTACCATTTTCTAGTAAGGCTGAGTGTTTTGTAGCAAGATGATGATGGGAAATCAGGTGAGAAGACAGGGAAAGAAAAGTAGCAGTGATATTCAGATGTCACATGAGGAACTACTGGTCCTGGGATTAAAAGATCCAAACCCATCAAAATCTTGTGGCCATTACCATCAGGGAGTTTGGTATCTCCAGTTCGGAAAGTATGTTCTTGATTTCTGTGTGTCTGAAATAGAAGAGCCAACTTTATTGTCTGCTTTCTTCCTATTTCCAAATTACTCTCTTGATGAGCTCTGCACTTTATCTGCATGACTGTACTATGAAGACAACCTGTGTCTATGTATGTGCATTTGTAGTCAGGGAATATTTAAGAACCCAAATCTTGAATCATTATGCTTTCTCTTGATACATAATTCAAAGTAAAAGCAGCATCAGGCATATAAGAAAGTTCAGAGAAATTCTGACTTTTCCCCAGACAAAACCTTCTGTATGCTTATTTTTTTTAAGTTTTAAATACATCAAACATCCTTATAAATATTGGAAACTAAAAAAAAAAAAGCCTAAAAAAACTGACTTTTGGTGACTTTGCTGCCCCCAAGGTACATGTTAATCTGTGAGATGGCTAATCCAGCATTAACTATGGATGATTTGGGCATTTAAGTGGCTAGTTATGCAGAAGAGAACTTATGTCTGGTATATATTTAGTAAGTGAGAAATTAGAGATTTAGGGGTAGTTAGTAATTACGAAATGTCACAAAGAAAGTGCTGGGAACAGAATTAGAATTCAGATCTCTTAGTTTCTCACCATCTCTCCTCCTAATATGTCACTATTAGCTAAAGAACTTTTTTTTTTACGTCTTCTTTAGGGCGAAGTGAGGAGTAGGGGGGGTTGAAGAATGTGTTTGGTCTTCAGTTCCATTTTTCACTTCATGTTGGTGCTAACAGTCTCTACACACCCCTGCCCTTCCACTTCTTATGCTATCAGAGCATTCTGGGTTCGCGTAGTCATGTGATTATGTAAATGATGGTTTAGGATTACTTTAATATCACTTTCAGGGTACAGTCATTTTTAGGCTAATTTAGATGAAATAATGACTTACTAGTGGAATTTGTTGTCTTAGTATTTTGAGAGGAAGATCACACTATTGTCAAATTTAAAGCATAGAAAAACACTACTAATTTGTTTGCAAGAAAGGCTTTTCTTTCTTTCTTTCTTTCTTTCTTTCTTTCTTTCTTTCTTTCCTTCCTTCCTTCCTTCTTTTCTTTCTTTCTTTCTTTCTTTCTTTCTTTCTTTCTTTCTTTCTTTCTTTTCCTTTCTCTCCTTTTGTTTTCTTCCTTCCTTCCTTCCTTATCAGGAGATGCATATTTACTGTTTGTTACTAGAAATGAAAATCTGTTCACAATGTTATATTTTTGACTAGCATAGTTAGAGGTTTCATCTATAAACCTCTCTTGGTAAAATCTCACTGTATTTTCATGCAGTATTAATTTATTGTGACACTAGATTGGGACTTCCTCAAGGACTTAATAACCTTTACCTTGTCTAAGAGGCATAGGGACCTGTCTAAATACCTCTGTTCATCCGTATAATGGTGTAAACTTTGCCTATCAATATATGCCCCTGGTTTAATAAAATGTAGACCAGATGGTAAGCTTACAACTCACCTACAGCTTCGTTTACATTTTTTTCTTTAAAAGTTTTTTATTATTTCAAAAGAAAAATTGCTTAAACTTATTTTCCACTGTCACAAATTGAATTATGTGAAATGAGAACAAGTCAAACTTCACATTGAGAAGTATTTTCTGATATTTTGTTAGTTGTGCTTGTGTAGTACTGCCAATTACATTTATTAGCCCTAAATATTAAACAGCTGGCAGAATTCCACTGTATATAAATAAGACATTTGAGACCTGGACAAGTGCCATTCTGAATACAGCCAGCTGGTGCTTTTTACAGTTTCATTCAGCCCAGCAGTACTGATTCCACAGTATGTTCAGTGTTTAGGTAAATGACAATAGAAAAACATGTTGTGTATGGGGAATTCTATAGAAAATTCCATTGTGTAGAAAGATAACATTTCAAAGACTTATTAAACCAAGGAAACGATACGGTATGCACCTGTTTGTTGAATTTATTGAATTTTTTGTTACCTGAGCTATGTTTTTAATCTTTAATTTTCTGTGTGTCCATTTTTGTAGAGCTCTGAGTTATGCCATACAAAATGCTGCTTTATTTTCCTTTTCTAATGAAATTAAAATTCTTTATTCAGATTTATATTAATCGTAAAATTATATTGAACTTAACAACAGTGTACTGTTTAAATTCTCACTTCATATGGTGAATGTATTCTTTTAGGGGGCTACAGACTTTAATTTTTATTTTCATGTGCATACCTTACCATTTTTGAATTACTTTTTAAAAGTCCTTTACCATGTTATTATATCAAATTAGTGTTTTAGAAATGTATATGCAAAATATTATTACAGCAAATAAGATACGAAGATAGATGTTGGTAAAGTGACATGAACATTTATGAATAAAGTAAATAAGAAGTAAATGTTCATTAATTTTAAATTAAATGATGAATTTAGATTTGTAATGTCACTATAATTCTAAAAGATATCACCTTGTTTTGATTATGTATTCCTAGAATTAATTGGTAAATATCAAAGAAAATATTTATTGATGTATCTTGTTTGTGTGCATTTGCCTGTGTATCAAAAGTCTAAATTAAGCAAATGTCTTGTCACTATAAGCACTTATCTGAGATAATTGACCATGACATAGCTCTGTGGCATCACTTAAAGAATTGGGTTGAGGAATGCAGTATAGCAACTCTCTTGAGTTGTTGGAAAACAAATCTAATATATATTAATTAACACACACACAAAAATTCTAAGCACCTCATTCTGTTTTGTTTGACAATTTTAAATGTTTTAAATTATGTAATTATTATATCCTAAATGAAAACAAGCAATCTGAAAACATATAGGGTTTTAATGGGTATTTTGTTTTTATTTATTTTCTGATTTAATGATTTGTATTATGAAGATAAATGGATTTCATTATTTTTTGGTTACTGCTTTAGTGCCAACACATAATATTTCTTTAATAAATGTTGTTGAGGAAACAATTTAGATAGGCATAAGCCAGTTGAAGTCTCGTTCTACAATAGGCACACCAGTGATATCCATGTTGCCAAATGCAGTGGCTCAGTTTTCAACCCTCATCTTTCTTATCTACTAGGAGCATTTGACAAAGCTTATCATTAATTTATCTTCCTCCTCTAGAAACTTTTTCTTCATTTGGTGTTGCCTGGAGTGTGTAGTTCAATAGATTACAATCTGTTTAGAAGATGTTAAAATTTTCTGAAGAGAATAAATTTGAGTATGTCTTGAGTATGGATATGACCAAACAAGAAGGCTTCTTACATCATGAAGTTGGAAGTATACCATAAATTTATCTGATACAAAGTGGGATTCTGATATTAATGTCCAGACTTTCATTGCATTGGTATAATGTCCCAATCCTTCATTCCAAGTATAGTATTGAAAACTATACTAAAAGACCTAGCTCTCTTTTGACTTTTCTCTTCTTGCAAAGTCCTGGTTTCGGATGATGTTATTGTGAGTTGTTCATTGTCCTGACTCAGTTACTTTTATTTCAAAAAAGAACACTTGCTTTCATTTGCAATATTTTTTTTATACCAGCTACTCTTAAAAAGAAATCACTTTAGGTACTCTATTTATAATAGTGGAATTCATAAGAAGACATTAATTTTGCCTAGTGTGTTCTGTAATTTATTATTTATATATGCCTTCCATTGTGCAGTAGCCCTGCTATTTTCCACCCAAATGTAATAATGGAAAACAAATTTTCAACTCGGCTACTTTTATTTGGAAGCATAATTTCAACATTAGGTCTTAGCTGAAAACAGGTCTCTCATTGTGCAGAAACTTGGACTCTAAACTACTTCCTGTGCAAACTATTAAACATCCTCCATCTGTAGCAGCTCAGGGTTTTACTACTTAACTGTTTCATGACTCCTTAACCTAAAGGGTGTATCTGCTCCTTTTTTTATTTTTTATATATCTCATTGAAATCAGGTCACATTTACCTTAACTTTGGCCCCTTCTAGACGAAGCTGATAAATAAAAATGTTAATTTTTTTTTTTTGGACTGACATGATTATAATAAAAGAGGTTTCAATTCTTTTTCTAACTCTCTTCAATGAAAGAGACTTATCTAATGAAAACATTAACCGAGAAATTTTGGAGAACAATATAATAAATCAACCAATTAACTGGGTACCCAAAACAACTTTACTTGAAAAATTATACTTTTCAATTTTTCAGAAATGTGACTACATGGTATATTCTTGACTAGGGCTTCCATAACAAAGTATCACAGACTGGGTGGCATAAACAATAGAAATTTATTTTCTTACTGGCTAGAAGTCCAAGATCAAGGTGTTGGCAGAGTTGGTTCCTTCAAGGGACACAAGAGAAGAATCTGTCTCTCTCCTTGGCTTATAGATAGCTGTCTTCTTGCTCTGTGTTCCCATAGTCTTTCTTCTGTATGTGTTTGTGTCCAAATTTCCTTTTCTTATAAAGACCCCAGTCATGTTGGATTAGGGACTGCCCTAATGATCTTAATGTTATCATCTGTTTATAGGACCTATCTCCAAATATGGTTACATCTGAAGGTCTTAGGGTTAGAATTTCAACACTATGGATTTGGTGGTGGGTGGGACACAATTCAGCCTATAGCATATGGTTAAGTGCTTACCCATTTCATTTTGTTCTTTTTTATTGGAACAATTTAAAATATAATGTTCTTTCATTAGTTGAGCAAATATTATTTGCTCATCCAATATTATTCATCCAATATTATTGGATGAACCCTGCTAGGTATTATTATAGATTAGGAGACAGGAGTGTTTATGAAAAATTAAGGTGGAATTTCTTCAGGCCATCAATGTACTTTCTCGCTTACCAGAGTTCTGAATCCTGGTTATGCTTAGCTAGCTTTATACTTTCATATGATCTGCGCTTGCAAATACATGAATTTTCAAACACTCTGCTGGATTCTCTCAGCTACACAGAGAATTTGTACTCTTAAATATCATATAAATTTACCTTCAGGGAAAATGTAACCTCTTTGGAGAAAAATGTTGAAGCAAATCAGTGCAGTAGGAGGTAATATATGCAAGAGTAGAACTATTTAGGAGGTAATGCAAGTGCATAGCTAAGGAACAAGTGACTCCGTCTTAGCAGAGAGGGAAAATTCTTCACTGAACTGGGGCTTGAAGATCAAAGAGTAGCTAGTAGGCACTAGGAAGCAGCAGAGCAGGGAAAACAGGAATTTTGATTTCCTATTTATGGAACTGTGGCATAGAGTGTCTTTTGTAACTGCACTCCCCCTCAAACAATAATAATAAAAACCAGAAAAAAAAGTAGGGTAAGCAAAACGCAATCGACAGAGAAGTGTGACTAAGAGTGCAATCTGAGCTCGATTGTGAGTTCACACCTCCTCTCTGTCCTTCCTAAAGTGTGTCAGCAAGATCTGTAATCTTTTGGAAGCTTAGTGTCCTCATCGATGGGAAGACATCTCTTTACCCCTGAGATTAGTTAGGGGGATAATATTAAATTACAAATATCAAGAACTCGGAAAAAATATCTGCTCAATAAAAAGTAGTCAGGGCATGATTGTGTTGGGGACTAGTCAAGCGTGGGGAAAGAACACCACAATCCAAGAAGGAATTCCTAGGCATCTGTTCTAGAAACCACAATACACCGTGCAGTGTTCATTAACTTACATTTGACACCTATAATACTGTTGGATGATCGTTGATATTAAAAATATTGTACTCTTGGCCTTCTTGGATTCAGATTTATAGGAATGAAGAGTTAATTCTCTTCAAAATAACAAGGCTAAAGCTTTAAAGCAGTAAACTATGATAATGAATATGAATAAGGGTAAAATACACTGTATAAAATCAACACCATATATTGTAAAATAGTATATATCACATATAATAATATATGTGTAAAACTTAGTAAAATAAATACTAAATGGTATTTATAACAACCTAAATCATTGTGGGATTTAGGAATTAGCTCTCCAGTAACAAGAATATAAAGTTGACTAGGGCATCACACCAGAACATTTTCTTTCAGGTGTACGTATATCAGGTGTACTAGCTTTCTTCGGTATAGTGCTATAATCCGATTTCATTACCAAGAATTGACCTGGGTTCTATATTTTGAAGGGGGTCATAATGCAAACAAATTGAAACATGTTACCATTTTAGGTGCCAAATAGCTCTGGATGTTGAAGTCTTCTGGAGGCATGTAATATTAGGAAAATAATATTGGGAGCCATCCTGCTGCTAATCCAGCACAAACAATTGTTTTAAAATATATCAGCTTTGGGGCTCCTGGGTGGCTCAGTCGGTTAAGCATCCGACTTCAACTCAGGTCACGATCTCATGGTCCGTGAGTTCGAGCCCCGCATTGGGCTCTGGGCTGATGGCTCAGAGCCTGGAGTCTGCTTCTGATTCTGTGTCTCCCTCTCTCTCTCTGCCCCTCCCCCGTTCATGCTCTGTCTCTCTCTGTCTCAAAAATAAATAAACGTTAAAAAAAATTAAAAAAAATAAATAAAATAAAATAAAATATATCAGCTTTAGCCTAATTTGACCAGGAGATCAGAGCTGATCGTCAGTTGTAACATTAGAAGCAGAATTTAGAAAAGCACTTTCAAGTAAGTATATCTTGGCACATCTATCATTTCTACCTGAACTTTGAATTTATCTGTGGATATTCTCTGAAATGTTTTGTAGAAAGTTGAACAAAAATTAGTTTGGATAGCAAATAGAGGTATAATGGTATAACATTGTAGTTTATGTTAATAGAATATTGAAACCACAGAATAAATTCTGTTGAATACCTTTTCTTTATGTGGGCCATTTATAAGATATGGGAACATTTGAGATACCACATACAATTGGTCAAACTGTACACAGAGCAAACAAGAACTCTGTAACTTAAGTAGTTGGCTATGATTTTTGGATTTAATTTTTTTTAAGTTCAAAATTGCTCTGTTGATAATTATTAACTATTTCCCCAACTGGTAATGGTCTTGGCATCACTGTGGGGATAGTTGTTACAATTTGGTAAACCTATTTTACACAATTTAATTTGTCATTAGAAAAAAAAATTCTCAATCATTTTTATTTAGATCAATTCCTTTTTCTTTGAAAATTTTTATTACACAAGAGAATGTTCTGAATATACACCATTTAGTTTTGTAAGTTTCTTCCAGTATATTTACATACTATATAAACATTAGGCAAATAATACTGGACCATTTCTCCATGCTCAAAATGTTTAGATTTTCATTCATCCCTAAAATTTTATGAACATCCCATGTATTACACTTTTTTCTAATCCTGAGCCTGTGGCTATTTAACATCTCATGTTATTTCATTGTTTTTACTCCTAATAACATCCACTTTGGGCTGTGAAACACTATACACTATATATTGTAGAACGTATATGATCATATGATAGTTTTGATAGTGGAATATTTACCACAATTATTCTGTTTACAATTACCTTTAAGTCACAATTGAAATAGAGGTAAGTCTTTTCTCAAGTATTCTTCCAGAAATTAGCTTTTCTTTAAAAAATACTAATATTTCAAAACATGTTAAAACGTACTATAAAATAACACAACCAGGCTTCATCTAAACATATAGTAATACCATGTTCCTGCATTTGTTTCAAACCCATTAATCTTTGCCAGTAACCAGGGGGAATTTACAGTCAAAATTTCTATAGATTACTAGTGGATCAGAGTACTCCAAAACTGACGTTAAAATCAGTCCTTTCTGTCTTGTAGAGGTAGTCTGGTGTATTGGCACTCATATAGGACTGAGCATAAGACCTGAATCTTGGTTGGCCTAGGTTGGACCCTTATTAGCATTGTGACATTAGACATTTTTGTCTCCAGATATCAATTTCTTTTCTTGTAAAGAAAGCCTCAAGGTCTCTTTATGTGGTAAATGCACTATTCCAAGCTCTGTATCCATGGAATGCACTGATCTTTTCTGTTCAACAATAAAATGCTTTTTTCAAAAGTTACAATTGCTGCCTCAGCAACTTCTCTGCTATAACCTCCTTCATTCCATAAAGTTTTGGAAACACCTCTGCTACCTAAAAACAAACGAACAAAAACATTTTTATAAGTCACCAAGTCAGCAATATCCTTCTGTTTACTGGTTTATTCTTCTCAGACATTATACTTTTTACTCTATTCTTCATATTAAATTAAAAAAATCTTAAAATTCCCTCCTGGCTTGTTAGTCAGTTAGCTATCTCTGCCTTGTTTTCTCCCTATTCTAATCCTATCTCTATCAATGCTCCTTTTCCAGCAGGATTTACCATACTTGAAGACCTTTTTTGATGTGGAGATGATTTTAATATAGATGCTTTGAAAGAGCAATTTTTGTAAAAGTTTCATCTCTTTCATCAGCTCATCTTTCTCTTCCTAACCTCTAAACATAAGCATTTCATACGGTTTCTAAAATTCCTTTTTTTCTTTTTTAATCATCATAACCATTTCCAAAGCTTTAATTATGAAACTTCAAAATCTGAATTTCTGCTCTTCCACCCTTTTTTCTCCCATGACTTCTAGATGACCTTTCTAACTTTTGAAAAAAAATCTTTGTGTTTCATGTTGACATGTCAGACTTAGCTTATATTAAACAAAACTTCTCCCCTTCTTCCTATAACTTTTCCTACCTGTATTGCTGCCTCTCTCTGCTAATGGCATTATTTCCAAGTCATCAACACAGATTAGTGGAAAATAGGAAAGGCTTTGTAATGGAAGTGTTCTGAGTTTGAGTCTAGGCTCCACCATTTACCAGCTATGCAATTTGGGGCAAGTGGCTGAATCTCTTACTGAGCTTTTCTTTGTCTTACCTCTAGAATTACTTGACAATAGCACTTGAAGTGCAGGGCTTTTGAAGGGATAAAATAATGCGTTTCTGAGAAAGCCCATTACTAGTAACATCATCATAAAATGGTCAATATGATTATCAAATGTTAGCTTTAAAACCTCAGAGTCATTTTCAGGGTTTTAATTTTCTCAAGCCAAAAATCCAAAAATCCATCAATTGCCAAGTCATGGTACTACTCCTGAAATATTACTCTCTTTCAAAAAATTAACCCATTCATTTGCTCATTTAGTGAATGGATTATGTGGAGCTATGTTAGGTGCTGGGAATCAATAATGAGCAAAACGGCCAAACCACCCTCTCTTAACTAATCACAGTAACTTTGGAATTCATCGCCCTCCATTCCTCCAATCAGTCCTAAATTCAGTAAAACCTTGGATTGTGAGTAACTTGTTCTGCAAGTGTTCCGCAAGACAAGCAAACATAAAGGAGCAGTGTCTTGAAATATGAGTAGTACGTGGTGCCGAGCATCACATGATCACAACTGAGCCAATGGTTCTTCTCTGTCTCTCCTCTCTCTCTGCGGAATTGTGGGTGATCATCTGTCTCCCGTGCTCAGATGCTCGGTCTCAGGCCACAGCGTTTGACTGAAGTCCCTGATTTTTCAGAACGTTGGAAGATGCCCACAACGGGCACTAGTGTATTTTTTGTCACTTCAGGGCACCTATAGATGGTCCTTTGCTTTTCCATATAAGAGTGAGGTTAGGAATGCTTTGCTTCATTCTAGGTCAGAATGCCTGGAGATAATAAACCCTCTCCTCTGGTACCTTATTGCCAGTTACATTAAATGCAACATATGACAAGAGTTTATTAATACTGTACTGTAGTCAACATCTGTTAGTGATAATGAAAGTCATCCTACAAAACAACCCTCCTCTTTCTTGTCACCCTGACACCAGCTATAAGATTTTCAAAGGTAAGTGCAGGTTACTTTGTTTATTTTTCTTTATATTTGTATTTTGTATTTTCTTGGTTGTTTTGTATTATGTTACAGTGTTGTAATCATTTTTATATGAATATTTTTGGGGTGTGGAATGAATCATCTGAGTTTTCATTATTTCTTATGGGGAAATTCTTTTTGATATACAAGTGCTTTGGATTACAAGCATGTTTCCGGAACGAATTATGCTCGCAAACCAAGGTTTTACTGTACTCTTGTCAAAGTTATGTCCCTAAATCTGATCTTTATTGGAATCTCTTGAATGATGAGTTAGTTACATTCCAAACCATGATGGTCATCTCCCACTTCTCCAGTTTTCTAGTATTCTCTGTAGAGCTGCCAGATTGAGGCTATGAAATATGAGTCTTGTTGATCCTTTACTCAGAACCTGGATTGGACACTAAGTCTTCCAACTTCCCCAGTCTTCCCCTGCTATACTCTTTTCCTCCCTCTTCTGAGGAACCACATACACCTTACTCCTTGTGGCTTTTTATTCCAGATACACTCCTCGGGCCTTCTACTTCTTTTTCCTTTGCCTTGAATGCTCTTTCCTGATGCATCCATACTTCTTTACTAAAATATCACCTACTCAGGGAAGTCTTCTTTTGCCAGGAGCCCATCCTTTCAGGTGTTTAATTAACATTTTTGGTGAGGTCTTTCTGGGTCCTTCGGGTTTTTTTTTTAATATTTTTTTAAAGTTTATCTATTTTGAGAGAGAGAGAGAGCATGCTTGTGAGCCCACCCATGAGTGAGAGAGGGGCAGAGAGAGAGGGAGAGAGAGAATACCAAGCGGGCTCCACACTGTCAGCTCAGAGCCCAACACGGGGCTCAAACTCATGAAACCATGAGATCATGACTTGAGCTGAAACCCAGAGCTGGACGCTTAACCAACTGAGCCACCCAGGTGCCCCTGGGTCATTTGTTTTAAAATCTTCTCTTCCTCCCAACATACACAACTGTCTCCTCTCCTTGTCTTTTATTGCTTCTTCTTAAAACATACCAGTATACAAGAAAATGTAAATTTAACTTATCTTTTTTTTTTTGGTCTGTCTTTTCCACTAGAACATAAGCTCCCCACGGAGAGATATTTCAGACATTTTGGTTGTTGATATAATTCCAGCACCTAATAGAATCCCTAGTGTATAACAGGTGTTTAGTAAAAACATGTTGAATTAATCAAGGAAGCTTCCTCTTTCATTTTATCTGCTTCATGATAACCAAACTGAGTTAGTACTTTTGTGTTTTTATGCATTTTTCCATATTTCTTCCTGTGCCTGGATTGTGTTCCTTTTCCTCTTTTCTCCATCTTTACCTATTTTTACTCATCAAAAATTCCACTTATGTTTAAATTTCTTGCTAAATGCCATCTCTTAGCTGTTCTTCTCTTTCTCTGGCCTCACACTGGTCATTGCCATTCTTTGATGGATATATGACATTCTCCACCCTTCTCTAATGTCCCACACCCAATGTATCATCAAATCCTTTGGCTCTACTACCAAAATATTTCCAGAACTTGATCTATTCTTTCTCTGTCTCATTGATAACATTCTGTTCTCTGTCACCTAAGCTATTATAATAACCTCCTAATGATCTCACCACTTAGACCACTTCTCCTTAAAGTTTATTTCCTACACAGCAGCTCTTAACCTTTTTAATACATGAATCAGATCATGTCACTCTTCTGGCCACACCCTTTACTGACTTCTGGTTTTTTCTGAGAATAAAATCCAAATTCCGTCACATGGTCAACAATGACCTAAATGCTTTTATATTCAACAATCTCTCTGATTTAGTATTTTACCACTTAATGCCTGGATCACTCTGTTTCAGACTCAGTGGCTTCTGTGCTATGCGTGGATTATAACACCATCCTCAGTCTCCTAGCCAACGGACTTTCTGTTCTCTCAGCCTGAGCTGCTTTATCAGCGGATATTCTCTTGGCCTGGCTTCTCACTCCATTCAGGTGGCTGCAAAAATGAGAGCTTATGCCTGGTTACCCTATCTAAAATATCATTTTAATCAACACATTTGTGGTATTCCTGTTTTTATCTTTGTTTTTCTTTGTAATGATTATCACCATCATACCTATCGTGTGTATGCCTCTGTGTGTGTGTGTGTGTGTGTGTGTGTGTGTGTGTGCTTACTCTTCGTTTTCTCTCAGTACAACATAAGCTCTATGAAAACACTGGTGGCTTTCTTATTATTTTTTTCATGAAGGGGAGGAGGTCCCCAGGGAGTAGAAGAGCACATGGCCTACAATGGATTTCTGTTGAACAAATGAATGACTGTCTAATGTTAAGACTTGTAGACACATATATCTGCTTTTATAATGTAAGGTTTTCAAGGGCAGGAAACCCTCACTTCTGCATCTTTATCATAATGAGAGTACCAGAAAATAATTTTATAGTATGTAAGGGCTTGATAAACATTTTTTTACCTAGTTAATGGTAAGAACTATGTAAGCACTTATTAACTATCAATATCATCTATTAAGCAACTGAATAATCCTATATGAAAGAAAATATTATTATTTCCATGCTGATATGAGATAATCGACACCACACATTGACCAGTATGGAGTAAAACCATAGTAAGAATAATATATATTTTCATTTTATTAAATTATAGAATATGACTGTTAGCATATTATACAGATAGATTATATACCTTTTATTTTAAAAAAAAGAATAGTGAAAGGAATTGAAGTGGAATATCTAATAAAATTAAAGAACTATATATGGTACCTGGCACATTGTGGAATATTATTGGCAGAAATGTACTCCACCTAGAATAGCAAACTTCTCAAATATAAAAGACAGCAGACTCATTTATAATAAAACATGAATTGGTTCAGTATTAAGTTTTGTTATTTATTATATTTATTGAATTTCAGGACAGTAAAACAAAATACACTTGTCACAAGTTGTGGTGACCTTAAGTAAATAAATAAATCCTGGATGAGTTAAAAAAAATAGGAAACAAGGAAAGCTTGAATTTGAAACATATTCCTATTATTTTATACGGAAAAGATCTGTGTATTCTGATGACATTTGCAGTTAGCTTTAGCAAAGTAATAAACAATATTTGTTTACTGCTTCCCAGGTGCGGCACAAGATTACACCTATTTTAAATGGATAATCTAGTGTTGGTCACATCTCCAGAGTTTACTGTTATTTTTTTCCCATTTTACAGATGTGTGAATTAAATCAGGGTTAGTAGGGGCACCTGGGTGGCTCAGTCAGTTGAGCATCCAACTCTTGATCTTGGCTCAGGTCATGATCTCACAGGTTGTGGGATCGAGCCCCAGGAGTGGGGCTCTGCACTGATAGCATGGAGGCTGCTTGGGATTATCTCTCCCTCTGCCTCTTTCTCTCCCTCTGCCTCTCTCCTCTCTCAAATAAATAAACTTAAGGAAAAAAAGGAAATTGGTTGATTTTCCTATTAAGTAGCAGAGCTAGGTTTCAAATCCAGGGTCCCTTTGTCTCTAGAGCTTAGACCCTTAATCTGGGCTCCCCAGGATATCAATGGATAAAGGATTAAAAATATTCCTGTGAAATAAGTTTGCCACCCTTGTGAAAAGAACTGCAGAAGAAATCTGCAGCTTTAAAATGCTTGCTGTAAAGCAGCTTACATTTCAGAGAATTGCTCTCAAGAATCACACTTATTGTGTTAAAAATAAACTTAGTTATCTGAAGATCTATAAAACTTAGCATATGTTCCACAGTGACATGAGTTAATTTCATTTCCGTCACTGTGAGTGCTCCACAGGTATATCGTAAATTGCTATGAATTACTGTGGCTGTGACCCATTATCATAGCAGGAAATTACATGAATCTCACAACTGATATGAAATGCACTGCTGTCACTGCTATGCATTAATTTCTAAGTAGTTGGCCATTTGTAATAATTCTGTAAATGTCCATCTTAGCACAGTTTTCAGTCTAGACAAGTGAAACCAATGTGCATGGAATTTCCCCCCATTATTTCCAAGCAGTTATTCTGAATTCTAAAATTACCTTTTTATTGGACAATTTCATATTGAACATTTTCCCAAGAATTGGAAACATGATAGTTTCAATGTCCTGCTCCCTAATTTTCAAGGAAATTTATTCTATAAAAAGTAAAGTCATTTGGCTATATGTGAATAAGAACACAGAATGAGAAAATCACTGATAAATATAAACAATTTTTCCAACTTTTAAGGACAGATAAATGGTTTCTTAAATTGTTTTTTAACCACATCAACCTCCTTTTTGCTGAGATAATTTTTAGATAATGGTATATACTATATGGTTATAGTTCTAAGAATACCATATTTGCAATTATGTGTTTTCCATTATAAATAGAAATATTTCACCGTTAAAAATCAAAACGCTATAATGCAAATTGGACTTTTCCTATATTTCCTTTGATATTGATATTCATTCCCTTGCAGAAAAAATAAATTCAAATTGAAAACGTTTGAGAATGGGAATTTGTATAAATTTCCACATGGTATTTTTTATATTTTGGTACATTGATCACATCTGTTGCAAATCGGTCCCTCTGACTAGAAATTCACTTTTCTGATAGATCTTCAAGCATTTTGATTCATTTTTGAAAGTTTTTCCACCATCTCCCAGACTTTAAGATTATTTTTCTTCATCTTCCAAATTTCTGTCACCATCTATTCTAAAAATCTTTATCATAAATTTATTGACACATAGTTCCTAGCAATTTACTTCCTGTGAATTTTTTTTATTACAAAAATGCTTAGAAACATAGAATCGGATTTATATTTACTCAGTAGGGCCACTCTTTGAGACATAATTATACAAAATATTGATTTTTAAAATTCAATTCATTATTCACCTGAAAGCATACTTCAGTGCTTTGTTAGTTATATAACTTTAATATTTGGCACATTGCATGATATTGAATTTTAGTAAATTTAGTAAATTGGCTACTTGATTTTAGGCACCATGCTAGATGTTTGGGAGGGGAAAGATGAGCCGAACCAGAGACTATGTAGAGGAGAACGAATAATGAATAAAAAAATAAGTGAATATGTCTTTATAAAATAAAAGTTGATATAACGATGGATATAACACAAGGACAATATGTTCCTTAAGTTCAGGTACCCTGTTTATCTCTTTTGTTACTACATTATTGAACTAGAGATTGGCACACAGTAGTTACTCAATAAATATAAATGAAATGTTCTTAAAAGGACATATGTCGAATTTAATGAGAGCACTGTTTCATTAAGAGAAAACTTAAACAAAATGCATTTATATATGTGCATGCACTTTGATATTTTTTCTATCGATGCTTTCAGTCTTTCAGTACAAACAGGAGTCTTTCTGAAATATATATTTTAGTAGTCAAAAAGTTCTAGTATAATGAGCTCTGTTACTCTCTGCACTTGTGGGTGTATCCTGGTTACATTCATAAGAAAAACGTACATCCTTCTATAATCTTTTGGGAAATATTCAGTGTACGTTCATTCAACAGAGGTTATCTTCTTACAACATCTCTTCTGGATCTTTGCAGCAGTTTTTCCAAAGCCCTCTTCTTTTCTTCGGAGAATCGACTCCGAAGCTAGCTAGTCCCGAGCTAACCCTGTGCCTATTTTCAGTGGTTTCTCACTGTAGCAAATGAAGTTGAGGCATGCCAATTGATATTTCCAAATTGTCCCAGGTCTTTCTGTTCATTTCCTTTCTTTAAAAAAAAAATTAACATTTATTCATTTTTGAGAGACAGAGTGTGAGCGGCGGAGGAGCAGAGAGAGAGGGAGACACAGAATCCGAAGTAGGCTCCAGGTTCCTAGCTGTCAGCACAGTGCTGGACTCAGGGCTCAAATTCATGGACCGCGAGATCATGACCTGAGTTCATGAGCCCATGTCAGACACTTAACCGACTGAGCCATCCAAGCTCATTTTTTTTAATGTTTATTTATGAGAGAGAGAAAATGAGCGTGAGTGGGGAGTGGGCAGAGAGCAAGGGGACAGAGGATCCAAAGCAGGCTCTGCCCTGACAGCAGAGAGCCTAATGTGGGGCTCCAATTCACTAACCGTGAGGTCCTGACCTGGACTGAACTCAGAGCCTTAACTGACTGAACCACCCAAGCACCCAGGCCTTTCTGTTCTAAGTGACTGCCCCCAGACCTACTGCTAAGCGCCCTGTGTTCTAGCCAAACTGGATTCCAATTCCTTAAACAGGTTCTGTCCCCACATATCTTTGTATTTGCTCACACTTAGTATGTGTATGCTCCCATATTTCCACCTGTAGAAGCGCTATCTTTATTACCCTTCTGTCTCTTCTTCCTTAATGTTTTCCCACAACTTTCCTTCCAGCAGAAATCCTTTCTTTCCCCAGTCCTTGAAGTACCTTGAAGAGCAAGTGTATTGTCATCTGCCTTATGTGACACATATGCCTCTCACTCTGGCATCAATTTCTGGAGACCAAAAGTCACATGTCACTTATTTTTTTACTATCCATGGCTTCTAATCTAAGCTTTACATAGAAATATTTAACAAATGCATCTAGAATTTAATAAAACTACTGTTAGAGAGGCATCTTAAGACATCACAAATCACCACAGAAAATCACAGTAGGAAACTACCAAACTATAGCAAACTAAAAAGAGTAAGATGTCTAAAACCGTTCTCTTGCATTCATACCAGGAGAACTATGTGCTTGAAGGTAACCCTCCCACACACACTGTTTACATCTTTTTGTAATGCACACGCTTTGCATTTACCACCAGATGTGAAATAGAACACTATGATTAGATTTACTTTGCTCGTTAGAATAGAATCTTACCAGTCTTTGTGGGAGGTAGAAGATGAGGTTATTCAGGTGAGCTTCTTTAAGGCATGTCTGGGACTTGGCAAATCTAAAATCGTAAAACAGATGGGATGAGGGCTGAGCAAAAGTCCATTCTACAGAGATGGGCCAGTGCTATCTAGAAACTTTAGACAGAGTTTCTGAGGAGATTCATAAATCTTGGAAGCTGGTATTGGAGTATGCAGCCAAGTCAAGTAGACATCCGAGGTTAATAATCCTGTTGGCAAAGGATGTATAACATTGGTTCTCAACCTTAGGGATACATTAGAATTGCCTGGACAATTTAAAAACAAATAATTAGTTTGGACAGAAACCCTGAAGCAGTATTTTTTAAAAGGCTCCCTGGCTAATGTTACCAGAAATAAGAACCATCGATGTAGGGAATTAGACAGACTGTGTGGTCAGAAATATGGCACACTTGTCCACAGGTGCAAAGCTGTGGCAACAGCCCTGAGGTCTCAGCACAGTGTACCACTGAACCCCACCAGGGAGGACTCAAATCAAGATGGTGAATCCGTGGGCACTCTAGTTCTTGTCTCAGTCTAGAGGTTTAAGGAACTGAGAAACACTGAGCGTGAAGATGGAACCATTTGTGTGTGAGGGAGTGGCTAAAGTAAAGACAGAGGATCCAAGGTAGGTACGGATAGCAGACCCCAGGAGCCCCACACCCGAAGACACCATCTTTAACAGCCTGCGGCTTACTGTAGCTACAGAAAGTACCATGGCACGTTCAGTATTCCTGAGAATTCTAAACAGGGCTCTCACGTCATCCTCACTCTTTGTCTCACTCTCTGAAATCTTTTGTTGGCTTTCCTTATTAATATTGTCCGGCCTTTCACTCCTTTCCTAGTTTTTACCTCTTTTTGGTGTGCTTTACCCTAACTAGGATGTTGTTCCCCCCTTAAGTAAGGCAATTCTATTTTGATGATTATCAAATTTTTGTAGAATACTTAGGAGTTAAGGGTGGGTAGGAGAGTGGATAGTAGTCATTATTATTAAGATTACCAGTCATACTATCCCAGGCCTGCCCTTTTGGGGCATTTCTATTCTTAGACTCTAACCCATACCTTGTTATCTGATGTTTGTTTTCAACATCAATTCCCCATCTCTCTTTTCATTCCCTGGTTACAAAGGTAATTCTCTGGTTTGACCAAAAATCAACGTCAACAGCGGGACAAATTAAAAACCAAACAATTCTATTCCTTACTTGTTTCAACTCTTTTATCTTACTCTATCTTGTTATAGAATGGTATTAGAAATAGGTATCTGTGTGCATGCTCTTCAGACCAGAATGGGCTAAAAACTATTTATTAATAAATGGAGATATGATTTTTATAGATATAGCTGTGCCTGACAATTGACAGTGATGTTCTTACTGTAAGTGATTATGCATTTCCATGTGTAAAATGCTGATGCATGGTAAATGTTCAAGTATTTCTAGGATGAACACTGAATTTTGAAATGGCTATGCATGTGTACAGAGGGGAATAAACATGGGATCAAGAAATATGAGTGGAGAAAGAATAGCATGAATCAACTTAATATCTAATGCAATTTTTGAGTGCAAGATTAGTCATAATTAGCATTTAGTAAAGTGCAGAATTATGTGTTTCTTATTAACCATTGAAATGCAAATGTAATATTGTAAACTAAGACTATCGGTGATCATTTTTTTTATTGTCTTCTGCAAATTTCTAAGAAACTGGTTTTAAATCTTATAAGGTAAATCATGACAGTTCTTTTTCTTACTTTTTAAATGTTTCCCAAATTATGTCAGCCTGTGCACTAAACATATTGCAAGTTCTCCTCTCTTAGAAAATGTAAACATTTTCCTCCTTACTTCCTATTAGCAAGTAGCTAAAAATGTGTCCAAGAGAGTAATTAATATCAATGAGTATAAATCCTTAATTACTATCATTGAGACTTATCAGAATGATAGTTATTAGGTTAAATACTGATAAATTATTAAAAATATATGTTTTCCTCCCAAAATACATGTTTCACTCAGTGACAAGGAACTGTTATATCCAGCAAAATATAAATAATCTCCTTTGTATCCTACTCTATGTTTTGATAATGGGGAGGTTCACCGTGTTTATACCCTGGGAATAAGTTTCAGAATGACTTTTTTTAGGGAGATGATGTTGGATACATGATTTTCTAATAGTCAAAATCATTTGGAAAAATAAAAATAAAACCACAAGGAACTCAGCTCTGGCCTTTGTGGTCTAATAATAAAATCTCAGAGTAACAATCTGGGAAAGAGGCTAAATATCAAAATTGTTGATTTTGGAGAATTTGACCATTAGAAAAAAAATTGAATTCTTTCTAGTTCTGTATTCCCCTCTGCTGAAGACGTTGCTGCTGAAAACCCCTTGCAGAGTTTTTTGTTTGTTTTAATCAGGAAAATGAAGGGAAAGATCTTCTCTTTGTACCGCGCCCAATTCTGTATGTCACCAGTTCTATATGGCACCCATTTTATTTTCCCAAGTTTTCCTTGCGACAGTGACTATGGCAATATAGTATTTCTAATAAATTATGAACATTATACTTTAGTTCTTGCAATAGGAAGAAAGGTTAAACATGAGCATTCTTTAAGTTTATGAAGTGTAAACATTACAACCACAGCTTTAATTAGTGATTTCTGTTGTTGCTGCTGCTGTTGAGAAAAATGCTCATTTAGGGATTTTATTTCTACTGTCTCTAGTCCTCAGCAAATGCCAGGGTTTGGGACTTGCTCTTTTTGCCAGTGGACTGAGAGGGCAAGCCACCATCACTTACAGGCAATTTGGTCTTGATTACAAATTAATGAAGTGATAATTGCTCTATGCAGCCTTTTATGTGCAAAGCATGCTGGTGCTGTTTGTATTATCTTCTTGCAATTTATACCTCAGCATTCAAGGACTTGTGATAGCCTGCCAAATTAGCATTGAGAGGAAAAATGTTAAACTACGGGGATATCTCTATAATTAAAATCATATTTTACTTCAAATTATGAAAATCTCTAATCTTAACCTCTGTTTGATGTTTAGTAAAATACTGTCCATAGCAGGATTAATTTGCAACTGATTCATGGGTTAAAGTACACACTCCTATCTATTCTGATAAGAAAAAACAAAAACAAAAACAAAAACAAAACAAAACAAAACAAAACAAAAAAAACCCTTGATCTAAAAATTTTAAGTCACTTGATTTATTTTTAAATAATGATATCCATGATCTAATTTTCTCTCAAGTGTGCAAATAAAGGCCTTACTCTCTGGAGTTTTTGCTAGTTCTGTACAATGTCATAGTTCTTTACAGTGTCATCGTAGAACCACGGTAACAATAATAGACAAAATTACACATAGTGCTGACTTTTAACATCAGAGTTTTTTGGAGTTCCAACTCTGTTCACTTTTTTTATTTTTCTGATATTAAACATATATATGAATTTTGCTTTAACTGTGACTTTACTCTTACAGGCAATTCAGAGTACAATCCTCAGAACTTAGATGCTTAGGTACACCTTTTTTCTTAAACACTTCCTGTATAATACAGTCATAGAGTGGATGTTTGAAAATGGTATATTGATGATTATTTAAAGTACAGTGAGGGTGTTTCTTTTCTTATATTAATATATAAATATAGCTTGTATATTCGTTATAGGGTTTTCTAAAACATTCTAAATTTGTTCCTTTCATGGACTTTGGTGTGACAGTGAGGTCAAGCCCATTTTGCTTCCGGAAAATGAGCACTTCTCTTGTATTCCAAACTCTGGAATCAAAGTTATTAACATGAAGAGTGCTTTTTGCTATTTGCTTTTATTTTGTTTTTAGGTTGGTAGAAGAGCAGGGGAGAGTAAGAAGTTTTTAACCTGTTTATTACATTAGTGAGGTCTACATATTGGATTTGATAATTCAAACATCCTAATGTAAATAATTTTTTTTTTTCTTAACGTGTTTCAAAGACCAAATAAATGTTGTATTTCTTGCTTGTGGTTACCACCAATTCAATAAATTAATATTGTATCTAATTTTGTGACTGGAATTTGTGGATTGGAACTCTTAACGTGTTTTTAAGATTTATAATTACAAAAGTGTTCGTACATCTTAAATGCTGTCCGTTTAAATATTGAAAACTTGTCATTCATGATGAAAACAATTAACTCCCTCAATGGAGGAAAAAAAGTAGAACGCATTTATAACGAGTTTCATGAGAATTTTGTTTATTTATAAAATTAAAATATATTCTCTAATAAGGACTTTATGTTTGCACTCCTTTGAGTGATTTCCTTCATATATTATAAGAAAATAATAATTTTTATGCATCTCTCAAAATATGACGTTGTGTTCTGCATATTATGGAGTATATGAAGAGGTCCAAAGCGTAGCGAATGCATAGGAAACCAAAACTAATCTTAGCATGCCTACTGGATTAAATTTGTAAATGCATTAGGTATTTAATAAAGATTATATAGCACAGAATGTTTCTTAAGAATGACAGGATTATGGAAGGCATCAAGGAGAAAACAGCACAGTCAGGTTGGGGTTATACCATAAACAAGAGAAAATCTAACATGGCTTTTGACAACAGTAAAAAGGTTTACAGTGACGAGAGCATAGTATGTGCATAAGTGAAACATCTAATTCACTAGTCTCAATTCAAACTTTTAGAAAAATATAAATGTATTTTGGGATCAGTTTTTGGAAGAATGCCAGTAACAAACTAAAGAGTGTGAAGTTATGTGTATAAATAATGGTCAGCCAGAGAAGGCTTTGAATTCAAGTATGACATGGCAAAAGATGTATTTTCCTGTAGCACGAGACAAAATTGGGCATGGCAAAAAGAAAGTGTAGACACAGGTGTAATAGTTAGAAACAGATGGTATAATAGTTGCAGAACCGTAAGTACCACAACGTGATGCTAACTTAAAAGCTTCCCCAAATCTGTCGCAAGGATAACAGAAAGCAGTGCTTCACTGTCCTACAAAGTCCTGAAACTATTTAAGTGTTTTTACAGTGAATACATGTTATGTTAGGATAACCTTAACTGCTATAACAGTGAAAACCCAAATAGCCACCTATTTCTTGCTTGTGTAAAATTCAATGGGAGTAAAACATATTAAGAATTGAAATGTTCGCTACATTTACGTCTTCTGCTTTCCGTGTATAACTATTAGTTTTTTATTTTGTTGGCAGGGGAGGCGTGTTTGTATTTTTACTTCAGATTTTCTTTCATGGTTCACCCAATATCTATTCCTTGAAATGGTTATATTAAAAAAATGTCATGCATGGAGATAAGTGGTAATGACATCATCCAGATTCACCTTGTTATGCCTAGATACTGATTTTACAAAATTCTGGACCAAATTGGAAAAAGATGAATAAAAATTTGTTGTAGGCAGTGGTATTTTTCATTCTCTTTTTAAATAACAAACCAAAAAAAAAACACAATAAAAATATATGTACAATAAAACCATTTCATAGTGTTATTTGACATAATTGATTTGAGGTTTTTGATACTGGAATCTTTGACTGGTTTTAATCAATTGCCAGGCAATTTTTTCCTGACTATTTGAAAAACCACAATACAATCCAAATGTGTTAGTCAAAATTTTAAATTACTTAGTGTCGATGAATATAGAAACTTGCAAATAATAAACTTACAAATAAGAAAGTTATGGAGTTGTTCCATAACATGATCTTTAATGAGTAACACTGAAGTTTCTCTTTAAATATTTTGTATTTTCTGAGATGCCATTAATACCCTGATCTTGTATGCATTATTATTCATTATGCTTATTTCATTATTTCTCATTTTTTTCTCCTTTGATTCTTCAGTGGGAAGAGATCAGTGGTGTTGATGAACATTACACACCCATCAGGACTTACCAGGTGTGCAATGTCATGGATCACAGTCAAAATAATTGGCTGAGGACAAACTGGGTCCCCAGGAACTCAGCTCAGAAGATCTATGTGGAGCTCAAGTTCACTCTACGGGATTGCAATAGCATTCCACTGGTTTTGGGAACTTGCAAAGAGACTTTCAACTTGTACTACATGGAGTCTGATGATGATCATGGGGTCAAATTTCGAGAACACCAGTTTACAAAGATTGACACTATTGCAGCTGATGAAAGTTTCACCCAAATGGATCTCGGAGACCGTATTCTTAAACTCAACACTGAAATTAGAGAAGTAGGTCCTGTCAACAAAAAGGGATTTTATTTGGCATTTCAAGATGTCGGTGCTTGTGTCGCCTTGGTGTCTGTGAGAGTGTACTTCAAAAAGTGCCCATTCACGGTGAAGAATCTGGCCATGTTTCCAGACACAGTACCCATGGATTCCCAATCCCTGGTGGAGGTTAGAGGTTCTTGTGTTAACAATTCTAAGGAGGAAGATCCTCCCAGGATGTACTGCAGTACAGAAGGTGAATGGCTTGTACCCATTGGCAAGTGCTCGTGCAATGCTGGCTATGAAGAAAGAGGTTTTATGTGCCAAGGTAAGAGTCTTCTCTATTTTCCTTTGAGTTGTATTACTCACCTGTGGGTTTATCATTGAGTCATAGAAAGAAATGAACGCAGCCTGAACTCACTTGGCAGTAAAACATGCCTCAAGCAACACGCCTCAAACTGAACAGAATCTATTTATAGACCAAATTTATCTCACTTGATGTGTTGATCCACAGTTTGTTATAGAGATATTCACGTGCTTGACTATGTGGTGCTGGCCTGAACCACACTGGAGGTGTTACATATGCTATTTTTAAGTGTTCTCTGCTGTTTAATGACCACGGTAGTATAACTCCAGATCAACTGGAAAAACAAACAAACAAACAAACAAACAAACAAACAAACCCAAAACTGTCTCTTTTATGTAGAGGGAAGAAACATCATTGGCAGTCAGGTAATCTAATTCTAACAGAATAAGATACTACATTGTTTGCTTCTCTGCCTCATAGTGGTACATACTTCATTGTTATAAAATGTATTCTCCAGTGGTATCTGTTCATCAAATACACGTTCACTTACAATGTGTTAGTGCTTTAATAGCGATTATTTTATTTAAAAATCCAGGGTGGATACCATAGTGTTTGATGTATCGAGGGGTAATTTTAAAAGAAATCTCTGCTTCATGATTTGGCCCTTTAGACTGCCCAGGAAAATATCTGTACCAATGCTTAGGTGCAATGCAATGTACCTGCAATGCATATTCGAGTCTTCATATAGTAGCAAAGAACCTGAGCTCTGCCATCAAATTGATTTTTATTAAAACTCTATTTTCATAGAAGTAAAATTAAAAGATAGCCTTTTTTTCACGTAAGATATGACATATCAGATGAAAATTTCCATTTAATCCAAAGATTTGTTAATTTAGCGTTAGGCAAAGTTTAGTGTTTAAGAACACACTGACATTATTATTAAAACATGTATAAATACATAGGAGAACTTAAATACTTACTCAGTCCTTGGAACCTAGTCTTTTAATACCTTTGTTTGCTGTTATACTCTGCACATGAATTGAATTTGTAGCCATTCTAAATCTCAAACATGCGGAAGAAATGAATATACTTTATACATAAATTAACCTTTCTAACAATGTGAACAGAACATAGCACTTTGCTTTTGACTATAGACTAGGTCTATAGAAGAAAAAAAAGTAGTGAGAGCAAAGGCTATACTGTAGTCTCATACTTTTCCATGTTGTTTAGATCCCTGACAAGCACCAACAGAAATATTGTTACCAAGGATGGTTTTGAAAGTTCTAAAATTGACACAACATAGTAGTTACTACCTGCTTATATACATGAGTGGAGAGAAGTCTCAACAGCCTTTATAATCCACTTTGAATCATATTTTGTCACTGTGGTATTCTTTGTGATATATGATATTGGTGAGAATTATTTTAAATAAAATAATAAAGGCCTAGCTCAGGAGGAATTAAAAAAAAAAGTCCATTCTTTCTAATTTGGTCTCTACTGAACCAGTCTCTGATATCCACACCAGCACAGGAATAGATGTGTCTCCTTCTCAGAGAAATCAATATGCATCAATTTATGCAGAACTATCTCATAAAATATGACATTGAGCAAGAAACCTAATCATTAGATGTTCGGATTTAAAATAATTTTCATATTTTTATAATCATATTGAAAGTTACAAGGAAATGAAAAATAAGTATCAATGAGGTAAATAGAATCATATAAAAGTATTAATACAAATAAATAAAGCATACACATAATTAACTTATGTTACATGCTGTCTTGAAGACAAACTAGTAGCACATAAAAAAAGTCAAATTAACTTGTATTTAGAAAATCTACAATGAGGGGTGTCTGGGTGGCTCAGTCGGTTGAGTGTCCGACTTCAGCTCAAGTCACGATCTCACAGCTCGTGAGTTTGAGTCCCACGTCAGGCTCTGTGGTGACAGCTCAGAGCCTGGAGCCTGCTTCGGATTCTGTGTCTCCCTCTCTCTCTGCCCCTAACCGACTTGCATTCTGTCTCTGTCTCTCTCAAAAATAAACATTAAAAATATTTTTTAAAAAAATCACAATGAATTCAAAATTGCTATTTTAACCTCATTTTAATTTACTGAACTACTTTTTTAAAGTAACTACTATGCTATTGCATTCTATGTCAAGATTACGCCTAGAGGTAACATTTATGTCAAAGTTCTATATCTTTGATTCTTGTAGTTTATTATGTTGAAGGATATCAACAGCATCTTTTCGATATAGTAATGCTATGTCATCACAGACTTTCTCAGCATTTGAAAATACTAGTTTCAGAATGAGATACATATGCATTAATAGCACATTTTTTTCAAGACAAAGATCATGAAGATAAATCAGTAAAAATAATTATAATAGAATTAGAGATGGCCCATGAAGTGAGATGTGATTGTAATTTAAAGGGGGGATGATTTTTTTAGTAATGTAATTTACAGGTGGAGTGTGGTCCTAGGGTCATATCTTGACGTTTGCTAATGTTTACAGGTGAGTTTTGGCTTCCTTTCTTTTTTAATCGCAACATTTTTGTGTATTCAGGTTATTAAACAATGCATCGAGGTAATCTACTTTGTTCTGATTTACATATTTAGCAAATGTTTATTTAAATATATTAGTTTGGGCATTACTGTACTACATCGTAAAAAATCCAGTACTCCACCAATTGGTTCCGTATCTGGTGCAAAACCTGTAATTTTGCTGCTGTTGTCAGTGACGGTGCTGATGTTTCCTGTGCCTGTTACGGTTTCCTTTCTTTTAATTTTTAATTTTTTTTGGTTGACTTTGTAGTAAAGCTTGAGGACTGATCCAAATAGCTTGCTGTGACTCTCACAGGTCAACATTCTATCAGCACTGCTTATATTCAGGCACACAGAAGAATGGTAATCCCCAGAAAGGAAACAGGTAAAAAGATAGCTAGACAAACTTCGTATATTTCATGTGATCACTTCCGTTTTGTTTTTTTCCAAAAAAAAAATATTGTGTCACTCTTTAAAAAAAAAAAAAAAGGATGGGACAATAGCTTGACATACCCACTACTTGGAATACATATACAGCTAGATTTTTTAAATCTCAGGATAATTTTCTAACACAGAGATCAGCGACCATGGAATTTCAGTTGCCTAACACAAAAGAAAACAAGAGTCCTTCACTTTATTTAAAGGAATATTTAATGGATGCCAAATTCATTCAAAGCACTGTATCAGAACTCAAAAACATTTTTTCAACATTCATTCATTATTTACCAGATGCTAGACAGTGTGCTTATTTGCCAACTCATATCCATGAGCTGTCTTTATTTATCCCCCAAATAACCTATAGGCACATATTATTATTATCTCCATTCAAAAAAATGAGAACAAAGCATTCACAGGTTAAATATCTTGCCTTCGTGTATTTAATAAGTGCTGGATGAGATCTGAAACCAGGCCGTCTCATTCAAGGTTGAAGTTTCAAACTCAATCCACACAGCTTCCCTGTGGTTTAGTCCAGTGGTGACAGAGACCAAGAAACCCCATGAAGACACAGATTCTACAGGAGTTAAGAGTACTGTAAATTGAAGGAGGAGGAGGACCGCAGTGAGTTGGCATAAAGTAACTAAGAATCTGTTAATTTATGGTTTATCTATTTCAGTTCATTTCCCGCATCTTTCTGTTTCTAGATTGTTTGGAAGAGTTACTAGCCAAATAGCCAAAATGTCATATTTTGGGAGGACTAAGCTTAGCCTGGGTGATATCTAATAAAATCTGGATATATAGATCACCAAGCATCTTAGATATACAAAAAAAGTCTACCAAATTTAATTCAATATGTGTTTTTGACCATCCATTAGTACAAAGTAATAATGTGCCAGACACGGGGAAACATAGATGAATTGTATGTACCTTGCAGGAACTCACCATCTACTATGAAAGACAAATACATAAATGAATAATTTTAATGCAAGACAGACCAATCAGTCTTCTACCAGGAGTACAAGGAACTTTGGCAATGTAGGGGAAGGAGAGATTAATTTTGAGTATTTCAAAATTAATAGTGGAATTTATTCATTAACAATGATAAGTCTTTATTGAGAGATTTGGATCATCACTGTTGGGATTGGAAACTTTTGGAGTAAGAAGAAGAGGCTAACTACCTTACGGAGCTTACATATTCTAGAAGGTAAAGTTTATAATTTGTTTATTCAATCATTATCTCAAAATCTCAAAATATGTAGATATCTCTCCCATTAGAGTTTTGTGTTCTGAGTTTGTTCCACAGGAAGGCTTTATAGAAGATCTAAATTTCATAACCAGATCATTTTCTGACCTTAGTAATGAAATATTCTGAACCATTTATTCCAGCCTAAATGGATAATTGGGACAATTGAAGTTTGGTTAAGCATGCTGAAAATAGGACAATGTCCATTTGAAAATAGGAAAAATGTATTGATAAAAACATTTTATTGTCAAAAACCTCATCCATCAGTTTCAGAACTATAATTAAAACCAAAGTTATCTTTGTACAGGACAAGAACCCTAACCATTGCATTACACTTTTCTTGTATATACTTTTCACAACAGTATATTTTTCCTGAAATGAGAAAAAGTAGTGGAAAATATCTTTTCACCATTTATTCAATTATTCAACAATTACCGAGTTTTGTAATATGTACTAAAGTCTGTGCTAGACACTAGGAAAACAAAGATAAACATTATCTCTGCTAAATTAGTTTGATTCGTAGATCAAAAATCTATGTGTATTGTGTATGTGTGTGTGTGTGTGAGAGAGAGAGAGAGAGAAAGAGAGAGAGAGAGTGTATGTGTTTAAAATATTAGGTCTTTGCTCTTAAAAAACATAGATTTTTTAACTGAATTATTAAACAGAGCTAAGTTAATAATAGTTTAAACTAAAAATAAGTTATTAGTGTTAATGAGGAAGGAGGTATTGGTGTAGGAGGATATAAGTGATAGGAAATTAAAATGTTCTACAATTAGATGCTTCATGTTGCTGCTCTTCCTTTTCTGTGCCAAAAAAGAACACGGGAAAGCTAAGAATAGAAAGTGGTACACCGTTCTCTTTCAAGGACTGGTTAGAGGAAGAAAATAAGAGAGGAATGAAAGAGATATTGGTAACTAAAGAGTCATTCAGGAATTGCATGCCATGCAAACTGGAAATACAGAAAAAGGCAGTTTCAGGAGGGTAGAGAGTGCTTGTGATAAATTTGGTAAAATAGAAATGCACATAAAAAAAACAAAAAAAAACAACCCACACATGCTTCATCTGATAAAAAGTAATGTACTGATTAGTAAGAAAAGTAAGAAATCATGTATTAGACTTGGTTTTCTGCTAGTTTCTCTAATACATAATTTTAAAATATGGCTTTAGTTTAAATAAGTTCTCTCTCAATTTAATGATAGAGGAGGAAATCCTGGTATCTCTTTTAATTTACTGTTTGTGGCTTAAGCATTTGGGCCATGTTTCTGCTACCTGGGTAAACTTGCTGGATGTGGTCAAATTGCAGGTTGAGTTGTTTTTACAGGATGTCAATAAAGCTCTTTTAAGATGATAACATTAAAAATTAAAATTACAAACCTAAATCATCTACTATTTGGGCTTTCAATCACTGACAATCAAAATAAACTTGATTTCTTTCACTGGAGAAATCATTTTTACTTCTTACATCCCACCATAATTCTTTTAACTTTTTAAGATTGGAGATGTGAAAGGGGCACTGGCGTGGCTCAGTCGGTTAAGCATCCAACTTCGGCTCAGGTCAGGATCTCATGGTTCGTGGGTTCCAGCCCTGCATCGGGCTCTGTGCTGATAGCTCAGAGCCTGGAGCTTGCTTCAAATTCTGTGTCTCCTGCTCTCTCTGCCCCTCCCCCACTCACATTGTTTTTCTGTCTCTCAAAAATGAATAAATGTTAAAAAAAAAAAAAAAGGATTGGAGATGTGAAGAAATTTTGCATGAATGCCAAGAAACCTTGTGAACTTTATTATTATTTCTTTTAATCCTGGATAATAAATTATGTTATCTGCTTTGATTTAGTTTGGAGAGAAAAAAATGAGAATGCTAATGGCTTTTTATATAGTCAATTAATTACATTTGAGGCAGATACCAGGAGGTTACTATAAATATTCCTGCTCCTACAAACTTTGTTTAGATTTAATGTACCAAATACCTTATTAATGTCACCGAAGAATCTGTTGCTCTGTGTTTTATCTCTGTGCATTCATTGTGGAATGCAAACTTTATTCCTTGTTTTTGTACATTAGCAGCTTAATAGAAAAGTGTGTTTGATATGATGTATGAAGACATCTAGACTTTTTGATGATTGTCCATAATTATGTTTGTTTCACTTAGGACTTATGATATCAGTTCTTACTCTCCATTCATTTCTCTGTCAATTCAGAAAGTTTTAAAGAACGTGTCAGGGTTTCAATAACAAAATGGTTTGGAGATTCTGCTTACTCTGACAGAGGAGGTAGAGAAAATTGAAAATCTCTGTTGAAGTTTCTTAGCACTTACTACTGAGTCTGTTTGCACCTTCTGGAACTGCAATGAGTGCATACATTTTAATGAATTCAGAAGCATTTCTTTCCAGTTGTTTTTAGACTGAAAGTTCTTTGAGGGAAGGGGCCACGTCTTGTTCTTTTTTTAGGAGCATCATGCCTTGAACTAGCAGAGTATAATTCTCCATGAGATACTTATTGAAAGAATACTTACTGAATGAACCATTCCAACTGTGCATGCTTAGAAAGTAAGCTCTGGAGAGAACATACTTTATGCTGTCTTTGAATCTACTAGGTCTTTCAGACACAACTTTCATCTAATTCGAAATGAGCACATTTGACATTTAGGTCACACACAGTTGCAACAAGCTAAGACTAGATCCACCTGACTATCATTAAACTAATTAATGAACAGATGAGATAAGGTAATATTTTATATGGTAGTTGAGAGAATACCTTTCTCTTTTATGAATTTATGATGAATATTGTTTTTCTGACTTTCGAAAATCAATTGCCTCACATACCTATAATAAAGCAAATTTTTTTTGCATTTAGGAAAATTTTCAGCATTTAGGAAAATGCTGAAATGGTTTTTGTTTTACACACCTAGTACTTAGATGCCTCCTCCTTTAATTTCTGCACTAAAATTACCAGGTTTCTTACCTTGAATTATGAAAAATTTACTTGTTTTCCCTGAGTTTAAAATGACAACCCTCTATCACCACTTTGCTCTTAGCAGTTGCATGCCCATGACTCTTCAAACCAGTGAATTTATTTTAATAAAAGAAATATGCCACTAATAAGTAATAATGTAAATAACTTTCAAGTGAATTAGACAGATACATTGTGACAGCTTTATAATGGCTATAAAACCCTTGATTTATACAAGTTTCTGTGTCTTCTCACCAATTTATATAGTAAGTTATGGTAGCATTAACACGATGCAGAAAAACCCTCCAAGTTTGCCCTCAAACTTCAGTTTGAATTTAATTGTTTTATTTAGCAAAATACTCTTGTCACTGACAAATGTTTGAGTGCTTGGATCAAGAGCCCCAGAATGCTGCTTAGCAAGTGTGCAGCTGAACAATTTGAGCCTCAGTTTCTTCATCCATAAAAGGGGAATGATAATACCTACCCTTTAGAATTACCAATGAATATATACTTGGCCCATTGTAGAGTGCCTAGCGGTGGGTTAAAGGTATATGAACATCCTTGCTATGATTAGTCATCGGCGTCATTGGAATGTGTGATCTTTCTTACTTTCTTGTTTCATCTGTGTTAAAACAGATGTGACAAACCCATCCGTTCAAACAGCCTCTCTCTTACCTTAAACCTTAGGCCTTAGAGACATCTGGCGGGAGAGAAAAAGTCTTTAATGAATTTATATACCTGCCTATTCATTATTTATTCATTGGTTGTCTACCTTCTTCCAAATAGGGTTTTCCTTTTCCGAGGAGACTTCATTTTAAGTTTCATTAAGCTTCTAGCCTATTTACTCACAGGTGTTATTTCCTCTATTCTCATATTGTTAGCTTTTATTTCTCTTCTTCTGAACATCAGTCACTCTTGATTTTTCCCATCTAGTGTTTGACTCACTCTCTAATTCTTTCTAGAATGTTTTTTTTTTTTTTTTTGCTGATTATTCAAAAGCAGCCTTAAAATTAGAGATGGACATTTTTATTAATTGTAGACCCAGAAAGGCTTTTAGATTTTAACTGATTTAAGATAATATAGTTTAGGAAACAAATAACAATAGCAAAATAAAATAAAAATTCTACATTTTAAAAATGTTAAGCCCAGAAGTTTTTCACTGTGTTACATCCTAATATTCACCATATAAAAGACTAGCTTAGGTAATTGGGGAGGTTATAACAATAAATAATACTCTTGCCTTGAAGAAATCACGAGTCAAAAAAAATAATCAACTAAGTAAAAATATTTGTCCAACCATTTTACTTGACTCTGTATAAAACTAACTATATCTCTTTGATTTATTTTAAATATTTATTATGTACATTTAAGAATCACCCAAATAGTAAAAAAGGCAGTGAAGAAAACAGTATAAATTGTATGAAGTAAATGCCAAATATGCTTACATGAATTACTATATGATATTACTGGAAACCTTCAATAAAATTATGTCAATGTACCATCTAAACAGTAATTAAGTAAAGAGTCTTTTAAAATACGAAAAAGAAAGGAAAACTAAGGGAGTGTATTTGGCTTGTGAGTTATTTAAGTATTGTAGTTCATTTTTGAATCTGTATAAAAACAAACAGTATAAATTTAAACTGTGGATTTGCATATTTAAGATACTAAAAAGAAATGTGAGTTCTTTGTTCTGTAAAAACTACAAATCAGATTATTTTGAGCAGTCAGAGCCAATTTAATTGCAAACATATTTAGGAGAGATATGACTGTTGTTAAACTTAAGGAGTAGAATGAATTCATGTGTAACTATTGAAATACCTCCTAATTAATAAGTACAAGTTAGATGATCAGCAATGAATCACCGTAAAAGACAAAAATCATGGGCGGTTTTATAAATGTTGGTAACATTATAACACAGGTTTACAACTAAATGAGAATTACAGTGTGTTAGTAAAATATGAATTACTTTACCTTGTATGGGTTAACTTTAGTTGTATAATCTTGCCAATCCCATTATTCAAAGAGGAAAAAATAGTAAGACATTTCTTCTGTCAATAGGTCTTTTACTACTTTTTGTCTTGACCTGGAAGGCCATTTTGCAGGTCAGTATGAAGATATTTTCCCAAGGTTTTAACCTAGTTCACATCATCCCTTGTCAAATAGCTGTAGGGTATTAGCTTTTATGATTTTTTATTTAAGTATGCTAAAATCTGTGAACTTTCAGATACTTTGCCTGGTCCAGTGTCTCAAGTGTGGAAATAATAATTTAGGCAACACCTATATGCCAAATAGATACTCTTTGGACCACACAAATAATTTTCCCACTGAAATTTTTTGGAGCCTATCTGTGGAAAAATATGGATTGAACTTCCCAATACAATATTTACCATGGGAACTTAAGACATGGGGAAAATAATTTAAGTTGCAGAAAGTAAAATAGCTCTAATTTTACTTGAAAGAAGTTGTTTCTGTCATTGCATTTTCAGTCTCATTTTCAAAGGAAGATCAGAACATTGTTTTGTATAACACTAAGTATCTAGTAAATGTAAACCCCTCTGAAAAGTGATTAGAATTTTCAAAGGAAAAGACACATCTAAGCCCATTTCTCTGTGAGAGATGGGATATTAGATATTTTGAACATATGAAAATTATAATTATTTGGCAGCTTAATAAATATCACCTTGTCAAATAGCTCATGGATCTGGCATCATAATTTACAATCAAGTAGTTAAGTTTGAAGGAAGTCTTGAAATTTCAGTTCTTTAACTTAGACTACTTTGGGGTTTATATAGACAGTCTTCCTCAGTTCTGATTTCCTGCATGCCCTTATATAAAACAAATATTTTAAAGCTGATACATAATCTATGGCTTTTGTCAAGAATATCCATCTTTAATTTTTCAACCTGCTTTTCTTTCCAGCTATTCAGATATTATCAAAGCTTCTAGATTGTAAAATTTGAAGAATGCGATGTAATTGTTTTTCAGAATACATGTTATGATTCTAAAAAGAGATAATTGATATTTCATTAACTTTTCCATATTGTTTCATTATTTCTAGTCAGCTCCTATCAAAGGAAGGGAAATCCAACCTTATGCAAAGTAAACTGAGAAGTAGATCTTTTTCTCCCTCTTGAGATACATAGATTCTGTGAAAGGCATCGGTAATAGTTTCACAACGTTTGCTTTGCAAGTACAGATTCGTTGTGCACTTTCCACCTTCTTTCCTGTGATTTCTCCCCCCACTTCTGTCTGTGTTTGGAGTTTTGACAATCCCTTATTAGTTCCAGAGTAGAACTTATAAGAGCTAATAAGGGTTTACATTACAGCTCTGACAGCTGGCAGTAAACTTTAATAGAAAGCAATTGGGGAGAGAAGTTTAAGTTTTGATAATATTTGATGAAAGTGCTCCTAAAGTAAGAAGAGCCATTTGGAAAGAATCATATGACTAGAGAGACTGCATGTATGCTCTGTTCTTGTAGCTTCTCATCGTCCAGAAAGCGGACAAAACATCCTGTTGGCAGATAACTGTAATCACTTATGGATGTCTCTTTTAGGGATCAGAATCCATGATAGGAGAAAAAAAGTAATGTAAACTTTGGTCATGTTATTTACCATTATCCCGATAGTCCTCTGAGATGTGTTTGATTGTCCTTTAGAAACACTACCACAGTGTGGACTTCTAGTCAAAGATTTGTTCTGTGAGAGGAGACCCGGAGATTCCAAGGGTGAGTCGACATCGTGAAAATCATATCCACTGTATGAGCGGTCGCAGACTTTTTGTATTATAAAAAACACAATTAAAATAAGAAGTAAGGATGGCTTCTAATAGTGAAAGACCCTCCATGTAAAATATTCCTGAATTCTCTGTTCAGTGGTCAGCTACAAAGCCACAAAAGGTTAAAAGTGGATGCTGTAATTGAGAACAGCTGCTGCTTTTTGACATGAAGACTCACTTTCAACAAGAAAAGAGAAAGCATATGCTATGGGATGAGAGAATACCATTCTTGAATTAGTGCACAAAGAGCATGTAAAGTTTTGTGAAACTCAGAATAGAATCTGTATATATAAATGGTTGGAAAGGAACCTTTTTACTTCTCTGGTAGTTATTAGAGAAGAAAATGTATATTTCAGAGATTTGGATCCATTTGCTGTCTATCTCATGCTGCTATATTGAAGGTGGAATATTTCAGTCTATCAGTCAACATGTGTAAAGGTTTTATGGCATCCAGAATTGAATTGATTAATGTGCTGAACTTGGGGGGAAGGACAATACATTTCTTGCTCCCAAACATCTTGGATTCTAAAGAGTACCTGAGCTGAATTTATGCTAAAAGGAAGCAAGCACAACATCCATAAGTTCATAAGGGAAAAGAAATGGAGTAAGTATGAAAGATGAATATTGCTTAGAGATTCATAAAAATGTGGTGCTAAGAGGTAATAAATGGAGAGGATTCAATCTCTATGGAGTTAAATATTCCATCATTATCCATTTTCATCAAACAAAGCTTAAAGAATACCTACTATACCAAGTATCCACCGGAAATATCACACAAAACACAACAGAAAATGTCCCTGCCCTCAAGGAAGTTAGATTTTAGTGGAGACATCAAGGAATCAAATGCTAATGCAGATTCTTTCTGTGTGCCACCCATAGAGTTTCAAAGTGTAGACTGATTTCTTCCCCCAGGTGAATTTGCCTCTAAGGAACATTTGAAAATGTCTGAAGAAGGTATTTTTGGTTGTCACAGCTTGGGGAGGGGATTGCTACTGGCATCTAGTGTTTACAGGCCAGAGTTTCTGCTAAATATCGTATAATGCACAGGGAAGCCTCTATAACAATAAATTATCCAAGCAAACCATGTCAAGGTTGAGAGACCCTGGTCTAGAATAACCCCTCTTTTACATAAATATAAGTTAAGGCTAAAAGGTCAAATTACATGTTAGCAGAGCCTAAATTGGAAAAAGGTCAAATTACATATTAGTAGAGCCTAAATTGGAACCCAGGCCCAAGCATCTCATGATGGTACCTCGGGCCTTATCCTTTCTGGGATTCACTTGGAATTTATTTAGAAATTTATAAAACTGTTAAAGGCATATGAAATCCTACTAAAGGCATATGAAATCCTACTAACTATTTAGATCATTAGAAAGTGATGCTTCTGCAAAGAAAAACAAAGCTAAGATCCTTTATGTGAGAGAAAGAGTAACGACTTCAGGAATATTCACATGAAGGTGGACATTTAAAACCAGTGGAAGAATGTTACTTGCACAGAGCTGGAAAAAGTGACTGACGTTCAGTGGCTGGAATTTGGTAGTGCACGAACTGAGAATGTGAACAGAGTAGTAAAAGAGATATCAAAGACAAAGCATTTGGAGATTGAGGGTGTTTCCTTGAGCAAAGGGTTCGGACAGCTGCTATGGAGTTAGTCCCCTTCTAGGCTACTCTGACGTGCTGACATGACATCAAATCTGACATTTGGTTCTCTTTTTTCTGTAATGTGTTACTAATGCAAAGATGACAGGTAGGTGCGGTTATTTAGTGCACATATTGTATTAATAGTCTTGGTATAAAAAGTTCCTTGGTTCTAGTTCTAGGACTGTTCCTCTTTGATACGAGAGCAGCACCTCAATATCAGCTGTTTCAGTCCTCTGGTGAATATCTGAGCCTAGTGCTTTATTTAATCCTCTCAACTGCCTCTGAGGAAGGTGCTGTCTTGCCCTCCTTTCCCATGAGAGGAGATTAGAGGTTGTAGCTGGTAAGAAATGAGAACGGAATTTGAGTGGAGAGCACTTGCGTGTGACCAGTGTTCCCTGGGCCTTCCTAGTGAAGAGGGCCAGGGGGAGTAAGGAACCAGAGGCCCATCAGCCTAGCCTGTGTTTGTAGAAATAACCTGTGAAACTCAGGGTTGTAGTTACTGTAAGGATGCTTTTGAGGATGCTATGCAATACTTTCCATTCTGTTTCCTCAGAAATATCTGAGACCCATCACAAACATTGCTTTCTGGCTCCCATGCCAGAAGTGCTGTGTTCCTCAGGCTACTGCCTTGTTTTCACTTTTGGAAATTGATTCATGCCACGGTCATGGTATCTTGTGTGCATTCTCTATAAGAGAGCACAAGAGTTATGTCTTCCTACATCCTACAAATAGTTATGCCCCGGCAACATTCTTTTTTGATACTAAACTCACATTTTGTTTCATGTGAAAGGAGAAATCTGTTTAGGCAAGAATAAAATAAAAAAAGGATGTTTAGGAATTTGACTGCAGAACAGAGGGCAGGTTTGTTTTGTTTTGTTTTGTTTTAATTTTAAATTCCAGTATATTTGACATACAGTGTAATATTAGTTTCAGGTGCACAATATAGTGATTCAACACTTCCTATACAACACCGAGTGCTCATCATGACAGGTGCACTCCTTAATCCCCATCACCTATTTCACCCAGTCTCCCAAGCATCTCTCCTCTGGTAAACATCAGTTCTCTATAGTTAAGAGTGTGTCTCTTGGTTTGCCTCTCTTTTTTCCCATTTGCTCGTTTTGTTTCTTGAGTTCCCCATGTGAATGAAATCATATTGTATGTGTCTTTCTCTAACTAACTTATTTCACTTAGCATAATATACTCTAGCTTCATCCATGTTGTTGCAAATGGCAAGCTTTCATTATTTTTTATGGTTGAATAATATTTCATATCGTATATACAATATGTATATCACTTCTTCATTCATCTGTCGATGGACACTTGGGCTGCTTCCTCAGTTTGGCCCTTGTAAATAATGCTGCAATAAACACAAGGCTGCATATATTTTTTGAATTCGTGTTTTCACATTCTTTGGGTGAATACCGAAAGGGTATTTGGTATCATAGGATAGTTCTATTTTTAGCTTTTTGAGGAACCTCCATAGTCTTTTCCATGGTGGCTGCACCAGTTTACATTTCCACCACCAGGGCAAAAGGGTTCCTTTTTCTCCACATCCTCACCAACACTTGTTTCACAATTTTATTTTTTCCCTATATATTCCCTTTGTGTTCTCTTCTTCATCTTTTAAAAAATATTTAATAGTAATCTGCTGCATCCTGAATTGTACATATCCTGTCTCAAGGATAAGAGGTAAATACATTTGAATTGCCATTTATTGATTGCCAAGTATATACTCAGTGATTAATATACCATTTGATCCTCAACAAAAGCCTTACAGAGTAAATATTATTAGCCATATTTACCAGGGTAGGGCTAAGATAATTTACTAATTTGCCCTGTGTCACAATGGCAGGTTATAAAATGAGATCTAATTCTGAAACCCAGTCCTTCTCATAATATAATAAGCTAACATTTTTCTTTTGCCGATACTTTTACAAGTCACAATAATGTGTAAATAAGCAAACTCTTGCAGCCAAGGATGTGGCTAGAGAATTTGTTTTTTATTTTATTTTATTTTTTTTCATTTTATTTATTTTGAGAGAGAGAGAGGGAGAGAGAGAGTGTGTGAGAGATGGGGGGGGGGGGCAGAGAAAGAGAGAGAGAGAGAGGGAGAATCCCAAGCCAGGCTTAGGTCAGGACAGAGCCTGATGTGGGTCTTAATCTCAGGAACTCACAGCCTACGCTGAGATCAAGAGTTGGACCCTTAACCAACCGAGCCGTCCAGGCACCCCTAGAGAATTTGGTTTTTAGAGTTGAGAAAAAAGGCTGGCATTAGTTACTTAAAGAGGCAAGAACTTCATATTCATTAACATAATCCTTTCCTCTTTTTCTCAATATAGAATTGAGTAAGACTATAATGTAAAAATGTTTTAACAGGGTATCTGTGGCCTTTATTTTCCGTGCATGTGGAACTGAGTCACACCTCTCATTACCTCTGCTTCTATTTCCATTGCCCCTGCTGTTTCTTAGGACATGATTGATGGGAGATGATGGCGAGTGGGGAACCAGGACTCAGAAAACACTCGCTATGTGCCCAGTGTGTATGTTTGCACAATATGCTTCATTATTAGTTTGACAGATCTCCAAGTGGCAGATTGGAAATGAATTTTGGAGATGGCTGACATATCTGCTACACATACTGGATGTTTTCAAATCTCATAAACACGGAGATACGTGTGTGTGTGTGTGTGTGCGTGTGTGTGTATGTGTGTGTACATGCATACATGTAAATATATATGCAGGTGTATTTATATATGTGGTGTTTGTGCCTATAGACATATGTGACATGTACATATATTATAGGCACATATAGAGATGCATATATGGATACATAGTATATATATATATATCAATGTATACACATACGTTAGCACTGTATACTTAGCATATATACATGTTTAGTCACTATAATATGTGTCCTTCTAAATGTACTTAAACATCTTTCTAAAAGAAATTAAAATGAGTGAAGTATGGATTAGAATATCATACTGAACTGTAGATGATGTTGGGCTGCTGCATACATTCTTATGTTTCTTTTTAATTGCTTTTAGAATGAAGCAGCACACAAAATAAGTTAATAAATATAGAATGCCTAACTTTAAAAATTTAAATAACAAATCTTTTAGGTAAATAGATATGGCTTAAAATGTACATGATTCCTACTATTGATTCCTACTATTAATATTAATAGTATTCCTACTATTCCTATAGTATTCCTACTATTAATAGTATTCCTACTATTAATCAGGTTGTTTTATATAAGGATCATATGTGAAACTTTCTTTGAAAATGTTATTGGTGTCATTGATTACAAAGTTTTGTGTTGCTCTCAGGAATGTCTTAATCTTTTAACCTTTCTAGACTATAAAGGCTTACATAAAGTAACTATTTCATTAATACAGTAAAACTCCTTTAAAATGTTGATGTTCAAGTACATAAATAATTCCCAAGGGCTTTTACTGTACCTAGTTGTTATGTTTCAGTGACACGATATATGCTGCTTTATATCCAAATCTGTTGTAATGGTGATGGGTAGGATAATGGCGTTCCATTAATGCTTCAGTGCAAAGCTACTGGGGAAAGAAAGCAAGAAGTAAAAGCAGACTATATCCTTCATAACGTTGATGGTTGCTCTTATTAGTGATGAAAAGGAAATGAGAAAATTCATTGGCTTGCCTTTTATTAAGCACAGTAAGGAAAGCAGATGAACGTTTGAAAGCTCATTGAGCTGCCATAAAAAAATTTAAACATTGTTCATATTGGCGAGTAGCCAAGCTCATGCTGTAAACTCCAGACAAGGGTCAGCACTGCAGAGGAATTGTCAGCTCTATTCATAGAGGATAGTTTCTGTACTAGCTTAGTCCAGTTGTAAACCTGAGATTTACTCGGCACAGTTGTGGGATTATATTTGTTTTACATGACTTGATACACATCTAAATCCAATAAGATTCCTTAGCATAAGATGATGGGGTTGCTTGATTTTATATGCTTGAATCTTGTTAAAATCATTAAATCATTTATTTTATATAATACTATATGTGTGTGTATACATTTGTGTGTATAGACCTAGATCTAGAATATTTTTAAGAGAGTTATGAGAGAATAAAAAATATAGCAATAAAATGTTGATAACAAATCTGATACTAAAATATGGATACTAAGTTTTTAGGCGAATAAAAAACTTTGTTATTGTTGTAGATTGTAACCTTTCTAAAATTAGCAGCTGTGCTTTTTGCTCTTATATGAATCTTTTCTGAGCCTAGTTCAAAATCTGTGTTTAATAAATACATATTTTTGTGTGAATATTCACTGCTCTTTTTCTTACTAGTATTTTTGCTTCTTTATTAAATTATGTACTATATCAATATGTAACAGGAAAAAATGAAGCAATAGTAAAACGTGGGTAACTTTCTTGAATGAAGGCATGTATGACAGATATAGGAACACACATACCTAGGTATTTGTTATACCCTCACCTTTTTTATTTTAGAAAATAAATCACTCCTTCTTCCTGCACAAATCGTTTTCCATAAATAAGCTTTATAAAACAGAGACATAATGTAAATATTTGGCTGGTCAGCCATATTGGCTGACTGGACAAAGTTTTGTCACTTTCAAGGCAGATTACTTGAAATAGGTAATTTAACAATAAAATGATAACACAAATTCTGCTATATTAGTTAACACTTTGTTTGCCTCACACCAGTTTATCGTTAAATATTTTTTAACTTCCTTTTTGTTTTTTCGGTTTTTTTTTTTTTTAGAAGAAAGGCTCCAGAGAAGAAGTGACAGGAAAGTAATTGTCTTAATTTCTGAAGAAGGAAGTGTACTAGAAATAGCCATTAGTTTATATTAAGGATACAGCCACACTTATAAAACACAGACAGTCTAAATACTCTTTAAAATATTGAAAGTAGACAATGAAAATGAAATCCAATTTCTCATGCACAATAAAAAGATTTCTGTGATTTGTGGCATTACTTTCCCAATTTAAAGCAAAATAAAAATAAATAAATAAATTGAAAAGGCAATGGATTCCTTTTTAAAAATACAAGTAAAGGATGAAAAGGCATTTGAAAATTGTCAAATTATCCACAGCTGAAATGATCCATCCTGTGGAATAACTATCTTAAGATGTAAAGATTTGAAAGGTTGTAACTTAGTAATTACATTTTATTTGCTGTTACTCATTTGCTACTCAGTTATGGGGACATGATTATATGTTGCTGCTTAGATGATTGTAATGATAAGAAAAAAATGTCTTTATAATCTAGTAGATTCTATGTCTGAGAAACTCAGGAAATATATCCTATGAATCTCTGAGTACCCTTTAAACTTCCTCTGAAGCTTTTGGTATATTCAAACAGTTTTCTCAAACTACACTGGATTTGAAAGCAAATGAGATGGAACCTTTACATGTTCTACCAACTGTAAGATTTTATACATCTCAATCACTCACTTATTTCTATATTTGTTTTAGTTTAACATTATCATCTTCTTTATTTTTTTTTGTTGTTTTTAAAATGTTTTTAAAATTTTTCTTTATTGAGAGAGAGAGAGCGAGAGAAACAGATCATAAGCGAGGGAGGGACAGAAAGAGAGGGAGACACAGAATCCGAAGCAGGCTCCAGGCTCTGAACTGCCAGCACAGAGCCCAGTGAGGGTATCGGACCCACAAACCATGAGATCATGACCTGAGCCGAAGTCGGATGCTCAACCACCTGAGCCACCCAGGTGCCCCAAAATATCATCTTCTTTAAACAGATGGAAGTTCATAAAATTAGACCATGACAGCCTAGGATATTTTCTAAGATACATTTTTCCCCAAATAATTTTAAAGAAAATACCCTTGCTCACCGTTAAACAGGATGGCAAAATAGGTCTTGTAGGTTTGACACAATTTTGTGTAGTGCAGTTCTTTATTCTTACAACACTGAGGCCCCAATCAGAATCTACCTTACTTTAGACACAGAGTTATAACTTGCTGAGTAATTCAGTTTCAAAGCTGATAGCAGATGAAAATCCAAACGTTGAAAAAGGGGAAAAGATCATAAATATAGTAAACATCACAACTGACAGCCTGGGAATAGGACAAGAGCCAGAAGGACTATGATAATATACACACGTGGTCAAGTTACTTCTTCCTGGGACCACAGCAGGCCACAGCCTTCCACGGCTGAGTAAATCTGAGTGGATCTCAGGAGTGCAAAGTCTATAGAGCAAGTAGAAATATTCATGGTTGTGACCTTGAAGTATCAATAAATGTTTAAATTGTATTCTCTTCACTCTGGTAACGAATTAATTAGTTACACATTTTACAGTGTCTCTTTCACAGAAGACAATGATTAGGAGTATCAATGCTTTTATTGGTATAAATGGTATAAATCAGAAGGTCTGGATTTTATCTTGGTTCTACCTCGTATTCACTATGTGACTATGGGCAAAGGATTTAGCTAATCTGGGTCCATTTCCTCACATGTAAATCGGAGATGACAAGAGATAACAAAAGCATTTCCTTGGTAGTGTTGTTAGGAGGATGATATAAAGTATTCAACACAGACTCTGGCACAGAGTAAGTACTTAGTAAGTGTTAGCTTTTATAACAAGGATAAAGCCTTAGTTACAGGGAAAAGTCAGCTATCCAGAAAGATTTTTGTTTGTTTGTTTGTTTGCTTTTCTCCAAGTTCCAGGAATCCAGAGAGCCAGAGTTTGCTATATATTAAAGAAAAGGCCAAAACAAACAAAATAAAATTTAACTGAACAGTACACAGTTTGTCTTCTACAATATTTCTGTGCTCAAAATAGAGATCTTCATTTCTTATATATTTAGAACTTAGACCAATCCATGATTGGATAGTTTTTCAGAATCAAATAACTTTACTTGGTTCTGTAATTGGTTTTGATGGTCTGTCTAACATGGTTCAGGGTTGTTTCTTTTAAAACAAGGCATGTTATACCATCTGAATTATTTATACATTCTGAATTACATTCCTGTGACAGTGTTTTTTTCTTTATCGTGTAGAACACCAGTTCTTATTCAGTGCCAAATAATTAGCTACTTTGCAAATATCGTAAAGTTTGAAGCTCAAGCATGATTACTGAGACTTTGATCACACTTAAATCCCTCAGATGCATTCCATTGTGTAACCTTGTAAGAATGGGAGGTGTGGGAATAAATGTGGTAATGTCTGTATGTATAGGTAGTGTTAAAAAACAAAATTTACCTGAGCAATTTGAAGATCAAATTAGCTTTATTCAATGATTCATGCATTGAGCAGCATCTCCTCTGGCAACTAGAGAGGTGCTCCAAAGAGCTGTACAAAATGGAAGACTTTCATAGGCAGAAAGGGGGTGAGACAAGGAAAAGAGTATATTGTTTCAAGCAAGGTCACCTTCCTTTGGGGGACAGAAGGGGTCTGTAGGCAGATTACCTCCCTACTGCTGACCAGAAAATTCTAGATTTACTGGTTTAAGATTACATTCCTGGGAGACATTTGAAATTTCGATTAGATTAGATATTAAGTTTTGGTGTGCTGACATGGGGTTTAGCATGAGTGACTCCATTTGGGGCCTGTTGTCTCTTTTTTTAACAGTAAGAAAGCAGAGGACAAATGATAAGGCAGAGAGAAAGAGAAAAAGACATAAAAATGTTTAAAAAGAGAATTCCATGAAGACGTGATACTCGGTACTCATTGCATTTTATATGTAAATCTTCAGTCAAATAGTCAAATATGTAATTGGTATCTGTTATAAATAGTATGTGTATTCATATATGTAGTACTTCTAAATTATTACTATTCCTAAGTGTTTTCAGTTCTACTGTTTTTTTTAAATAGAAGTTCTCACGTTGAGATCCTAATCGTGGCTACTAAATGCTAAATCATTTTCTAAGTGAATTGTTTCAAATTGCCTTTCATAAATAAGTAATAGTTGCTCTCTTGGAAATTCTGGAAATTCACCTCAGACTTCGGAGGTAGTCTTGCTTAGGTATTGAAGATAGAAGCCCAAGGGATCACTTCCAGGTCTGATTTCTCATTTATCAATCATAATTTATTTCCTGTGTGTTTCTTGAATAAATATTAAATTGAAGTAAGGAACTTATATATCACTGAAGATTGAATGTTTAAGTCAGTATTCAGTATGCTAAGGAAAACATCTTATAAGTCATGATATAAATTTAAACCCTGGAACTTGGAGCAAAATTCCTCAAGTGCTATGTACCCTTCCAGGAACAACTTGTAAGTCCTATTTGTGTGTTCTCAGATACTGGAAGGATGATTGATTCATAGCTTTACCTGTGATTTCAGGAGACTGAGTATTATTATTTTATTCATTTAAACTCTTCAGGGAAATTTATTGTAATAATTCAGAGTAAGGATATCCCAGAACATGATGACTATTATTTTGGGCAGTTTGTTTGTAATGTCCCATATCCAAGAATGACTAACTCCTATATTAGGTTGTTTAAACTGGAAAGGTCAAATGACTTAAGCTTCTAAAAATTTATTTAGCAAATTTCACATTTGCTTTCAGCACTATGGTTCCTTTCACCAAAGTACATACATGTTAAGGCTGTAAATACAGTGAATTTACAAGGTTAATTATAGTGTATTGTGCATAACAGTCATTTTGTTGGTAGTTCAATATTATGTTTGGCATATGTGATAACATTGCAAAGTAAATTTGCTGTAACACCGACTTTGGTATACTTAGAAATGCCTGCTTTGTTAGACACATGGTCCCCAGATAAAATGCCTGCTTAGATTCACTTAAAAAAAAAAAAAAAAGTTTCTGCTGGAAACAGTTTTCACCCTTTGGTGGATATTCATGGACAGGGTAAGTATAATTGGTAATGTGTGGTTAAGTGGTACAGAAATCTATAAAGAAAGAAAAATATGGAAGATGAAAACATGACTGAGATATAGTGTTCATTGGAAGAAAGTTATAGAAAGTGCAAATGGTAAGCCTGCAAATGTAGTTATAGTAGATTGATTTCCTGGTGTTAATAAATATAGTATATCCATGAGCTCTTTGTACTATAGTACTCTTATCAGACAGTTTAACATGTTTGGGAATAAATATTGAAAAACATAATAACAAAGCCGTGTTCATTTAAATACAGATTTTGTGAATGTATAATTAGATACGCTATCATATAGCCTAAATTTGGTGTTACAAATTATGAATTTTAGATAAATATATATTAGTTGAGTACTAAATTCAAGGCATTAGGCAAAGTACTGTGTCGGATGCAACACCTGAGTAGTCTATAAATACACACAAGGAAGGATGTAAGTACTTACGTTAGTTTCCAAACTGAGTACATGAGTATCCACAGAGAATAGCCAGGAGGGTCATGTGCATATGGTTTTAAGGAAATTAGTTTCCACATCCTCGGTTTCAAACGTACTGATATTGACTTGTGTGAGAATTTGTGTTTAAGCCCAAATTCTCAAGTTCTCTTCACACTTACCTTTTCACAGTTGCTCTTTGAATTCTTTTCTAAAGAAAAGTATTCTTCTCGTGTTGCTTCTGGAATCCTATTAAGGCACATTGTTCTTTGGATGCAAGTGTTAAATGGGAATTCAAGACTTCGTGTTGAAAATGTGAAGATGAGTGTGTATCGAATTCTATTTCAGATCAAGTGGCTTTCAGTTCTCCGTTGTCATCCAAAATTAAGGAAGACCTAATAAATTGTCAGTTGTTTACTTTTACATGATAGTGAGTATCAAATCACTATAGTGTTTAGGTTCCATTGGGTGTATTTAAAAAAATTATTTTAATGTTTATTTATTTTTGAGAGAGAGAGAGAGAGAGAGTGCTGGGGAAGGGGCAGAGAGAGGGAGACACAGAATCCAAAGCAGGCTCCAGGCTCCGAGCTGTCAGCACAGAGCCTAACATGGGACTTGAACTCATGGACTATGAGATCATGACCTGAGCTGAAGTCAGATGCTTAACCGACTGAACCACCCAGGTGCTCCCCCCTTTTTTAAAATTTTTTTCCATTGGGTGTATTTAAAAGAGTGGTATAACAGCTTTATTTTCAAATGTCAGTATTTACAATATGCTGGAAATTACATCATTTCCAATTATTTACATTCACGAGGAAACATTATAATGCCAACTGAAAATATATGAGTCAGTATATAGGTTTTAAAAGATTATTTTAGGGAGCATGTGAGTAATTAAATTTAGAAATTCATAGATCTAGGCCAACCACTTTACATTTGTAATGAAGAAATGGAGATCCAGAGGAATTAAGTCTATTACCAAGGTCACTCATCCAGTTAACAGCAGCGGACTAGTAGTGTCTATAGAGAAGAGAAAGGTTTCGTAAAGGATGTAACATTGAAGCTAAAATTTTAATGAGTGAAAATGGCCTCTTAAGGCAGTGTAAGGTTTGAAGATAGGAAAAGTTTTCACCTAGAATTATCATTTCCATCCCTGAACAACAGAACATTTCACTTTGCCTGAATTTTATAGTTTTGTTGGAATGTTATAGGTATATACAGAGGGCTGGATACTAGGGCTGGATGGCTTAGGCCAAAGATTTTTAAATTTCTTCAAGTTTTGTGTGTGGGGTTAGCTGTTGAAGACGTTTGAGTAGAATGAAAGAGAAAAGTAGAATGAAGCTAGCACTGAATTTAAGCATTGCACTAGATGATTTTGATCACCTCAAGGGAGGTTATTTGATCAAGACACTATTTTAGGTAAATCAATCATCTTTTCATCTGGTTTTATCTTTCTTCAGATATTACAATATGGCTAGATTCCACTGGTGGGGTTCCACTGCCCAAACATGGACGCACACACATATACACCCACCCCCACATACATACCACTGAATCTAAATTTGTTCCTACAAAAGCTTTATGTTCCAGGCTCTGGACTTTGTTTTAAAGCACAAGCACGGTGGCCCTCATCACTGGCTTTCTCCATGGCTAAGTATCTATGCTTCTGTAATATCCTTTCTATCATATTAGGTTGATTCTAAATGAAAACAATTCATTAAACACTAAAAGAAATCTTATTTGGTACACATCTTCCCCCCCCCCCCATATTTCTTTCTTTTAAAAAAAAAAATAATGTTTATTTATTTTTGAGAGACAGAGAGAGACAGAGTGCAAGCGGGGGAGAGGCAAAGAGAGAGGGAGACACAGAATCCAAAGCAGGTTCCAGGCTCTGAGCCGGATATGGTGCTCGAACTCATGAACCACGAGATCATGACCTGAGCTGAAGTCGGACACTTAACCGACTGAACCACCCAGACACCACCCCCCAATCATATTTCTAACGATTGAATTTACCTAAGAAAAGAAATATATGAGAACACATAATCATATAATTCCTTCTTTCCTTTCCTTTCCTTTCCTTTCCTTTCCTTTCCTTTCCTTTCCCTTTTTTTTCTTTTCTTTTCTTTTCTTTTTTTTTTTTCTTTTCTTTTCTTTTCCTTTCTCTTTCTTTTTTTTTTTCAAGGAAGAAACAAAAAATTAAGAAAAATAATCTGCAGGGGCGCCTGGGTGGTTCAGCCAGTTAAGCGTCTGACTTGAACTCAGGTCATGATCTCATGTTTCATGGGTTCATGCCCTGTATCAGGCTCTGTGCTGACAGCTCAGAACCTGGAGCCTGCTTCAGATTCTGTGTCTCCCTCTCTTCTGCCCTTCCCCCACTCACTCTGTCTTTGTCTCTCTGAAAAATAAACAAACATTAAAAACATTTAAAAAACAAACATGGTGCTATCTGGGAAAACATTTGGGAACGTGGCATCTGAGAATTAAAAGTAAACTCGAGGAAAAAAAGGAAATATCATGAGACAAAAGTTTTAAATATGGAACACATATTTGGCATGCCTGCACTTATTTTAAAGGCAATTTACCTGAAGGTAAATATACTTTCTCTGAATGTAAAAATTATTGCAGAACTGGCACTTTCTGGATCTGGGGTTTTGGGACCACATCCTCTTGATGACATTAACCAATATGTGACCACTTCTTTCTGCTGTCTTAATTAGAACCTGCCCCAAACATCTCTCTCTTTCTCTCTCTTTTCAACCACGGGGTGTCCTCAACACTCTGCTTTTACCTCTAAGCTCACTTTCTTCTGGGTTCCCTCGAGTCCTCCAAGGTCTAGCAAAGATTCACTCTTCCCCCATGGGACTTCATGCAAAGTTCTTTCAGATTCCACTGGAATTGCTAATTTATTTATTTTTTAAATATAATTTATTGTCAAATTGGCTAACACACAGTGTGTATAGGCTAATTTATTCTTAAAGGGCCAGCCCTTTGAGGGTAGGATGGACTACCCTTTTGAGGGTAGGGTAGTCCATGTCTATGGACTTTACCTTTATAACCAATAGTAGGCAGAAATGCCCATGTGGAAAGAGGTGATCATCAAAGTCACCTAGGCTTTGGTGTGCTCTGCAGGGCCACAGACTTCCTTGTCTCAGTTTCTCTTTAAATTAGATAGACCCTTTAGAATGACTGTAGTCAACACCAGAACCCCTCTGTCTGCCTTGGAAGCTCCTCCAAAGCCTTTCTAGCAGGTTCTTCATTTTGTTCTTTAACTTTTTTCCTAACCCCTGAACTCCCTAGGCAAATGCTGCCTCCTCTGTGCTCTAGTGATCCTCCTAACAAGTGACACTGAGCACTTTTTTTGTGTGCCCTTGAGTTAGGGCAAGGTCTTGTTTACCTTTGTATCTGAACTCAGGTATCTCCCCCCCCCCCCCCCCCCCGCCAGCATGCCTTTCCGGGATTTATCTGGATAGTCAGTTCCCTTAGAGCAACCTTAAGAAGCTGTTTCTTAATGACTTGCACTAAGATGAATAGGTTAAGTTTATTGACACAGGTGTCCCCTAAAGAATAACTATTTTAGTGCCATTTTATTGGACAAAATATTTACCTGCCATTTCTTTCATTTTGTGACATTAGTAAATTATTTATGGTACAAAAGACTAACAACCTCTATCAGAACAAACTCTTAACTAATTATAATATTTGGAGCATATCATCATATGTTGAAATACTTTCTATATTGTATGAATACCTCTCAAGTATATATGTACTTAAATGAACACAGACCAGATTTTAGGTAAAACCAATGTGTTTTTTTTTTTTTTTATTAAAAAAAACTTTCCTAATGTTTATTTATTTTTGAGAGACAGACAGAGTACAAGAAAGGGAGGGGCAGAGAGGGAAACACAGAACCCAAAGCAGGCCCTGGGCTCTGAACTGTCATGTCAGCACAGAGCCCAACATGGGGCTCGAACCCACAGACTGAAAGATCATGACCTGAGCCAAAGTTGAATGCTCAACGGCCTGAGCCACACAGGCTCTCCCTGTGTTTTCTATTAAACCCCTAACTTAGAAGGAATGCAGTTGGTTTGACATTTACTTTTTTCTTCCTTTCCCTTCCCTCATTTCTAGCTACTAGTTGTTTGCTTGCTTGCTTGTGTTTTAGTTGCTCTTGTTTGTTTCTATTTCTTGGCAGTACAGAATAGGGCTTCTTAAATGTTAATTTGCATATGGACTACCTGGAGACGTTTAAAATGCAGACTCTGAGTCTGTAGGTCTAGTGTGGGGCTGAGATTCTGCATTTCTAACCAGGTTTCAGATGATTTGGACAACACTGGTTCATGGACCACAGCGTAGTAAGACTTTAGAGACTAGAATAAGTATCTACTTCTACTTATAAAACTACTTCCTTAATGAAGTTTAACTCAAACATACGTATTTTTAAAGTAGAAAGCACAAGTTTGGTGGTCACGCAAGGAAGACCCATTTCTGGCCATGTCGATAGATTTCAGAAAGCTTGGCTGCTGGGACAATCAGGGGGCCATCCTGGTAAAAGTGCTAGTTTGACAAGTGTGTCTGGGCAGATGGGCCAGATTGGGTGCAGCACACCAGATTGGTGAAAGGCTTGAAATACAAATTTATGTTGGAAACGGAAAGGTGTCTGAGCCTTCAAATAATTCTAAAGAGCAGAATGGAATGCTTGATATTGACAAGTTTAATTAAAAAAAAATACAAATGTACCTTCTTTTGGAGGTACATTTAAATTTTATGTTAAGGGGAAATTTTAAGCATTAGTGAGGAGAGATAACATTTTTAATAATGTAATTTAGTCACACAAGTCGTTTCGCAATTTTATGCCAGATTACAGAATGAAAGACAATTAATATTACAGTGTATTACACAAAATGGTCTCTTCAACTTGAAAATATTCAAGTAGCCAAGAAGAAATTGAAGTGATCTGTAATTAATTCTAAACACAGTCTCAAAATGAATGTGATTTTTTTAAATCCTATACTCCAGGCTAGAAGAGACTTAGCTGTTTGCCTATCATTGACTCAGGTCATTTTTAGTATTAAAAGTACACAAATAGTAGACGGAATGAACTTTCAATGTGACTGAATCATAGCTGTCAGTTCTTTTTTATCCCTGTACCTGAAGTCAGTATGTATAAGGAAACTGGCATTTTCAGGGTGGGGGCAAATGAATCCCCATTTTATATTTAAAGACGGTCAAGTTTCAAGTTTAGTAAAATATAGTTAAATATATAGTAAAATATATGTATGAAAGACCACAGGTATCTCATATCTAAATATTTACCTTATATAAATACAGTGACACTTAAAAAGATTAAGATCTAAAAGCAGAAAAAAAAATGCCCTGGATATTCATCATGCATTGTTCACTTTATCAAGTAGGAAGACGAACTACTTAGAAAACAGAAAATACTAAAATAAGACAGTGGAAGTTCTTTAGTGGTAGCATTTTTTTTTTTTTTTTTTTAGTGTAATAGATGCAATAACAATGCTATCCACTTAACTGCACTGCTTGCCCAAAGACCTCCATTGTCTTCCCCACTTTTCTGCCTTTGGCATTGAACTAGCATGTGTAAATGAGGTTGTCTGCTCTTTTGGCCCTGTTGTTAAGGCATGAACAGCAGGCCTTGCCTTTGGTACTGAGGCTATTCATAAGATCAAAGCTTTTGAAAATGTTTTCATTGTTATTGTTGTTGACATGACTTTTTGCTTCAACTTCCCCTGCTGGGCCAGACCCTAAGAACTTTGTACCGGCTGTTATTTTTTCTCATGTGCTGAATTGCACTTGGTTTGAAGACTGCAAGGGGAGAGTGAAAATTATACTGGTTCCTCAATTAGAGTTGGCTCCAGGTCTTGTGCTGTTTCTAACCAGAGATTAGAGTGTAGTGCTACCTCTGTCTGAGGGAAACAGTGGAAGGCATAACTAAGATAAATGAATGCATTTTAGAGTTTGTCAGCTAGAAAAGGCAAAGAGTTAACTACAGGGAATTTTTCTCTTATAGACTTTGAATTACATTCTCCATCCTGCAAAGATGTTAACATTGCCTGAGGTTGCTTCGGGTAGGAATAATAAGAATAATAATTCATTTATTTTTAGTTTTCCAATGCTCATTTTGTCACTGATATTTAAAAAGGATGCACGTATCGCTGAGGCATTGTATCAGGTACCTTCCTTTCAGCCTGAAGTCATATGTAATCACATGAATATGCCATAAAACAAAATAAAGTGGTGAGGACTGGACTGCATTTGAGATTCATGTTTATTTAAAATCATGACTGGAATGTGAGATACCCATTCTCTGGTCCAAAGAAATGCCCTGGTGGAGAGAACCTTGAGAGGAATGTTTCCCAATCCTTCAGGAGGTGCCTATAGAATAAGTGGGCCATGGAGTTAGCTAGTCCGAGCCTAGCTTGCCCCTCTGTGTGATACATGATTTATGAGTTAAAATAGACAAGCATGGAAAAATAGTTGGTAATTTGTGCCAGGGTTTCAATGTCCCGTTAATCTTTAAGACTTTATTAGTGAAATCATTTTTGTTTTTATACATATTTTTTATGGAGAAACTCTGGGGAATGTTGACATTTTTGTAGTTCTTTATAATGATGATTTACCAGTTTTAAACATGGTCAATTAGAGGAACTTATATTTCACTTTATTTTCTTTTTAGGTAGACGTATCTGTTTTTTCCCAAGCCCATGCAGTTAATGCTTATGAGTTATATAAGTTACTGTTGCTGGGATTAAAGAAACAGAGATTTTTTCTATTCACTTATCTTTTGTACAGGCAGAAAAAGTATGACACATGGGGGCTTGCAACTGAAGTGAGGTTTAGTTGGAAGATAGAACAGTGGAAGGAAGCTTTTGAGAAGATGGCACAAATCTGAGTGATTTGCTCCATAGTCATAGTTTTAAGAGTTTCATGTCTTAGATAAATAAAAGGCAAAGAGTATGGGGTAAGAATTCAATAAATTATGCCAAAAATGAAAAAAATGCAACTTAAAATTGATATGAAGTGAAAGATCAATTTAAATATAATTTCACAGTAATGATGCTGCTATATAAACAGGAATAAAAATAGAATAAAAGTAACATTAATGAGGTAATTTTATAAAATCTTAGTATCAGTAGAAAAGAGAATTTGTATTCTAATCAATAAAATCTTTAGAGCTCTACAAAAACATGTAGAAAAAAGTAACTATTTAAACTACACTGTAATATGCCACAGTTCAGTCTGTATGACTGGATTTCATTTATATTTAATTGTTTATTTTCTGTCATCTTTGTAACTAAGTAAGGTAATTTTGGTTGGTTATGATTTGACACATATGGACCAATAAAACTTGGCACTTTCTTTCTTTGTAAGAGAGACTATTAGTTACTTCTAGAGATGAATTTCAGTAGTATACTTGAGTTAGAAGATGATGAGGCTTTTCAGCAATCTATAGTGTTTGGGTGTGCCTTGGCTGAGTTGTTTTCAAGATAAATGTTTTCTTAGCACTCAATGATACCTTTGTAGAATGGAAAAATATTCATGAAAAGTGCACTCTTTTCTTGGACAACATTTGACACTCAAAATGCCTTTCAATGGCAATATGGAGATTTAAGCCTCAAATCCAATATATTTTACATAAATATATTTACCCCGTGTCAGTATTTGTTTCTTAATTACTAGAGTTTTGTGTTAAGTCCTGATACCTGAAAAGGCAAATCTCTTATTTTTGCCCTTCATATTTATTACTGATAATTCTTGTCCTTTATTCTTTTATACACATTTAATGTGTTAAATGCTATGAAAATTCCTGTTGGGTTTTTTATTGGAATTTCTAAAATACCAATCTAGGGAAAAATTGGTATATTTTCAATATATTATTCTATTCATGAACATTGTATATTTGTACATTTATTGAAATTTCTTGAATATATTTTTATAATTATCAATTTTTCTTTTTGAAATCTTCCTAAATTCTTAACATTAAATTTTCATTTCTATTAAAATTAAGAAATTCAGTTTTTCAAAATATATTTTAAGAAAGTAAAACAAGTTTCAAACTGAGAGGATTAATTCTCAACACAAAGAGGTGAAAAATATATGTACTAGTAATAAGTAAAGAATTTCTGTGTATTAATAATAAACAATAAAAAATGAGTGAAAGTCATAAACTGAAATTTCCCCCCAAAAGGAAGCATATATGTTCAATAAACATTGGAAGAAATGTTCGATATCATTAATGATGAAAAAAACACAAATCAAGAAAGCAGTGTATTACCATTTTTTAACTATTTAGTTGAAAATATAAATAAATATATATATTTAAATTAGATATTTCTAGTGTTAGAGAAGATGTGCTTTCACAGCTTCTAGTGTAAATTTAATATAACTTATGGGAATTCAAATGTTTTAACCACTTTGGAAAACAGTTTAAGTATTATCACAAGAAACAAACAAAGCCATTTTCCTAGATATGTACTCAAGAAAAAACTCTTGTTTATGTTCAGCAAGATATATATTCATGAAGCACTGTTCAAACTGTATCAGGCTTGGAAATAATCTAAATATCACTAAAAAGAAAGTGGATGAATGAATTGTAGTACATGTGCACAGTGGAATATTATACATCAATTCAAATTAAGGAAAAATAATGATATGAAACTGTGGATGAATCTTAGCAATATAATATTAGGTGACAGGTAAGTTCTTGTAGTTGTATCTAGCATGATACTCTTTTTTGGAAAGTTAAAGAGAACTAGATTTTTTAAAGTGTTACAAATATTTATGAAATTAAGATATACATATGGAATCAAGATCATCGTGAAAGTGCAACTCATGGTAATGATTGCACAAAGGGAAGGGAGACAAGAGAACTGGGGAAATAATATGGTTAGAGGTGTGTAATTATCATCAAATTCCTATTCTGGATGATTGACCTATACTTATTATAGTACTATATTCAAACCATAAAATGAATAACTGAATGAATGCATGGACAAATGAGTTAACAAGTAAGGAAACAAATACATAAATAATGGCCGTATATAAGCCAATTAAAAAGGTTTTCTTAAACCAATATTTATTAATTTAGTTCCAAGAACTCATTTAAAATCAAAATAAGTAAGCAAGATGATATCCATAATTTTCACAAAAATCTCATTTTTGTTGACATTTTTTTCCCTAAGCTTTTTTTGCCTATGAATACAGTGAACTTGTATGGAAAATTATTTGTTGATGGATGGTTAGTGCTTGCACACAAGAATAATTTTGACCTGTTGTAGTAAATCGTCATGAATTTTGTAGTTTCTAAGATTATGTTAGAATAAAGATGTTAATTTTTGGATTTAAAGCCCTTCATTAGGAGAAAAGAACAACTATCTCTTAGCATACTAACATCACACAGTCAGAACAGGGTTCTTCAGAGATACCTGAGGGAATGACAATGATAACATTCAGTATATTCTTTAAATAACTGGTATTTGCCCTTCAAGGATTTTCTTAAGTATTAAGAAGAAAATTATATTTTTAAAGGGAGATAATTACACAACATGGGGTAGCCAGGTGGAAATGTGGGTCAGTTTCTATTTAATTTGGCAGTTGGTCCAACATTCTCTGCCAAAGAACCAACACTCAGAATTTGTGTTACAATCTCAATAAAAACAATAGAGAATTGGGAAACTAGAAAATTTTTCATTATGCTAGTAGTATGAATCTTGTTGAGGTATGTGTGAACCCAATTTTGAATTGATAATTGCATTTTAAAGATCTCAATATTATACTTAATATCTTCTGCCTTCAGTCAGAACCAAAATTAAGCCAGCCCCAGAATCATGAAAGTATTCTTTGACCACAATTCTAATATAAGAAATCCATTCTTGAATTTAACAACCCTCAGTTTGGGGAAGTATTTCATTTTAACTGTTTGTTTAAATGTGGGTAGTTGTTATTTGTGGCAATTTATCTATAACCAGTATAGGTTTGGGGAAGCAAACCCAAAAAATTGCCCAGGAAATTTTGTGAAATGGTGGTCTAAAATATGAGTTGATCTTTCTTCCTTTACTGCATTGTTAACCTCAACAAATTACTTATTTCATTTCCACAACTTTAAATGCCAAGTACTTGTAAAATAGTTGCAAATATTTAAAATTAAATGACTTCATAAATGTTTGTAAAAAACCACACCATGGACTTGATTATATTTGAGAGGGAAGGAAAACTTTCTAGGAGTTATTTGGTAGCCATGAATCTACCCTTTATTATTCTCAGAAACAGAAACCAATTGTATTCTGTCTCAAACAGCTAGGTTTATATTAGGTTAAAAAAAAATCCTACCCAGCATGGTATAAATACATTTTAGATTTGGCCACATTTCCTTGCTCAGGAATATGATGTAAGAAGTTACACAGTATGGTGGAATGATTGAACACCTTTAATCTTTGGTCTTTCTACTTTGTAGCTCAAAGTCAAAAAGAAAGCTCCATATGATATATCTATAACTGTGTACATTGCACTATGGAATATCAAAAGCAATCAGTCCTCACTCAAAGAGGATTGTACTGTTCAAAGTAAATGCTTTCTTACTATGAGTTTTATTCCTGAGACCAATTCAAGTAAATTGAAGATAAAGGAACACAGAGGGATATTTTGCCAATGATTTCATTGCTTTCTGCATTTCAAAATATCAGTTTATAATTCAGATGATTATCCAGTCCAAACCATTCACTCTTTTAGAGGATGCTGCTTTAAGAAAATTAAAGCCAAGCCAACAAAATAATAATAACAATAACAATGATAATAATAATAATAATATTAATTATTACATTTTAGGAGTATTATTATAGTTACAGGCACTGTCAATTTTAAAACACAAAGTCATTATTTGTACAGTATATATTTTAATCTGATAATAAAATGTTAGGTTCAAATAAAAGAAACGGGAATTCACAGGAATATTTTTTTAAAATCAACTAGTCTTTCTGAATCTATAACTTGGGTTTAGGATCTAAATACATCACAGACATTTATCACACTTCTCTCTTTTGTGACCTTTTGAAAGGAGTATAATTCATCAAAAAATATTTTTCAATAATCTCTGCACTGGATAATTTTCCTTTTTTTCTGATCTTCAAAGTGACAGATTGCATAGGTTGAGCCTCTGTGACTTAAACCACAGACAGTTTCATGTTTCAGTGTGCTTTTCTGTCTCGCTGGCTGACTTGATTTATAATAGTTGAGGTAGTGCAAAATTAAAAATTAATTAATTTGAGTGAATTGGTAATAAAGGGGACTGGAGCGGCTGTATTGAGATGCTAATAGGTCTCTTCCAGACCTATTCTGGCCATCTGATCCTCTGGAATATCCAACAGCTGTGGTAGGCAAAACTGACAACTGAGCACATTCAAGAGGAAGGGTCAAGAGTTTGGCATCTAACCCCGGTGGGGCCAAAGCAGGGGCTGCTCTTCCCAAGATTCTACTTCTGGGATGAAAGCAGGTCAGATGGTTGAAATAATACATATTTGGATGGCATTATTAGAGAATCTCTGTGTAGAAGCAGTGAGATGATCTCAGGCTGTGATTTTGTTTTGTTTTTCTTTTTTTTTTTTTTTTTTTTTTGTGGAAAACAACTTCCTGAGCAGATTTCTGTAAGGCTTCCAGTAACTACAATGTTTGCTTCATTGACTGTTTTATTGGGAGAATGCATAATTAATGCAATTAAGATTCTAGGAAAAAAAAATCCATAACTTCCATTTTTTTGAAATATATCTACTATCATACAACTATTCATGCATGTTGGAAATGTAATATATTTGTATCCTTTTAAAGAGTGGAATTCACTACTGAATAAGAAACATTTTACAACACATTAATAAAATGATCTCTTTTTATGTGACTCTGTTTTGTAAAGTACCTAGCATAAAATGTTTTTATTTCTACTATAAAACAAATGTATTAGGAATTGTTTTTCCTAATTATAAGAATAGAACATGCTCATTTATGAGACATTTTTGTTTAAATTGAGAATAGAGTAAGGAAATAAATAAAATATTCACATTTCACCTATGTAATTATATATCTGATAAATGGTATAATAAATGGATAATTATATAATTATGTATATGATAAATGGTAGAAAAATAATAGCAAAGCAATAGTAATTAATGGCAATTGGTTGAAAATAAAACCAACACAAAGGAGCACTAATTTAAGTTATAAAGATTGACAAGCTGATTTGAGGCAATTAGTTTCAATAATCGCGATGGAGCAGGTTTTAAGAGCAGAACTTTAAAATTGAAATGCTGAATAAAAAAATGATTAAAGCAGCACAGTGGAAAACTAAACATGCAGATAACAAGCAAAATCAAGCAAAAAATTTTATTTCTCTTCCAAAAAAACATATTTTTTCCTTTAAAAAAATCTTTATTTTCTTGAAGAATATATTATGTACCTCATATCTTCCTGGCTACAGGATCACTATTTTATTAATTTGAAGCTGTCCAGTATCTAGTCTGAACATTAAAAAACAAAAGCAAACAAAAATAGTCCCTGGATAATAATGTGATTTTTAATGTTTGTCTTACTTGATTTCTTCATGTTTTTCCTCAGGGAAAATTAGAAAAAGGTGATTAACTATTTCACTCAAACCCAATTACCTCCATGTTTCTGGTGGGAATTTTCATACCACATACTAATCAGTGAATCACCAAGTCACTATTGACCTCCTGTAGTTAAACGTTAGCTAATTGAAAATTGATTGCCATTTGCCACTAACCCAGTGCATTCAGCTAAAATGTACTGTAGTGGTGGTGATTTTCATGTATTGTAGCAATACTGTCACAACTATGTTTATTATATCCACCAATTACTAGGATATCTCTACTACTAACTATTACTGCCAGCTAATTAATACCACTACCATTATTATTATCTAGTATTTATTGAGTTCTTACTTTGTGCCAGGGATTTATTCCACCACTTTTATATATATTAATACATTTAATCCTAATAATGACCCTCTTTTGCAAAGTATTATCATTTTCTTCATTTTGAAAATGAAGAAACAGGGTACCTGGGTGGCTCATTTGGTTAAGCATCTGACCTTTGATCTCAGTTCAGGTCATGATCTCACAGTTCCTGAGATTGAGCCCTGTATTAGGCTCTGTGCTGATAGCACAGAGCCTGCATGGGATTCTCTCTCTCCTTCCCTCTGTCCTTCCCCCACCCCCATCAAAATAAATAACTAAACTTAAAAAAAAAATAAAAATGAAGAAACTTAGGTGGCTTATCAGTCAGTTCATTATTTCTTGGAATATAAGTAAGTATAGAATATAATAATATATTTTATTTTGAGTTTTTTTTTTAAACAGAAGTGTAAGAGAAAATATATCTCAACAACAAAAACTAAGTATGTCCTATAATTATTGAGTAGGTTTCCTCCCCCAACCCCCATCCCGAGATAAACTAATGGACCATCAAACAGAATTATAAATCTCAAGTCTCAGGATCATATTGATGGGGCGGTAAATAAAATTATACTTCACTATCAGAAAACAAGATTAAATTGTCCTTTAGAGCAATAAAACGATGATTTCAAACCTAGGTTGATTCTTTTAAGGTGCTTTCTAATCAATGAAGATATGAAAGGAAATGCACAGTTGGCAGAGTTGGGAATCCTACTCAAAGTCTAAAGAGGAATGTATTTATCTAATTGCTACAAATGCTGCAATATGAGCTGATGATTTTTAAAGCAGTTTCAAGTCAAGAACTGTAATTCTACTGAGACAGCCATTCCCGCCACAGGCTAAAATCCATGGACTATTCCTGTTAAAAATAATAATAACTTTGTTAGGATCACACATTGATATTAATGTTTTCAATAAAATAACAAGGATTACTATAAAGTTCAATGTGAGAACCATTTTAATTGTCACTGCAATAAAATATGTATTTCCCTTATAATTCATATTTTCTATAATGTAAAATAATTTAAAACACTTGGATTAGGTGAGTTTCTCCAAGTCATTGGGCAGATATTAGGTAATATTATCTCAATCCCCAGGTTCATTTATCTCATTATTTGTGTTTTCATTTCCTTTTATCCGTTTTATTTAGTAAAGTATGAGAGTACAAAGCCTCTCCCTTTAATATTTTCTTTCATACTACCTCTAACAATGCTTTTACTTACATTTCACCAACAGTGCTGGGATTTGGGACTCAGGAATTATTTTACATGTGAAAACATAGAAATTTCCCATCACATCTCCTTTTATATTTTTGCAATACAAGACTTATTGCAAATATATGCTGCATTATTGACACACAATAATTCTGAAAAAAAATGGGAGAAGTTTGCCCATAATGAGAGATTTTAACCAAAATTAAAATGGTTCAATTAAGTCAATTGAATAGGACTGGAAAATCCACTTTAAGGAAATCTGAAAGAATATAACTTTGATATATTTTATGTTTACGTTGCTTATGTGTTAAAACTTTAATCAAAGTGGAATACATGCTAATATTTTAAAGTTTAAATAGGGTGATTTTAAAAATGGTATGGGTTAATTTATAACATGAATCATCTGTTTCTATATATCCAATATATTTGAATTATTTTTTTCTAGTAAAAGGAAGATGAGAACTTTAAAAATATTTTACACCATCCTTTAATTCTTGAAACAAATATGTTTATATTATTTTTTCATTCTTTCTATTTACAAAGGTAATAATTTCGTGACTGTAAAGTTTGTATAATAGTGTTTCCACAAATATGAATATGAGAAAAGCAGTAGAATAGAAAATATAAAGACAAATTTTTGATGTTTTCTTTCTTCTTATTTATTTCTTATGTTGACATATGATTTTATTCACCATGGTGCCAATACCCGTAATAGTGATGTTGATATGCAGCTTCATTAGTGGCTGTCATATCATGAGAACATTTCATCGACTGCATAGTGCACAGTTGAATGATCCTGTTGGAGGTATTGGCTTTTTAATTTTTCCAAACTCTTGCTATTGTGCTAAGCATTTGTTTTGGAAATGAAGTGACACTTGTTCTTCTGAAAATGCAGTTGAGCAGATTGTTTTGGGCAAAGTTCAATTGTAGTTAACCCTCCAGATGAACTGTTATGCTCCCATCACTGGCTGTCATTCAGGTCAGTCTGAATTATTAAAGAGAATTGCAGAAGGGTAAACATGGTTGGATATTTGAAGAAACATTAAAAAAAATAATAACCAAACCAGAAAAGCAGTGTCTGTAATGGTCTTAATTCACCTTCATTTCATTGTTTTTTAAAGATAAATAGCAGAGATAATGCCAAACTTGGTAATAATTAGTACACGTTTGGTCTTTTTTTTTTTTTTAGCTTGAAGTTACATTAAAAATTCATACATCCTTTATGTCCTTATCTTAGGAGATAAATTCAAAACTGTTATATTAATGCATTCTAGAGTATCTAGGCATATAATTAACTGAACAGTATTTGAAGGAAACACAGTAGAAAAGCATTATTTATATCAGTGTTTTGTTTATATTTTAAAGAATTTCATAGTTAATAATCTTAAAAATAGCATTGTGCTATTTTCATATCCATTATATAATAAAAACTTATAAAAGGGCTTTTTGTATCTTGTAAATAAAGTGCTTGCTATTATAAATATTAAAGAATAATGTTTATACATAGTCAAAAGGTTATTTTTATCTTGAAAAATAGTGAAATGAAATGGGAAAGAAAAAATGTAAGGTTCTTTATGTTGATTGTTCTGGTGAGATAGAACAAATATAAAAATCTAGCTGACTCTCACAATTGTGAAAAATCCTACCGCAATGGACAAGACTAATCTATAACACCTTTGCTGAAGTGTGAATTAAATCTGATGTCTCAGGATCGGCTGGAGTCAATGTGGATGCCTGCGTACATCTTGGAACTGGCTGTCCAGCTGGCAGCTACTGTTAGCAGAGTACTAGCTTTGGCTGGTTAAGTGGATTTTGCTTAAGGTTAAAAAGTCTTTAGGGAAGTGGGTCAAATTGTACAAGGACAGCTTTTCTAATTCCTTGCCTATGATGTAAAAGTAAGAGTATAATAAGGTTACCTAAAACCCTGCAATATGCAAGATCATTTAGAAATACTAGAATGGGGAATCTCAGGAGAATAAATTAGACCCACAGTTGGATACTGGAAAAGGGCTTTTACTGAAAGAGTAGGCCGGAATCCCAGCCCCTCTCTACTTTTCTCTCATGTTGGGTGACTGGAATGCTCAATTTAAACTATAGAAATACTGACTCTTTAAATGGACACCCTCTAAGACATAATGTTCACACATGATGTGGGTTGTTACACTTAAGTCATCTTCTGTGTTTTAGACCACGTTATTCTGAATATTTTAACATGGCCGAGAAACATCAAACTGAGCTAAAAGCCCCAGTAAAAACTTTCAATGCAAACTTTTGAAGTTTATATTTTATTTTATAATGAGATAAATAGTGTTTTAGATACTCAAAAGCTTAGAGAAGTCCTCTCAGCAAACTATAAAATAAACGTTTACATCTCAGCTCCTATTATGAAGTAATTATGTTTTAATGTTTAGAAAAAAAATAAGGTATGAAGTTGAAATTTTATATTTCTAATGAAACTTTTTTTTTTTTTAGAAGATGGAGTAACATTTTGATGGCTCCCACGTTGCTTTAATGTGATATAAGACATAGCTGTCTATACCATGATCCCCTATTGAATAGATCGGGCCCCCTGCTGGCTGAATTCTTTGACTCTCCTGCTAGGTTGCATCAAAGAGCTTGCAAGGGACACAATAAAGTTGCCATCATTTCCATGGGCTATGGCAGCTCAATTATTTTATGTGTGAATATACTGCATGACAGTTGCCATCCTGCACTTTCTATGACACAGTGGACATACTTTCAATCACTTTTCTATGACAGAAATTTGAATAGCATCTAAGAAAGCTTAATATGAGTTGTAGTAAGAAGCATTCTGGGCTTTTTCAAAATTCACTGCTAACATTTTAATGATTTATTCATTTTGCCCCTTATTACCTTTGAAATCATCAGAAAGTAATGTTAGTTTTGTGTATACACACACACACACACACACTCTACCAAATATATACCAAGTCAACAAATACTATATATTTGTTATATTTACATATGTATATGTGTGTGTGTGTGTGTATATATATATATATACATACATATATGTATATATATATATATACATATATGTATGTATGTATATATATATATATATATATATATACATATATGTATGTATAGTCTGTACTTTTTCATAAAATCCTTGCCCCATTTTTTTGTTTGTGGTACCGTGTGGAAATGATGTTCTTAGATTTCACAACATGAAACTTCCAGGCTCCAAATTAATGACCTTCTTTCTCAATTCTCATCTTTCCTGATCTCTCTGAAGCAAGTGCTCAATTATTCACCAGACTCATTCTAGAAAGTCTGCCTTTCTACAGCTCTGTGATTTATTACCCTTGGTCCTTTTCTAATCTCCACAATATGGATCTACATGACTCTTTATATATGTGTATAATAAAAATATTCAGCGTCATTCAATAGTATCTGTTGAACATCTGCACCAGTACTTTTCTAGATAGTGAGGATAATTGCAAATGTAACCAAGTCCGGTTATTTTGCCCAAACTGCTCCCTGTTTAGGAGATAAACAATAGGAAGAAGTCAAGTCAAGAAAATTTTTTCAAGGCTATAGAGATTAACAGACATCCTCCTCTAAAATTGCTACAGACTCACCCCAACCTGTGGGGATAGAAGATAACTTTAAAGAGCAAATAAATTTAAGGTGGAATTTGAAGAATTATTAGGAGATAATTAGACACAGTAAAGGTGAAATGGGTAAATGAATCTGAAATCAGACAAAATATCATGACAAAGTTCTGAGGGTAAGAGATAAGTCAGATGTAAGCAAGGTGGCAAACATTTTGGTATTGCTGAAACACAAGGGTGCCGGCAGAGATAGAAAGTATTATCTGAATTATCTGAGATCAGGTAGGAGACAGGCAATATAGTATCTAACATATCATCCTAGAAACTTTTCGTCAGTGTGTGTCTAGGGAGGTGCTCTTTGGTATGTGTGTGAAGGTTTAGTTTTGAATGTCTCAAAACAAACAATTGACATAGATAGATCTTGGCGATGGAGTTTGAGATATAAACGTAGAGGCTATTATAGTTGTCAATTCAAGAAGTAGCGATGGCCTCTTCCTGGACCAGTTTTGTAAAGCTGAAGAAAGTAACAGACCCCAAAAGTACATAGGATATGAAATTCATGGAAATAGGTTACCTAAGGGAGAGAGAAATCGAGGTGACCCAATTTTCTGATAGGAAATAAGACATGTGGGGAAAACACAGGGCTGTGAAAAAAGTAATGAGTTCAGTTTGGGGCAGTTTGTACTCAGAGGCATTGTGGGACATCCAGGTATAACTATTAAGCCAACTTGAAATTTGAGTCTAAGTGTCATTGCTCAAGACATGATTTGTGAAATTCATCAATAACAGGTACAGCTAAAAACCAAGAGAGTGGATGAGGTTGCCCACAGAGACTGAAAGTAAAGACTGTGTTAATGTAAGGAGCCTTGGGGAACACAGATGCTTGAAGTAATTTTCAGTTCTTTTATGTCAGGTGCCAATTGTTTATGGTGCCTGGCTTTAAATCACGCCTTTTTACTCGAGCACACCTATGCCTTCCTAATTAAAACAAAACAGAAACAAAAATACTTCCTCACTATATCTCCTCAAGTTTTACCCTATTTATTTCCTTTCCTTAATCTAAACTAATAAGGAAATCTAATCATTTCCTGAATTAATTGCAACATATATTGTCTGTACTTTTTCATCATAAAATCCTTGCCCCAGTTTTGTGTGTGTGGGTACTGTGTGGAAATGATGTTCGTGGAGTTCACAACATGAAATTTCCAGGCTCCAAATTAATGACCTTCATTCTCAATCCTCATCTTCCCTGATCTCTCTGAAGCAAATGCTCTGTTGTTCACCAGACTCATTCTAGAAAGTCTGCCTTTCTACAGTTCTATTATTTATCACCCTTGGTCCTATTCTAATCTCCTAATCTATTCTAATCTTCTAATCTCAATAAGGATCTACATGACTGTTTTTCCCAATTTAAAACATGAACTTCCATTGTCACTATTTTTTCCCATTTTTATTTCCCTTTGGCCCTTTAACATGGAAAATCTTTAAAGTATCTTCAGTAGTGGGAATTGCATTTCGGTACAATAATAGATACCCCTAGTTGAACCAGCAGAAACAAATCAGGAAAATGTATCTAACTTTACTTGGTAGGAAGTGCAGAGGTAGGATGTGTTTCAGGATGTATTGTTATTAGAAATCAAAAATATCGTAATGAACTCGGCGTCGTTCTTTGGTCTGCCATAATCCCTGCAGTTTCATCACTGGGGGCTGGTAGTAATTTGGTTGTGGCAATTCCAGGCATTATATCCAGAAAAGAGATTTTCTTCCTAGGTTTTCTCTTAAAAGAGGGGATATATTTTTTTCTTTCCCAGACTTCTCTCAGCAGACGTTATATCGTGTCTTACTGAGTAGAATCAAGTCACGTGCTCATTGCTTAGCCATTGACCGTCCTGAAACAATCACTCCTCAATCCCTGAAACTGTGGTGCAGTCAGCTTCCTCTAAAGGCTGTGTTCGCAAGGGGGGGTGGGGGTGTAGGATGGATTATGGGTACTTAAGGTTGTTTTAGAAAAGATGAGGATGAGTGCTGGTATTGCAATCAACATTGCTCATTATAGTCCATTCTTAACTGTCCAATATTACCAACGATTTCCAGTTTTTAATGTCTTTTAGTTGAAGCTCCATATTTCTAGTATTATATTTCTGAATACAGTCAATTTCATTTCAAAACTAAGAAAGTTGATTACTATTATCCAAAACCGAAGCCAGCATCTCCCCTACAAAACCAGCTCCCTTGAGCTACTATTCTCCATTAACAAATGCTCCTTTCTTCCTTGCCTAGAACCATAGAAACTTTCCTGACTTAACCACCCTCACATTTGCTCCGTTGATTCTTCCCTTTGTATTTATTGGTCAATCTGCATATTTTCCACACTGTTTTAGGGCTCCAGTAATTCTCACGTGTATTACCAAGGTATTACTAATTGTTGTTTTGGTTTTTTGTTTGGTTTTGATTGGTCTTGGTTGTTTTGTTCTGTTTTGTTTTTGTGCCTCACGTCTACCCACCCTTACCCTATGAAGAACTACAAAATTAACTTCCCTAATGTGTTCTTCTAGTCTGCTTCCTTAAGTCCTCAGAGTTTTTCAGAGAATACCAAAACTCTAGTCTCAGTTACCTTCTGTTCGTATTGCTGCTACAAATATCCTGTACTGACCTAATTGACCTAATACTTTTTTTTTTTTTAAGTTTATTTATTTATTTTGAGAGAGAGAGAGAGCACGAGCAAGCAGGGAAGGGGCAGAGAGAGAGAAGGAGAGAGAGAATCTCAAGCAGACCCGCTGCTGTCAGTTCATAGCCCAACGCAGGACTTGATCTCAGGAACGGTGAGATCATGACCTGACCCGAAATTAAGAGTCAGATGCTTAACTGAATGAGCCACCCAGGTGCCCCAGTACTGACCTAATACTTAAACGAAGCTGGAGGTTCCTGTGAGTTCAACAAGCTGGATGTACTAACTACATCAGAATTTGCTTAAAAGGTGCAAAACCATCTCATCATTGCCTGTTTCTCAGGCTTTTTTTCTGTTACCCTCTTTCTTAGGATGACTTCTGGGTATAAAAATACTACCGTTTCCCCCCGCAGTGTTTGTCTCTATTACCACTTCTATGTGAAGCCTCAACTGAATATAATGGTAAAAATTTTCCCAGTGAATGCTTAGTGATATCTTTCTATGAGACTGCGAATTTGACAACAAGGTTGACTCATGTTCCTCCAAGTAAGCTCGACAGCCCTTCTCATGAGGCTGCAGTTAGCAAATATTAGCAACAATCCTTCATGGAATTATGAGAAACATTGGATGTAGAATTAGTTGTTTGGGGCAACGAAACAAAAAGCTCAGCCTTAGCTCTAAGCAGTTAGATATAAATAGTCATGTATAATGATTTTGCTCTTGAAAACTTCAAGGTCTTCAGAAGTTCAATATCCATAACTTTGGTTTGGGATAAATCAATCAACTTTCTTAGTTTTAAAAATAAACTTGACTGTCAAACTGCTGGGGCATACTGAATTTCCCTTGCATAGTCTTGTCAAACTATTGGGGGTCTTTTGTTTGTTTGTTTTTATTTTTCACAAACAGGAAAAAGAAGAAAAGATAAAAACAAACCCTGTTGAATCAGAACTTGTAGGAATACACTTCTTTTCAGCATTTTTTTTTTACTTTCCAAATAGATTATGGTTATTTTTTCAAAGAGGGAGACTAATATAATAACCTATAGAAAGTGATAAATGTTTCAATCACAGTAACAATTCTAGGCCAAATTAGTTTATCATATATAAACATTAAAAATGATATATGAGAAAGGTGACTGAAATTTATGAAGGCAGATTATGTGTTAGATATGTTTTTCATAATATCTCAGCCCTGAAGGTAGGTGATATAAATCTAATTAATAGAGTTAGAACCATAATTCAGAGACATTAAATAATTTCTCCAAGGTAATATAATCAGCAAAGGGTACAACTCTGATTTAAATACAAATCAATCTGATTACTGAGCCCATGCTCTTTCAACTCTCCCGTAATTATAAAGATAAATACATTAAACAATCAAATATAATTCACAATAATACTCAAATACCATTTTTATTTTAATAACAATTTACCTTTTTGTCAATTTGTCTTATACAGAGTAAATTAGTCCACTGACACACCTTGCTTTATTCCATCATATTGTTGTATGTGGATGAAAAAAATTCAAATTGATTAACATTTTAGCCATTTTTTTCTATTAATAGAAAAATATATTGGGACATTGTGTCATTCCAAGTATCTTAGGTTATCTCCATTTAAATATATTACCTATGTTCATTATTAATGACAGCGTTTTGTTTTGTCTTCTGAAATGGAGTATATGGATATGTATAAAAATAATTATGGTATAGGCAGCCTAGGGGAAAGAAAATCAGAGATTATACTTTGAGTCTTAGTTTCTATAGACCTTCTATTCAGGAATAATAAATTATAGAGCAAAAATGTGCCATAGCTAGAGGAACAGTTCTTTGAAAAAGAAATATGAAATATTTGCAGAGTAAATGCAATCCCGTATATTTCTCATATAGTACACCATTTCCAAATTTCCACATATGCTTGCCAAGAACAATGATAATTAATGTTTCATTGAATTCTTTTAGAAATGTTGAATTCCAGGACTGGTTTGGACCATATTTAAACATATATATGCTAGACTAAATTCCAGAGCAAGAGAGAACATTTTATATTTTTGGTTATTTGTGTGAAAAAAGAAAACCCTCAAGTAGAATAGAGATGCAAAATATATTTGATTAAAAAAAATTCACATCATGTTTGCCAGCTGCTCCTTCAGTATTAAAAACAAATGTATATTTTTTCATAGTCCCTCATAACTAGGTAACATTGAACTTTTGGTCTACTCATATTTTACAAATATTGTTCAAGTTTGCCATGCTTTTACCTTAATAGATGTCAATAGCAGGTACAATGTAGTTTGTAGGATATACTTATGGATATATATATCCATATATATAAATATCCATATATATCCATATACATAAATATCCATATATATATATATATATATATTCATTTAAGGTGATAGTATAAAACATCAAAATAGTTTACAGAAGACATTTAAACTTAGTTGACTTCTCCCCACCCCCAACTTAGTCATTCCCCATTGCCAGATGTCATTTAGTTATCCCAAGCAATAGAAAAAGATTTATGCATTGACAAGTGGAGAGATGAAACACTGGTTAAAAGAGTCCTGCAAATGATACTTCTGATCCCAGCAGGAGTTATAGGTTTACATTAAAAAAAAAAAAAAAAGCAAAGTTTTCCCTGTTAATAACTGTAAATTATATGCTATAGTGTTTTATTCCTTTTTTCTTTTTTCTTTTTTCCACTGACTAACTATACCTCACTTTAGGGATTAAATCCCTCAAGTACATGACTGAGACAGATATAATACACTTAATATTTGAGAGACTCTGGAGGTTTTCTTTGAAAAGAAAGGATTTACAAAATTGAAAGCTACATACAATTCACACCCATGCCATGCCCTTCTCCCCAACTCAAATTTACACTTTTCTTTTAAAATAAAAGTTCTCAAAAGTATGCCTGGCTTAGGGCAGCCTTTAATTGTTAGAACACTCCTCTCTTCTCTTAGTTTCTATGTAGATAAGAATTATAGCTTAAACTGTGAAGTGTATGCATGTGTTTATTAGAAAGCTATACTCACAAAGGAAGTTGGATATCAATTGTCAATTTCTTGCAAAAATGTAAACTTTAAATTATTATTTTAGATAAATAGGAGCAATTTAGGGAGTTGCATAGGTGTCTAAATACTCTAAGACACCAACTTCATTTCATGAATTTGGCTTAAACACCAAATTTAGTCAATTAATAGGGAAGTTTGTGGGTAAAAATATACTCAATACTAAGAAAATAAGATTTGACAATAATTCAGTTGCTATTGCTAAATATGTTTCTTTTGGAAAATTATTTTTAAAAGGTATAATTCTATTTGTTTTCCTTCTGTTTGCTTGATGGTATTTCATAGCTAAAAGACTAACTTCTCCAAAATTCTAATTCTTACAAAACCTTGTATGTTGATCAATAAATTCAAATAAAGTAACTTATAAAATTTTCAAGAAAATCAGATTTGAAATTATAGTTTGTAGTGAGTTTATTTGAAGTAGATGAAAATAGGATGAGCTTCTTTCTTTTTTTTTTTTTTTTTCTTTTTCTTTTTGCAGTAGCAAAAGCACATGATATGGGCAACTAATGGTCTTACACTGTAGAGTTGAAATACCTGTTTCTTTTCCATATTCTAAATATACTAGAAATTTGAGTGGGGGAATATCCCATAAAACAAAAGAATGTTCAACCTTCTTAATTAGAGTGCTTATAAATAATATGAATTATAGCCATTTGCTTTGAAAGTTGATCCTTACAATTTGATGGAGAATGACACTAGAAAATGACAAACAATATTTTCAACTTTTCTTTTAATCTTTTGAATTCATGTCTCTCCACACAAAAGTAATCTCTTTAATTCACATTTAGACCCTGGACTTAATAACAGTGTGAAGTCCTTTAAGCTCTTACTCAAAAGTTTTGGAAACATACCTTGGAATTTGTTTTGCTTACTAAAAAGTCAGTGTCAGCAGATAATATTTGCTGAAATCACTCTTCTCTGCACTGATCAAATAGAGAATAATTTTATATATTTAGTTTTGTGGTTAATATTATTTCCTTGCTACATTCACTCTAAATAATAAGAGAGGCTATATAATTGATAAATTTATTTACAATTGTATAGTGAATCCTGAAATTTTTTGCTCAGTTTAAAATTTCCTATTTAAATAGTATCAACTCTGTTTAAGTAAAGCAAAACTTTTTGAAAGACTAATGTATTGTCAGCATTTAATATTCTTAGACCATCTTTCAAAGTGTGAATATCCGTTTTATAATGTCCCTTACTTGTTAACGGCCAGTAGAGCTGGAGGTTTCAAAACCCAGCAGAACTGATAAGAGATCTCAATTCTGCACTAAAATTGAGGTTTTACTGTAGGAAAAGCATTTTTTTGTTTATTTATTTTGAGGGGGGGGGCAGGGACAGAGAGAGAGGGAGAGAGGGAACCCCAAGCAGGCTCCATGCTGTCAACTCAGAGCTCAATGTGGGGCTCAGTCCCACCTGTGAGATCATGACCTGACCTGAAATCAAGAGTCAGATGCTTAACTGACTGGGCTACCCAGGCACCCCAAGGGAAAGCATGTTTTTAAACTTCAGTCAATAACTTGAGTTGAACTGGATTGTTTTATTGCCTGAACTATTAATACGGCATGGGGTACAAAGATGATGATAGGAAAGGGGAGAGTTGTCACTATTTTATTTTTATAATTTATATTTACAAGACATTTTCCCAGAGAAATTTACTTAAACCAGTTCTTCAAACCCAGTAGAGTTGATTAGTAGTTCAAATACATAATTAAAGAAACATAATCCTGAACTTGCCTTATAATCTTCTAATGTCATTATTATGGGGAAGAAATGCTTTCTGTGATTCAAATGATTCAAACAATTAAGCTATAAAAGAATGTCTAGATCATAAATTTAACAAAGAATTCCATTACATAGCAAATGCTTATCTAAAAGAACTTTTATGAAATATTCAGATATTAGGAAATTCTTATATATAGCCTATGCCTTTTAAATTAGGTTTGGGTATACTTTATATTAAGAAAGAAATATATGGTAGCATATCATCATATATATATGATTATAGGTTTCATTATCAACAATAGTTTTTTTTTTAACATTTGACATTTTGATATTCTTGCTTCACCCTTGTCTTTTATACTAAAGCCACAAAAGTGAGATGTCTGCCCTTAGTTGTTCTGTTTTATTGAGACTTTGCTTATATTACGACATGGCAAACTATGGTCAGCAGGCTCAATTCTGGCTGCCACCTGTTTTTATAAATACAATTTCATTGAAGCACAGAGACCCATCAATTTATTTTCATATTTTTCATGGCTGCTTTCATACTACAATGTGGCTAATAAAGCCTAAGATATTTACTATCTGACTCTTTACAGAAAAACTTTATCCATCACTACCATAAATAAAACTCCTGATCTAATCCTCTAAGTATATTCTTAGATATATTCAATGTGAGCTAGAGCTTCTTGTCAATGCATGACATTCAAGCCCAGAGTCTTGCTGAGCACCCAAACAAAAATCTAATAGCAAATGTTGACCCATGATTTTGTTGTTCTACTATTTTTCTGCTTTTATAGAAATTCATTGGTAAAATAGTAGGGATATCCAGAGCAAATCAATCTATCCTATGGGAGGAAGTCTGAAAATATCCATAACTGGTACCAGTTACCACTTTCACCTTTCTCTTTTCCTCTTCTCAAGGTCACTGACTCTTCTGCTGCCATGGCCACCTTTTTGTTGCTTGTAAGCCTGTCTGTCCCTGGCCTTTGCTCTAGCAGTTGCTTCACATACTACCTTGGCTACCCTCCAAATGTTGAATAAATATCAAGTATAGTGGCCTTTAATACTACTATATGCAACTGCTGCAAAGAACTTCCTAATCCCCTTTATTCCACTTATTTTTTCCAGGGTAATTATCACTTTATGTCAACGTAATAATTTTAACCATTAGGTTTATTGTCTGTCTGTCTGACTAGAATGAAAGTTGAAACAGATATATTTGTTTGTTTTATCAATGATGCCAAGTAGCTAGAAAAATTCTTGGGGCATAATAGGTATTTAAGCAAATCTTGGATTTCAGGTGCAGAAGGTCCCTGACTTACGATGATTCAACTTACAATTCTTTGGCTTCATGATGGTTACACTGATATATATTTAGTAGAAACTGTACTTCACAGTTTGAATTTTTATCTATTTCTGGGGTAGCGATATAGTACGATACTCTTTCATGATGTTGGACAGTGGTAGCAGTAAAGCCAGCTCTCGGTTAACTGGTTCACGAGGCTGAACCTCTGATACACTGACAGGAATTCTGTGCCCATACAACCACTGTGCTTTTCATTTTCAGTACAGTATTCAATGGATTGTATAAAATGTTCAACACTTCATTATAAAGTAGGCTTTGTGTTAGATAATTCTTGCCCAGTTAGAGGCTAGTGTAAGTGTTCTGAGCATGTTTGAGGCATGGTACTACGATGGTTCGTAGTTTAGGTGTATTAAATGCATTTAGACTTATATGATATTTTCAACTGATAATGGGTTAATTGGGATGTAACTCAATCATAAATTGAGGAAGTTCTGTACTGGAATTAATAAAATTCTGTTTTCTATGTGGACTTAGAAAATACTGTTTCTGATCATTTTGTATGTATAAGATTGACTTAAAGCTCCAAGAAACAAGGAAATAACATCTTTCAGATTGCTGCTGCAGGCACTATTGACAGAATATAATATTACTTTTTTCTTTGCCCTTTTGTTTTGCACGCAGTCAAAATCTCCCTCTGTGCTGACTTCCACACCAGGCTGATTTAGGAAGGGCTGCTGTTTCCCATTGTTCCCTGTTAGGACTCTATGGGCCTCCACAGCAATTCCACTGAAATCTTTGAGGCTGTCCTTCTGTTGCTGAGTACATAGCAGCTGCTTACGTGTCCTGCTGTCATCCATTCTTTACACATTTCTTTCTGTGGAGTTTTACTCCAACAAAGGACATCGGCTTGCTGGTTGAGTGTGCTCTTCTTCTCAACATGCCATTTAATTTCCAGTAAGGTTTGCTAGTGGATGATGAGCTAGCACATGAAGCCAGTTATGGTGTTTGCTTTCAGACTCAGTCTTCAAAAGGCTATAAGGACACTCCTATGTGAAACTCTGCTAATGATGGCTTTACATTTCATCATTTTAGAATTATTTGATTTTATTATTTTAGCATTTGCATCTTCTTTCCCCTTGATGTGTTTAGAAATGTAATTCATCGCTTAGGCTATGTTTACACGTGTAGTGTTTTCCATCATAATGCTGCCTCTTACTTTGTTTTGTTTTGTTTTGTTTTGTTTTTTTGTATGTGCTGCTCCTTTTAATACTTCAGCATTCAGTTAAAAGTAATCAGCACAGAGAGCTGTGTCCTGACCACTGGATTGAAAATACAGCTATTTGTTCTGCTGCATGACCACTGCCTACATAGAATTATTATTTTATATGTAGTTTTAAATTGTGTGGATCATTTCTTTCCCACTAACCTGCATGCGCGTAGCCCAGGATTTGTATATGATAATGATCAAAATAAATATTTTTTTAAATAAATGGATGTTTGACAAAATTAATTTACACATGCTATTTGAGTAAATTTATATACCCAGGAAATAATTATTTAACCTACAGGCATAAGGTATTGATTTATTCATAACTCTGGTATATTACATTTACATTGTTCCTTGAAAATCATTTTCAGTCATTTTATATTTTTAAGTTGTTATTTAGAGAGTTGTATGACCTTTAACTTTCAAACATACAGACACTGACATATACATAGACACACATTTATTATAACATTGTCTATAATATTTAATATTATAGATAGCGTTATTTTAGCTATAGTATAATAGATATATTATAGTATTGTCCTTAATATAACTATTGATATTATTTGTTTACCTTATTGAATACCTGTATCCAGAGGTAAAACATAAAATATGCGGTGTTACAAAGTTACAATTTTAGTTTTCCACTGGAAAGAACTCAAGTAGTATTATAACTAGCCTCAGAAGAAACTGTCATATGTATATCTACCTAGCCTACCTAACTAGGAAGATCAACTCTGACTCTTCGCAGACCTCTGTGATCAGTATGTATAGTGAGTGATACAAACAAAAATATCTCCGGGTATTTACCTGGTGAGAAGCTGAATTAATTCCTAGAGCTGCTGTAACTACAAATTGGGCAACTTAAAACAGCAGAAAATATTCTCTCACCAGTTCTTGAGACTAGCAGTGTGAAATCAATGTATTGGCAGGGCCCTGCTCCCTCTGAAAATTCTAAGGAAGACTCTTTAATTGCCTCTTCCTAGCTTCAGGCATTTGCTTGTAATTTTTCGCATTCCTTAGCTTATAGCTGTGTCACTGCCAATTTCTGCCTTGGTCTTCACCTGGCCTTCTTCCCTGTGAGTGTTTCTTCTCATAGGCAGGTTGTAAGGACATCACTCATTAGATTGGGCCCACCTTATCCAATATTAAGACAATCCCTCATCTTAACTAATTACATCTGCCTAGACCCTATTTCCAAAGAAGGTTACATTCTGAAGTTCCAGTGTGTATTAATACTAATGGAAGGGGGATACTATTAATTTGGGGGGACTCAATAGTCTTTCCTGTGGCCCCCAAATTTACATCCATCCCACATGCAAAATACATTCACCCCATTCCAGTGTTCTCAAAAATCTTAGTTCATTCTAGCATCTGCTCTAAGTTGAAACCTCATTTAAATATCATAGACTCCAGAAATTTAACATTTCATCATTTAAACCAAATATGAGTGAGATTCTGGATATGATGTATCTAGAAGCAAAATCTTCTTCATCTGTGTACCTGTGAAACTAGAAAATAAGTCATTTGTTTCCAAAATACAATGGTGGGACTGGCATAGAACAGACATTCTCATTCTCATAGGGAGAAGATGGAAGGAATAAAGGGGTCATCTGTCCCAAGCAAGTTTGAATCCCAGCAGAGAAAATTCCATTATCTTTCAAGGCCTGAAAATACACCTTTGTGGCTTGATACACCATTCTCTATGCCCACAGATGTGAGCCCTGTTTTATGTTCCCTTCCTCATCAATTCCACATCAACCCTATCCCTTTCTCAGTGAAATCCTACTTATCTTTTAGTCGTGGTTTACTTATTACTTAAATTTCTTAAGTAGATGAGATCTCTTTCTTATAAATGTCCATATTAACACTTATCTGCACTGTATTAGTGAGGGTTCTCTGGAGAAGCAAAACCAATAAGAGACATATTCATTGCTTAAATATTCTTCTAGTTTATGCCTGGTTTTTATTTATTTATTTATTTATTTATTTATTTATTTATTTTAATGTTTATTTATTTTTGAGACAGAGAGAGACAGAGCATGAACGGGGGAGGGTCAGAGAGAGGGAGACACAGAATCCGAAGCAGGCTCCAGGCTCCGAGCTGTCAGCACAGAGCTCGACATGGGGCTCGAACTCACGGACTGTGAGATCATGACTTGAGCCGAGAAGTCCCACAATCTGTCATATAAACTGGAGACCCAGGAAAGCTGGTGGGATAAATTAGTCTGAGTCCAGAGGCCTGAAAACCAGGTGAGCCAGTTGTGTAAGATCTAGTCCAAGAACAAGAGAAGATCCATCTCTCAGTTCAAGCAGCCAGGAAGATAGAGGGAATTCATTCATTTGGCTCTTATGGGGCCCTCAGTGGGTTGGATGATGCCCACCCACACTGGGGAGGGCTCTCTGCCTTACTTAGTCCCCCAATCCAAAGGTTCATTTATCTCTTCTGGAAACACCCCCACAAACACCCCCAGAAACGATGTTTAACCAGATGTCTGACATCCCTTGGTCCATTCAAGTTGACACGTAAAATTCATCATCACATGCACCTTTGCTTACCAGTACTTATTACAATTAAGTGATTTCTGAAAAAATTTATTAATGTTTGTGTCTCCAAGTCGGATAAAAATGATGAGAGCAAAACCAATATAAGTCTTTTTGCTGTTAGATCCCTAATGCATATATCCATGTGTGGCATACTAAGATCTCAAGAAATACTTATTGAATTAATGAATAAAAGCAGAATTGGGGGGCGCCTGGGCGGCTCCATCGGTTAAGCGTCTGACTTCGGCTCAGGTCATGATCTCTCAGTTTGTGGGTTCGAGCCCCGCATCGGGCTCTGTGCTGACAGCTCAGAGCCTGGAGCCTGCTTCAGATTCTGTGTCTCCCTCTCTGTCTAGCCCTCCCCTGCTCACACTCTGTCTCAAAAACAAATAAAATGTTAAAAAAAAAAAAAGCAGAATTGGGATTCTATCTTCAAAGAAGACAACATGACTTTCCCACCTTGGGAGTTAAGATAATGTCATGAACAAAATGCCTCATTCCATGTTAAAATTCCAAAGAGTCATTAAGAATACTGATTGAATGGAAACCAACTCTTAGGCTTTTGATAATTTCAAGATTTGGATGGAACTGAGGAATTCTAAATTATTAAAATATCTTTTAGAAATTGATTAAAATTTAAATTTTTTTCAGCATTAATAAGGAGACTATTCTTTGCTTTATCTTAATTTTTGTTAGTATTATAATATTCTTAGTGTAGGTGCATCTCCAAAATTATAATTGTCATAAATGAAAAAGTGCAACAACATTCTCTTTGTTTTTAAGTAACTTTTTATCTAAGGCTAAATTTCCCAAAACTGGTATCGTAGAGAACATTAATCCTTCAGAGTTACAGTTGGAAAAAAATGGGGAATCCCAGGCCAAATACTTTTGGGAAATACTGCATTCAGTATTCTCCCTCACACGTTCACTTTCATTAAGCACATCAATGTTACTCAGGTAACAACTCTGAGTGTTCTACAGAAAAGATATTTTATTTTCTGAAGAAAATACCCCTCTGAAGACTTTTATTTTAGTAATTTTTGTAAGCATCCTTGATGCACCATTATCTCATAAAATACATTTTGGGGAATGTATCAAGTAAAATGTGATATGGCTTTTATTATGTAATTAATTCCTGTTCTCATTTAGGGTCAGTTAGGTAAAATGGTGCCCTTGCTTTTCAAGAAATAGCATCTGGTTTCTTGATATATCCCTTCATTTGCTGAAATTATTATTTAGGGGAAAGTATAGTAGAAACAACTGCAGAGGTCAGGAATTAAGTAATATTTGCTGCTTTGGTCATGTAGACGTTATGAGACTTACCACACTCTAAAAGTCAGGTCCTAAGACTGAGGAGTCATTGGACAACTGGGTAACCTGTTTCTTGCACCCCTCTTCTCCATGTCAGAGTTCTTCTGCCTGAGATGAATGTGGTAGCAGGAAGAAATTACTGTAAGGATATGTACCAGGATATATACCAGGCAGTTTTGTTTCTTGTGTCTACCTCGGGATTCAGGATTTGAGATGGAAGTTTGGGAACTTGTTGTGACTCAGGAATTTTCTTTTTTCTTTTTTTCCCTGTGGCATGTGTTTTATTATTTCTTCTCATTTATTATTTTATTGAAGTATAGTTGAAATACAATATTATATTAGTTTCAGGTGTATAACACAGTGATTCAGTAATTCCATACATTACTCTGCGCTCACCACAGTAAGTATAGTCCTCAGATGTCACCAGAAAACATTATTACAGTATTACTATATTCCCTATGCTATGCTTTTCATCCCTGCGAATTATTTATTTCATAGCTGGAAGTTTGTACCTCTTAATCCCTTGTACCTCTTAATCCCTTTCACCTATTTTGGTCGTCTTCCACTGCTCTGGCAACCACCAGTTTGTTCTCTGTATGATTCTGTTTCTCATTTGTTTGTTTGCTTGTTTGTTTTGTTTTTAGATTCTACGTATAAGTGAATCATATGGTATTCGTCTTCTATGGCTGACTTACTTCACTCAGCATAATACTCTCTAGGTCATCTGTGTTGTGGCAGTTGGCAAGAGCTCATTCTTTTTAGTGGCTGAGTAATATTTCTCTCTGTGTCACATCTTCTTTATTTTATTATTATTATTATTATCATTTTTTTCTCAAGTTAGTTAACATACAGTGTAGTCTTAGCTTCAGGAGTGGAACCCAGTGATTCATTTCTTACATATGACACACAGTACTCATCTCAACAAGGGCCCTCCCCAGTACCCGTCATCCATTTAGCCCACCTTGTCACCCCCACCCCACCCCTATCAACCCTCAGTTTGTTCTCTGTATTTAAGAGTCTTTTATGGTTTGATTCAGAATTTTCTAATATGATGAACACTGGCAGAAGATACCTAAACACACTTAAATTCCTAGGTTCACCCTCGGCCCCATCTCCTGGATACCTTTAATCCCAATGTATTAAAAGTACATTCTCTAGATGAGCACAGTGCTACAAAGAAAGGCACTCTAAGGTCATTTAACAACACTGAAAACAACATAAAGTGTGGACTCATTTAATATCCAAAAAACTATGAAATCTACTTTATTAGTAATACCACTTTACAGAAGAGTCGACTAAACCTAGAGTTTAAATCACTGGTCTTAGGTCACAGTTACTAAGTGAAACAGATGGGATTTGAACCCAGGTCAACTGGCTCCTTGGAACTACTCCTAATTGCTGCATCATATAACCCTAATGTTCATTGGAAAATGTTGCTTTGTTGAAGCCAGCTTAGTTCGCATGTAGTATAATCTGAATATATCTCCATATTAGCACAATTTTAAAGATTTTTGTTTCATGTTTTAGGTGTGCTGATATTCAGTTGAGGATTTAAATTCAATTGTAGCACAACGTATAAATCAATGAACTTCAATTACTTTTATAGATTTTGATAAAAGACTCTCAATTTTTACATGTAAATATTTATAAAATTCTCTTAATTTTCTTCCAATCATGAGGATATAACTTTTCTTAAGCAATTAACATATTCAGTCATTATGAGTGGCTCAAATGTTCTCTTTATGTTTTTTTACACTTTAGATTTCTTTTTTTTTTTTTTACACTTTAGATTTCTTTATATTTTATGTGTTCTCTCCTGATCGCTATAATTATTGTTCTATCACTGTTATAATTGTAAAAGGGATTGGTTTTATTAAAAGGTACATCATTAAAAATAAATAAACTCAAAAACAGGAGTAGACTAGAAGAAAATTTAACAATGAAAAAATTTGGTCATTTATCAAATATGAAATAATATTTCAAATATATATTTACCAAATATAAATAATATTTTCAAAACTTGCTTTAATATGTTCTAACACATTTTTCTTCAGAAAGAGAGGTTTACTTATGTAGCCTTGAAAGGGCTAAGACCTTTGGAAGGCATTTTAAACCGTTTAAAATACTTCAAAACAGCATTTCATTAAAAAAATGAAACTCTGTAATGTCTCCTACCATTTCTTCTCATCTTCTGCCTGGGTTTGTTTTTTGTCAGAGAATGTAAGGATATTTGCAGTGTATAAGCAAACAGGATGAAGAGAAATCAGATTCTTTCTAAGACATAGGTAGGAATAAAATGGAATAACACACGGAGCAGAAGGTGAGTGGTAACTAAACAGGGCAGTACATGAAGTTAGCTTATTTTACGAAATGTTATTTTTGTAAAAGTTATAGTAGATAATGGCAAAACCTTCAAGCAATTTAAGACGATGAGCATCATTGTAATTTTCTTTGTAACTCCATTAAAAGAAGATGTCTGTGTACTTGAATTGGAAGTGAATGAGGGTTGACTCAAAGCATATAATTAATTATCCTTGGTTATTTTACACTGTGGCTAATTCAGATGTTACTCTCTCGGGCAGAGAGGGAGAAAGTTGATTTATTCAGTCTGGAATCCTGTTCTCATTTCAAAGGAAAGGCTTGGGCACCACTGACTGACACATGCAAGTCACAGCCCTGCTGTTCTCCCTGCTAGCCAGGAAGCAGACGAGCAAAGAAAGGATGTTTCTAAATGAAGCATTAAAAGTCCTTCATGTTGGAGGAAGGTATATTAAAAGAAAAGACTTCAAAAGGAGATACTGCTTTTCAGTCAATTAAGTTTTTAAAAATAAGTTCATGAAGGCTGTCCTGGTATGTTCACACAACACAGAATCAATCATTGTTTGATTTCTACTTGAGCTTTGACTTACATTTTAATTAATGTTTTTGAAAACTTCAAAATAAATAATAATAATTAAAAGCTGAGAGTAAATGGGAACCAAGCACAGACTTAAAATTTTATACTATAATGGCTATAATGCTAACAGTTTCTGAGATGATCCTGAGTTTAAGTTTGAGAAAAGGACAACAGACAAACTGATAGGATTTTATTTTAAAACAGTGTGATTCCCTTAGGCTACAAGTATATTTTGTTGGTAATTTTAACTGGTTGGAAGCTCTCTCTGTTACTGGTCTCGTTTCACATTGGCCTCCAACAAAGTTTCTGCCAAATGTTTATGATAATGGAAAGGATACATGAAGTTCCTAATAGCTGGGATGTGCTTGCTGATGTAGTTCAGAAAAATTATGAAGTTAATTATTTGTGGTAGGCTAATGTAACCTTGTCCATTTTTCCTGAGGATGCACTTAAATGCCAAAAGAAACAAGTCACTTGCCCGAGGCCACACAAGTCAGTAACGTGGGGTGGTGTTTGAGAGGGATTAAAATTCACAACTTCTGACACCTAGTCTATGAGGCCACACCAATTTCAAACTGCCCCATTAGATTAACTTTCTTCTTTCTGAAAACACATGTTTCCTAATGCTGTTGCTGCTGAAAGATATGTCTGTTCATGTGGCTAATCTTCACTGCTTAGGAAGAAATAATAAGAAAGGATCACCCATCTCCAAGTTCACTGCATTCTCAAAACTCTAAAGGGATATTTCGACTTTCTAAAATCTCCAAATTTGATTTTTTAACATGTGTGGTCTAGCATGTCTCTGTTTTTTTATTATTTTTAAGCCGCCAAATTTTATTACATAATCAATATGCTTGAAAGTGAGGAAATTGAATGTATTTTCAAGATAGCAGACAATTAGACAATTATAAATTATATTGATGACGCATTAAAAGAGAAGGCCTAACTGTGCTGACTTTTCAAGAAAAAAATTTTCGTCTATAACTTTAGCACTTTAGCTATAGCAGTAAATCAGCTGAGATTGAAAATTTACAGTGTTCTTTGAGGAAGGTGAAATTTATTATTAGCTTTTATATACTCCATTATTTTCACAAAGTGCTATAAAATAATTTTACAAGTTATTCTTTTCAACCTTCCTGTGTTGTGGTAAATGATATAATTTTTCTTATTTACAAGTTAGGGGAAAAAAAGAAAAACTTGAGGTCAAAGCAAGGTTTTTTGTATCTTGTATACAGGGACGCAGGATAAACCTATATTACTTAGAATTGAAAAAATGATAGTTTCATGGCATGACTGTTTCTAGTGTCTGACTCTTTAAAACATCACAATCTAATTCAAATATTATTTTGTAACGCTACTGTCCAGTAATGTCTTTTTTTATGTATTCAGCGTTTATTGTATGCTAGATGCAGTTTAATGTGATAACTATTTAATATTCACAACAATCCTATGAGGAAGATTTATTTTATATATTTTACAGAGAATGAGGTACAGAGAATTTAAATGACCTTCCCACATCCAAGAAGGAGTTTAGAGAAGTAGTTCTAAAAATGTGGACCCCAGACCAGCAGCATCAGCACCACTGGGGAGTATAAGTGTAAATATGATACTGTAGGTCAAGTATACTTCAAATAAATTTTTTTAAAAAATTAAAAAAGAAATAAATGTAAATTCTCTGGTCCCACTCAAGACCAACTGAATTAGAGGGGCGCCTGGGTGGCTCAGTCAGTTGAACATCCAACTTCGGCTTGGGTTATGATCTCATGGTTTGTGAGTTCGAGCCCCGCGTCGGGCTCTGTGCTGACAGCTCAGAGCCTGGAGCCTCTTCAGAGTCTGTGTCTTTCTCTCTCTCTCTCTGCCCCTCCCCCACTCACACTCTGTCTCTCTCTGTCTCTCAAAAATAAATAAACATTAAAAAAAAATTTTTAAAGACCATCTGAATTAAAAACTGTGTATAGGGCCCAGCAATATGTGTTAAAGAGGTGAATATGATGCGTGCTGTAGTCTGAGAACCACTGGTTTAGAACATAGATTCTAGAGATAAACTGCCTGGCTTTGAATGACAAGATTCTCAGTTATGAGCTATGGGACTTCACATCACTGGTTTCTCAGTGCCTGAGTTGAGGCAGCTTTAGATTGTGAGTGATAATAATGGTACCTCTTTGACGAGGGTGTCAGAAGCACTAAAAGTGTGTATAGAGAAGACCTCAGACAGCCAGCATATCTTCTGTGAGTGCCGATTGCAACTCAGTTTTATTATCCATGGGACTGGAATTAAATATTATATAAGGATCCATTAATATTATATATTAAATCATTCTTCATAGTATTCAATAGTAAACGGTTATTATGTGAGATCTCATATTGTCATTATTATTGTTGCTGTTAGTACTATTATTAATCATTGTCCTTGCTAGTCATTATTTGACTTGGAGAAGATGGAGTTATTGGTTTGCCTTTGACCTTAGACTCTGGAATCCTTTTCCACCGCCCTTTTGACAGGACTCCTGTCCACTGCCTTCTCGTTTGTGCCTGTCTGTCTTTGGCCAGCTGTTGGTCCACCTGTTCTTTATGACTAACAGTGTTAGCCATGTGGACAGCTTCTCCTGATGTACAGCGAACCTGACCTTCACTACTGTCATTTCTATAAGAGACACGATAGTGTGTTGAATTTTGTAGCTCGAGTATGAATTCAGTCTACCATAACCATTTTAAATGTGTGCCCCTCTTTTTAATGTCTTTCCTTTTAGTGGAAGTTAATAAAAGTTATACTTATGGATTTGTGCTTTATCAGATTTTGTCTGTGCCTCACGGTTATAACTTTCTGAATAAATTCAATGTCAACTTTCAAACATTACTCCCTACAAAATTTCCCTTGTATGTCATTGTTCTTCTCCCATTTCTTTCTGATAAAAAAAAAATGTGCTTAGATTTAAGAAAAAAACAAGCAAACAAAAAACTATGCTCCTTCACCAAATATTTCTCAAGTTGCGGCAATAATGCTTTAAAAAAATAAGAAGGAAAATTAATATGAAAAGATTAATGCCCTCCCTTTTACAAAGTTGTAACTTTTGTGTACACAAAATATAGATTTTTCTCACCACATATTATCTCCATATTGACACTATTATATTCTCTGCTTCAGCACTGAGACAAGAAAAATCTGTTTGTTTTTTATTGGCCAGGGACCATGAAACCCAATAATATTGAGGAAGGAGCATTTTCCAAAGTCACTCTATCACCTTTTGTATCTCCTGCAAGACACAAGTTAAGAAAAGAAACAAACAACAATAAGGAGAGCCCTTAGAAATAGCAATCTAGGATACTGTTTTTAAAAATCCAAAATAAGATTATTTTTCTGAAGGATACAGTGAAGTTGGATATATTTTTGAATAATGTGCATAGTAAAATTTTACTTTTCTAGGGTTAAAATTCCAAAAGTTCAGATTTTTCATGGGGAAGCTAAGTGACCTTCTTTGGTCACTTGGCTTTCTTTGGTCTTCAGTGTCGTTGGACCTGATCACCTCTAAGATATTTTATTATTATTATTTTTAAGGATTATTTATTTAGTTTGAGAGAGAGAGAGAGAGAGAGAGAGAAAGCATGAACAGGGAAGGGGCAGAGAGAGAGGATCCCAAACCGGCTCCGCACTGTCAGTGCTGAGCCCTACGCAGGACTTGAGCCCATGAACTTGAGATCAGGACCTGAGCTGAGATCAAGGATCAGATGCTTAAATGACTGAGCAACCCAATTGGCCCACCTCTAAGATACTTTAGATCTTGATTTATATTCAAGGAAGAGGAGGAAGAGGATCAAGAAAAAAAAAAAAAGAAAAGAAGAAAGAAGAAATGACCAGAAATATAAGGAAAGAAAATGCTGTCAAACAAGTCAGTTTCTATTTACTATTACATCAGTACCATTACCAATTTTTGGCCATAATCTTAAAAAATAAAAATAAAATTTCTAATTATAATTTTTACTTAGAATTAAATAAAAATTTCTTAATATGTCATAGAATTTAGTCCTATGCCACACATCTGTGGTTATATTGACAGACTGCCATAAAATTATACCAGCATTTAAACTAAAACACTATATTTTACAAATAATGCAGTGTCTTTGAACTTTTACAAGTGTCAAAGAATTTTAATCCACTGATACTTGTTATAAAGTAGAAAATAAGGCTTATTCTGTGCCGGATTTTTAAGTATCCATGTGTACTTGAAATAAATGGAATCATATTTCTCACTCTTCTAGATGTATGTCAGAATTGCTTGTTAAATACCTTAAAATCATTCCTACTTAGTGTAGCTGATCCTGGTACTTGATCCATATTTACATTTACTCTTTTTCTCTTTGTTTATATTCATAATCCATCATGTTTAAAAATAACCATGGAGCACATGGGATGTTGGAATATTATCAGGTGAATGAAGGGAATTACTTTTCACACCCTGGTAATAGAGTTTTTAAAGTGAACCTGTAAATCTGGGACATATTTACTGAATTCATATTCTCTGACAGTCAATATAAAAGGCTTAATAAATCACACATCTCTTGCTTAAAATAAATTCTGGCTTTAATATTCTTTACAAAATAATAATCTTCATCAATTTGGTATGTGTTTATTAATGGAAATGAATGTTTTTATCTGTGGAAGGGGCTTATTAGGCCAGAAATATATTTATCATTGGAAGATATATTTTCAGCTTATTCAAGTAATTTCTGTAAGTGCTATGAGCCAAAAGATTTTCTTACTCCACTCTTAGCTCTACCCATGTTCTCTTATTTTGCTTTGTCTTTCCAAGTCTCACTTTGCTGATGTGTTAACTGAAAATAGAAATGTTTGTAAATAGTTAACAGGGAGGTCCAAGTGAGATCAAGTCATAAAGGAACCTTAGAAGGCTGTGGGAATGTAGTTTTCTCTTTGCGGTTCATTTCTACATTTCTTCTATTCATTTTATAGCTTTCACTGCAAATATCTTAGATAAAATTTTATATTCATAGAATAGTAGCCAACTTCTTTTTTTCATTTCCATCAGCTTTTTTTTTAAATCTAACTTTAGAAGAGGGCTTTTAATATAATACATGTGAGTGAATGCTATTCAAGTGGAAATTAGAATGGCAAATATATGCTAAGAGTAAAATAATTGTAGCAGACATAGTTGCTTCTCATTTTTTGGGAAGTTATATTCTATAGTCACCACAATACTGAATTGTTCTTCCTAGGGAAATGCAAGTGTACTTCCCGAGGGCAGCTGGTCACATGTTCAGCAACTGGTCAATACATAACCTTGTTTTATGTGTGTTTCTGTTTAATGATACGTTGTTCAATGTATACTGTTGATTCATTAACAGTAAACTTCAAGTTAACAGCACTTTAACTCATACCTGAGGGAAGATTTTCTAACACGTGTATTTTTCTGTAAGGTGCATTGGAGCCTACTTGCATTTGGGAACACTAGACAACATTTAACACTATGCTTTGGGGCCATTTTAAACATTGACGTCATTAACAAAATATATAAAAAGTGTGAAAAATGTGGCACTAAATAGGCTGCAAAAAGGCCATTTGTTTACAGAATGAGATCTGAATCAAAAAGGCAAAATTTCTCCTTGTTTTGAAATGTGCATATTGGGCCAAAAATTTTCTACTACTCTGTGCGTACCCTTCAAGTGACCAAGAAAGAGCCATGGTATTGACTTTGGAGTCACAGATAAATTTTAGTGAATAGGCGAATTCACAAATACAGAATTCACCAATAATGAGGATCAACTTTGTTTGTTATTTCCTATTTGTTCGTTCCCACTTTGTCCAAGCCTCAAAATAGTTGGTTTTCTGCCCTTTATGACATGCTTTAAAATTATTTATCTTTTGAAAGCTTAAGAAAATAAATCATTCCATTTTTGTCACTCTAGTGCTCAACCATTTTTTTTTATTTTAGCATTCTTTAGTGCTTTATAAATATTGCAGATACTCAATATTTAGGTATTTAGAGAGGAGAAAAGTTAGGCACACCATTTAGGTAAAATCATCAGAATCTTTGTCTAATGATCTGTATTAAATTGTAACATTTTCTAATGATTAAGGAATGATATCTTAATCTGAGTGCCATAGATTTCTGTGAATTACTAGAGGACAGAAACACATTTCTGAAAGAGATATCACTTGTGTCAGAATTAAAATGACTTATCTAGAGGTAAAAATCAGTATGGTTGATAGAGTATCATTTTGAAATAGTGAATCGAATGCCTGCCTTGTACTTCTTTGTTTTTTGGACTTTTGAAGACTAACATTGATTTAGGATAGTAACCAGGGAAGGGGAATAACCCTATTAACAGGAAAATTTAAAAACCGAAACTAATATTTAATCTGTACCTAGCTACTTCTTCCAATAAAATCATGAAATGAGGATATTCATCTTTCCTGTACACATGTATCAATTGGATTTCATGCTCCCATTCCATAACTTGATATGTATGTCAGGCACTTCACATGTATATTTTTCCAATTCTCCTAACATTGTTTGGTAGACACAGCAATACTTTCAGAATTTTACCAATGATAAAACTAAAGTTTGTAGTGGCTGTGACTGGTTCAGGATGGAACAGCTAGTAGGTACTTTCATTAACATTGAAGATCAAGTCTGAGCGACTCCAAAGTTCATATGTTTTCCACCATACCTGGTTTCACATCCATATCAACCCCAAACTCCAACTATTGCATAAGCTATGAATGAGACAGTCCTCGAGGGAACAATGCCAATTCTATACGCTCCTTTCCCTGGAGATTTGTTTTCTTCAAAACCACTGATAGTTCTTAAATTCAAGAAGACATGACAGAAAAAAGAAAGACCCATTGACAGGAACTGTGATTTTCTAAGGTGAAGCATCCTAATGATAGAGGAAACTAGATTTCTACCTGCAACGATTCTTTTCCTAAATTGTCACAGTCTATAATTAGGAAGATGTGAATTTGTAGTTGTACTAATAAAGTTATTTATTTAAGTTAATTTCTTTTGAGAGAGAGAGAATGTGTGTGTGAGCAAGCGGGGGAGGGGCAGAGAGAGGAGGAGAGATAGAGAATCCCAAGCAAGCTCTGTGCTGTCAGACGCAGGGTTTGATCTCACAAACCCTGAGATCATGACCTGAGCCAAAGTCGGGAGTCAGATAGACGTTTAACTGACTGAGCCACCCAGACATCTCTGTACTAATAAAGTTCTTAACGTATGAGTGGACCAAGCCCTCATGTGTAAAAAGTGAGTGTTGAGCCTGGGTGGCTCAGTTGGTTAAGTGTCTGATTTGATTTCATCTCAGGTCACGATCTCAGGGTTTGTGGGATTGAGCCCTGTGTTAGGCTCTGTGCTGACAGCACGGAGCCTGCTTGGGATTCTCTCTCTCCCACTCTCTCTCTGCCCTCCCCACCTCTCAAAAATAAATAAACTTTAAAAAACCCATCATTACCATTATTTAAAAAAAAGCAAGAGTTGAATTCTTTTATCTCTTGGATGCTGAGAAGTCCAAATGAGATATTATAATCAAAAATGCTTTTCAAATGCATGTAACTCATTGACAGATATACTCATTCTCATCATGCTCCTCCATCTTGAATTTTCTCAGAATATGTTAAAATCCTTTAGTCTGTTCCACAATTGATAGCTGGCAGGGTGTAATTTATAGTTTGTGTGATTTTATGTGGAGCTCTTACTATTTGGTTTAACTATTCTGTGTATCATGGAAAAAGTCTCGGTTTCTTTTATTCACTAAATAAATGTTGTGGGGTACAGACAGCAATAAACTTTGCTGAGAACTTGTACTATTAATAATGAGTAAAGCAAACATTTCCTTCAATTAAAAGGAATACAGTGTAATGCAATGCATTACCTATTCAGCAGATAGACTTGACCAAGTTTTGGAAGGCTGCAGAAGGTGATGTCTGGGTTGGAACCCATGGGATGAGTAGCAGTCAGTGAGCATAGGACTAGGGAGAAAAAACAGACAGAGAAACCCTCCAAGAGGCCGCAAGGCAAGAGTGCACTCTCAGGAAATCACAAAAATGGAAGCCTGCATTTTTAAAATAGATGCTCTCAAGGATATGCATCTTCTATAAGTGTCCCTGCTCGCAGACTGTACATAGGCAATTTATACTCCAGAACATATTCTGATTGATTTATCAATGTCACAGAATGCCATACATAAAAGTAGGTCAATCTGGTACAGAATGAGTGATAGTATGAAAAGGCTCCTAACACCTTCTCTTAATCCCCTCCGTCTCAGATAGGATGTCTATAGAGCAATGTGCTGTACAGAGTGAGGATGCTTCTGCCAAGTTGCTTAAATTATTGATTGAACCTGTCACTAGCAAATTCTTTAAACTGAATACGTTTTGATTGAGTAGGAAGGAATGTTTAAATGGATGCCTGGCTGTGAAGAGAATGGCTTTGCAAATTTCTCCACAGTGCTCCTAATTAAAGTTCTGATAATACAGTATTGTGAGATAACTTGTTCTCTTTTATTTTTAATATGGCGATTTAAAATGTGCATATAAATTAAAAACACGGGAGTCAAAAGCAGCAGAGATTGATAACAGTCCCTCTCTTACTTCTTAGATGTTATTTGGGGAAGAGAATATGAAATAGGTTTGACTGAGAGAGAAAGTTTTACCAGACTTTCTATATTCAGGGGAAAGATTTATGATTCTAATCTGAATAGGCCTCTCAGGAAGTCTAGATTCCCACAGAACACAGGAAATGATGTATTTTTCTGTAGCACTAAAGGACACATTATGTATTAAAAAGGATATCTGAAAGTTAGTCTATTTTGAAGCTATCCAGCTGCAGTCTTAACTTAAGTAGATCATAGCAACTTTCATACTTTCCAAAGCGATACTAAGGATCAGGTTAACTGTTTTCAACATGTAGATCCCTTTTAAGATGTCATCTTGTAAAGCTCATGATTAATTGCATGGATATCCATATGAAATAGCATTACCTATTCTATTCCCCGCCTCCCCAAGAAACAAGCTAAATGCATGTGGAGTATCAGAACTTCAGAAGCCAGGCGATCTCTCTGTTTGCCGCTGTATCACTGATTTTCAGGTCGAGGGAATAGTCTCATATCAATGCTTACATTTTCTCTGAAAAGTGCCATTTTTTTTTCTCCAAATGGATGACTCTCTTGCCTTCATGCAAATAATGATTGATGGTGATGGTAATGATAATAATAATAAAAATAGTAATAGTAAGTACATAATCTGATTCTAAATTTAAAGTGTGATTATAGGCACATTTCATGAGGTAATGATATCTAAAATCCATGCATAACGTAACTGTACAAAAGTTCTTTAACTTTTGAATATATTTTTAGCCAACACTATGATGGATATTTCATATATTGACAATCCTTTTTTATGTGGTCATAGTAGATGACTAGATTGACATTTGAAAACATTTTAAATCTCAATGGGCATAGAACTCTAAAGGACAAGACAAAAATAAATCTGCACATTAGTTGAGAACTAGGTGACAGTAGTAAAGTTGTTCTAGGCTTGTGAAAACAGGATGCTTTTAAATAAAGTATTGTGGGTTACGCATTTCAAGATATGTTGCTGGAGGATGTTCCTATAGGAATGGCACTCTGGAGAACTTTTATTTCATAGGTTTTTAGTTCAAACTCTAAGCTACCGATTTAATGGGAAAGTGATTTCGATGTATTCTATTCGTTGTCATAATATGATGCTCTAGAGTTTTGTCACATTCTCTCCAAACATTTATTTTATTTTATTTTTCAGAAACTATTCATTTTCTCACTTATGAAAATTCCCTATGTGTTAGCTAATGCAATTTAAACCATTTTTTCTTTTGTCACTTAAAAAAAAAAATCTTTTACACAATGATTCTCCAGAAGACTCTCCTTGAATGGCGAATATAGTTTCAGTGGGGTGTTTAACACTCTTACTTCTCACACTGCAATCGAGAGGTTAGCTACAGCTGCCTTTCCAAAAAGGTTCATGAGGTTGTCTCAAATAGATTTTATTTTTTTGACAAAGATCTTTGCTTTTACAAGCTTTATGATGGGCTTATACTTTTTTTTTACAAGATGCCTTTCTAAAACATGTATAATTCCCCAGCAGTCCTTTAAAATAGAGTCAAAATACTTTTCTGTTGGAGGAGTTTTACCCCAAAGGCTAGTATGTTATATATATTTCCTGCTTTACTTTTCATTTTAAAAGATTTATGCTTAATCCCAGGCATATTGGGACGTTATTCAGACAGGGTATCAAGTTTGCTCAGCCTCAGTGGCATGCTGGCGGCCTGCATCTTGCCACTAGTGTAGCTAGAAGCAGGCCTCTGCCCTGTAGGTGGTTAGAGCCCAAGAAGCTTGGCTCTATCAGGTGGGAAATCAACCCGTCAGGAAGAGTCATGGAAACATGATTAGTTTACCAACTTCATTGAATGAAAACGTTTGCAACACAGCCCTCCCTTTGCTCTCAGTATCTGCCATTGCTAAACAATCCCGTGTTTCATGGGCTGAGTGGAATGCCATGTGTACGCCCAGCAGGAGGACATTCCAGAAGGCTTGTGGGCTTCCTCTACTTTGTGATCTTGTGGACTTCATGTGCAAAGCCCTATTTTTGTGATTCCTTCTCCCCTCCCTTTCTCGATAACCCACAGCCACGAGTACACAAATTAAGAATAAAGTGAAAGGGATAGCTCTATTTTCAGATTTTGATAAATCTTATTAAAGATTTGTATGTATGAATTACCAGCTTCTTGGGTAGAGCATTCCTGATGAGTAGGCCTATTGCCCCGGAGATTTGCCTTAATTTCCCAGAAGAAATGCTCTAAAATGAGTGCAAATTAACTTCTAAAAAGAGGATAGATTTCATTACTTTAAGTGCCTAATGCTGGGGGAGGGGTGCAACAGAGCTCATATTTAAGTGTGTTTACCACTGCGTCCTTAACTTGAGGATTCTTAAATATGCATTTGACTTGCTTGGTGGTAGTTTAAACTGTGGAAAATTTGAACCAAATGTGTATATGGTGGGGTTTTTCCTAGGTTTTTAAATAGCAGACTATGTAGCATTTAAGTTCTGGGAGTAGTCTTTTATTTTAAATTTAAAATTGTTTTCACAAGTAAATAGCTATGGCAAAGAAACTACACTCTGTTTTCTTAGAGTTTTTTCTTTTCTTTTCTTTTTTTATTAGCATGTGCACACACTCACAAAACCTCATTCAGGTAGGAGAAAACATATGAGTTTTAAAGAAAGAGTCTTTTCTTATTAATGAAATTTACACACTCTGTTTACCATTCTAGAAAGAGTTGGAGAAACTGTCAGTAACAAGCACTTATTCTACACTTAAATATTTATAGTTATTGAATGTTATATTCATATACCCCGTGCTGCCCATGGCTAATTAATTTTTATATTTTCTTTTTTTAAGGTGTAACTGTCTTTGGTTACTGGCTTAGATGTGTATTAATAAATGTTCAAAATCAATGCTACTAAAATTTCAAAGAAATTACTTTTTTTTAAAGTCAATGACGTGAACTAGTGTGTAAGCTGATTTTTAGATTTTTATTAATTGACTTTTTTCCTTTCCTTTCCTTTTTTTTTTCAACAACCAAATCTTCTTTCATAGACCATCTGTCACAATAATGAATCTTATAATACTTACTAGTACAGTCCTAAGGAGGGTAGGGCAGCTATGTTTTACATTTGACTACTGTGTCTTCTCATTAATTCTTGGTTATAGTCCTCTTTGCTCAGTAGCCAATGATCATCAAAGAAAAGAAAAATAAGAATAAATAATATTTGAACTCAATATTATCATGGACTGCATTGGGAAAAGCCCATCTTAGACTAAATATGATACAAAAAGAGATAGTTACTTCAATAAGAAGAAATGATCTCTTTAAACATTGTTAAACCATTAGTATCTGACAATGTTCTTTTATCATACTAAGATGTGAACTGTCTTTTATTCATTACATAAACTCATAAATTGAGAAAATATATATATAATTAATGACTACAGTGTTTCAACATCCCTTGTTATGTGCCCTGTGTGTGTGTGTGTGTGTATGTGCGCATGTGTGTAGGGAAGCACAGAATACAATATTACATCAAAACTGCTAGATATAGAATTGATGTAATGGCATTTACTTCCTGAAAATATGAATGGATTTATTTAGCAATGCTCTAATTTCACAATGACTTTTGAATACTGTTTTATAGGAAATACTGCTACTTCAGGTAGGAAACTAGATGGCTTTTTATTTTTTTTATTTATTTTTTTTTAATTTTTTTTTAAGTTTTATTTATTTTTGGGACAGAGAAAGACAGAGCATGAATGGGGGAGGGTCAGAGAGAAAAGGAGACACAGAATCCAAAACAGGCTCCAGGCTCCAAGCTGTCAGCACAGAGCAGACGCGGGGCTCGAACTCACAGACCGCGAGATCGTAACCTGAGCCGAAGTCGGCCGCTCAACCGACTGAGCCACCCAGGCGTCCCATAGATGGCTTTTTAAACAAGGACTTAAAGAATGAATGGTTAAAGATGGGTCTTCCTACAATTCTGTGATTCTGGTATTAAGACAGTATCTCTGAGTTAATGGTAATCAATAAAATGACTCTAGAGGACTAAAAAGAAAAACCAGAGTGGAGATGGAAAAGGGGAGGCACTGTCACCATGTTTATTCTGTTGTGCAGCATACACAAATCCAAGCTGAGTAGCAATGTTAAAATTCTCATCTCCCAGTACCGAGTGAACTATTCTGCAGGGGATGCTTGTGTTTCAGAGGGCCAAGCATGGTGTAATTGGATTTCAGTGGAATCAAGCAAAACATCAGCACAGTTGTAAGACATGACTTTGGTGCATGAAGACATCTGCGTTGTATTTGTGCATGTCTCGCCTTTGTATACAGCTATGAAATATATGAAGGGCATGCTGCTTAGTGATAAGTATGACACAATCATGTGTACCATATAAAGCATATGACTACTGTCCTCAGTATGGCTATCAAACTATGAAAAAGGTGGATTTTGAATTATTTTCCCAGAAGTGGGAACACCCATATCCTTGTGTTTAGACTTGTATATTTTATTTATAAGATTAGTTCATGAAAATAGATAAATAATAGATGCTATTTACTAAATATCCACCATGGCGTTCACATGCCTGTGAAGGTCCACTTACACAGTCTTTCACTCAACACAGGTTTAATGAATATTTACTGTAGACTAGACATACATCTGGGGCAACACATAATGGTGAGTAAATATACACATTATATTGGCTTCTCTGGCATTTTAAATCTTTGAGAAAAAAAAAACATATATGTAATCCAAATAATGATTTAATCAGAATTGTGATGATTGTTATAATAACGTCTTTTCAAAGTTCAATGAGAAGTGAAATTTAAGCTGATACCCTATAAAAATTTACTGAACACCTACTACATGCCAGACACTCTAATAAGTGTTGAGGAAATAGCAGTGAACATTGATATTTATCCTCTAATATGGAAATTGTCTACTATTCTTATTGGTTAATCATAAGTCATAAACACATTTTCTTGGGAGTTGATTTGTAAAAAGCGTAGGTCATCTGCAGTGTACCTTTCATGCCAGGGTTTCTTCTGCCTTTTTTCTTGTTTATCTTTCCTAACCCTGTTCCCTTCCTATACAATGGGAAAGTGATGCTCCATTTACCCATACTCATGGGAACTGATAGATCATTACCTTTATGGAACATCATAATTTTATTTAATAAATACCATGCTTTCTCCCATGTTTTTATTTACTCTATTGAATTTTTGAAAGAACCATATCAATTATAAGTGCTAATACTAGGATTTAAATGTAACAAGTGAATAAAGCTGGAAAATGAAGTGTGTTATTACAATACCCACCATGGGCAGCCAATATATTGTCTTTTCTCTATAGAGAAAAGCAATTCTCTATCTAGACCCAACTGAATCTGTCATGACTTTTTAAAAGCAGCAATATAAATTACTATGAGCCATGCTGATTCTTTTTATCATGTTAACTTACACATAAATTCTAGAAGCCATTGAAAAATTTTACCTTTATTTCTTGGAATTTAAGTTGTATTATCTTTGTATAATATTGGTTTAACAGTTGACTGTTTCTGTACTTGATACAGGAATAGCATGCAAAAGAATTGTAGGTCCAATCAATACAAAAAGCTATGTTTGGAATGCAGGTGTATGGAGTTTGCTTTCAGATGCAGTAACAAGGCATGAACAAGTCTTAACTAGTCATTATGGGTAATAGAATTTATTGTAGTAAAGTAAAATCAATAGCAAAAAAAAAAATGTTTAAACTGGTGAGTAGTTATCAACATTTCTGAAGGTTCAAGCCCTTGTTTACCAGAATCTTCATGAAATTCTATGTAGGCAGCTTCCTAAAGCAGAGGGAAAGCATTATATTGCATTGTTACTGAAATTTATTCAATGGGGGATGGTTGTCTAAATATGACAGAGTAATAAAATGGTCCATATTTGCTTCTATGTTTCCATTCATCTTCTCCAGGTGCATACCAGTAATAATACTGGAGTCTGGGGTGGGGGTGGGGGACCATTTTATTTTTACTTTGCAGGCAACGTCTGTGCTTTTTTTCAGATAGAAGAATAAACAAGGAGTACGAAAATATCAGGGCCTTTTTATGTAAATATACACTTCACAACACACTAAAATTAAGAAAAGTGTTTCTGAAATTTGGAGTCAGTTTAAATTAATTCTTACACATAAGTAGAAATGAGGCTCTGGCAACATGTAAACTGGCATTGTTAGGAGAATGTATAATTTCTACTCTTAACTCTACCAATGACTTAAAAATCATTGATGATGTCAGTGAGTGGCTCCAGTGCCCCAACGGGTGTTTGTCAGTGAAGACATTTTGCATATGCAGAAATAAGAGCTTAATAAGAGCAGAGCGGAAGCAAGATAACTGAGTGACAAAAGAGCTCAAAAATAGCACACGTTTCTATCCTTTTTTTCCTGTATTCTGACACTTTATATATGTTTCTATCCTTTTTTTTCTGTATTCTGACACTTTATATATAAATCTTGTACAGCGTGGTGAAACAAAAAGACAATTTATATTCTATACACACATATTTGACACTTAACTGCTCCTGCAAACTTGAAAATTCTTCCTTCCCTTTACATAAATAAGAACTAGAATTGAACAAAGAAAATAATCATAATGGAACAAATGGAATATGTTTATTTTTATTTATTTTTTTAATTAAAATGGCAGCTCCACAATGATAAGATTTGCATTGAGAAAAATCCTAGGAACTTCATTGGACTTTTCTATCCATATATCATTGTTGACTTAAGCTTTTTAGTCATGTATCTTAGTGATATGATAACATAAATATAAGACATTTGTAAACACAAATGTATGCGTTTGTACTGACACAGTATAAAATGCTAAAATTTTATTAACAAATGTTATTACCATTTAATTTATTATTAGTTTAATATATTCATATTAAATTTATGATAATTTTTGTTACAGTTATTTTATTAACATATTGATTTAAATAATATATATGAAGAATTTCATACCCACATATGTAACAATGAATAAATGCTAGATATCAAAATAATTCTAAAAATAAATTAAGTCAATTTGTATCCAAAGCCCATGTTTTGTTGTTACAGGGTTATAATTCGAATTATATAATACCTATTTTCGCTTTTAAAAATCCGTAGTCATTATCTGTAATAAACTACATATTTTGGTAAGTTTTTTTTTTAAGATTCAGGGAAAGTGAATGGAACGGTTAACAATGTGAAACCTTCCAAAAAATTAACCATTCCTAGTAACAGTAATGAGACCACGGATAAACTGAATCTAAAGGAATATTTATATTATATTGAAAAAAATGTGATTTCCATGAAATTTTTTCCCAGCATCAACTTCTTCTCAAATATGAAAACTTAGGGGCTTAATCTTACAGATAATTTTCATGTTATTGATGTAAAAATCTTGATAATGTGATTTCCCCTGATTACTTTCTTCAAGTAAAAAATAGTTTTTTATTCCTTGCTAGCCAGATGATCTTTTAGAAACAACAGTGACACTGGATTGTCACTCCCTCAACCCAAACCTTTGGTCATCTCCTTCAACACTGCTTCCTTCCGCATCTAAAGTGAAATTCAACTTCTCACCACGGCTCAGAATGCCTGAAATGAACTGTCCACTCCCTCTTTCTCAGAACTTAGCTCCTACCTCTCTCTTCCTCCCTCACTTTACTTTAAACATTGCTTTTCCTGTTTTATTTATTTATTTTTAACAAAGAAGTAGAATAATCATTTAAAACTGTAGGTCATTTCCTGTCTCTTCTCTCTCTGGTCAATCATTGACAATTGTTAAGGTTGTTTCATCTGCTTAGAATAGTATCTGCCTCCAGACTGTCTGCTAGTTGTCTGACTCTTGATACTTAAGGTGCAGAACAAATGTTGCTCCTCAGAGAAGCCTTCCTGGACACTACATTCATTTATTCTTTCTTTAAATCATTCATTCATTCATTCCATAAATTTTGGAAGAACATTGATGTGTTAGACAGTTGCCCCTGCAATTCCAATACACCAATGGAATGACATAGAAATAAATCTCTGCCTTTATGATCTACATACCCTAAGGGAGAAGAAATAGTACAATAAAATAAATAAATGTGTTTGAAGGTGGGGCCCCCGGGTGGCTCAGTCAGTTGACTGTCTGACTTTAGTTCAGATCATGATCTCACAGTTCGTGGGTTTGAGCCCCGTGTTGGGGTCTGTGCTGGCAGCTCGGAGCCTGGAGCCTGCTTCGGATTCTGTCTGTGTCTCCCCTGCTCGTTCTCTCTCTCTCTCCAAAATGCAAGAAACATTAAGGAGGGTCTCACCCGGAAGGTGACATTTAGATGAAGCCCTGAAGGAACTGAGGAAGCAACCATGCTGATAGTGGAAGAACATGCCAGACATTCACAGAAGAGCAAAGGCCGTAAGGGGGGAAACAGGAGGCCATTTCACCAGGTGCAGAGTAGGGAGGGTGTGGAGGGTTGTAAGAAAAGTAACCTAGGTAAGTATGAGTAAAGCCTTGTATCCATGGTCTACTTCTGCTTTTATTCTGAGTGAATCAGAGCCATTGAAGCCTTTGAACAGAAGAGGCACATCATCCAATTTATGTTCATTCTGGCTGCTGTGTTGGAATTTAGCTGTGTGTGGGCAGAAGTAAACACAGAGCGACCAGTTAGGTTTCTAATAATACGATCAAGAGATCACGGAGTCTTGGAACATGGTGGCAGCAGTGTGGGTGGTGAGAACTGGTACAGTACGGGCTATATTTTTGAGTTGAAAGAATTTGCTGCTGCTTTGGATCTAAGATGACAGAAAAACAAGTTGTCAGGATGTCTCCAGGGTGTCTGGTCTTAGCAAGGGAAAATGTCATTTACTCAAACAGGTGACTGCCAGTGTAGCAGGTTTGAGGAAGCTCATCAAATTATATGGTATTTTGGGGGGTCATATTTAAGCCCTGGGCTTCAGTGAGGTAATGAAGGAAGGGTGTCTGAACAAAGCAGAGGTAATGTGCAAGAACTGAGCCTTGATTCAGTCCAATATTAAGAGATTATGCATATGAGCAAGTAAAAGCTCCTTTTTTCTCACTCCACTCTCCTGACCCTCTTAATCTCTGTCACATGTTCTTGTTTTCTTAGTGACTCTTATCTATACCTGAAAATGCCATATTTGGGTTTTTTTTTATTTGTATATTTTGAGAGAGAGAGAGACAGAGACAGAGAGGGAGAAACAGAGAGAGAGAGAGCATGAGCGCACATTCAAGAGTCCCAAGCAGGATCTGTGTTGTCAGTACAGAGCCTGACATGGGGCTGGATCTCATAAACTGTGAGATCATAACCGGAGCCGAAATCAAGAGCCAGATGCTCCACCAACTGAGCCACCCAGGCACTCTCTTATTAAAACTGAATAAAAATGAATTTTACTTGAAAACATCTTGTTGCGCCCACAGGAGTGTAAGCTTTGTAAGAGCAGGCAGATGATCTACTTTATTGAGCAAACCTGATTCATGGGGAACCCTCTAAAAAATATTTATTTGTTGAAAGGAAGAATTTTTTAATTTATGCTTGGTTTTTAACAGGAAAAAAGAAAACATAGTTGCAGAGCAATTAACAGAAAAACAGTAACTAACATTTACTGAGTTCCAGGCACAGTTCCCACTCTTTATATGTAATAAAGCCTTTTAAAGTGCAGAACAGTCCTGGAGGGCAAGCGCTATTGTTATCCTCATTTTACTGATAAGAAAACTGAGGCATGGCCATCATAAATACCTAAGCAAAGGTTATATGAAGTGTGGTAAGAAAATTAAAATTCTAAACCAAGGAAACCAGGCTCTCAACGGTAAAAAAAAAAAAAAAAAAAAAAGCCCTTTTATCATTATATTGATGCTTTGCAATAGAAGGGAGTGATAATGGTAAGGTCAGTAAGAGTGACATTTATAAGGTTGGTTGCTGCTTGAGGGCTGACCCAATTAAGGGAGGGTGTGATGTCAGCTAAATAGAAGAGAGAACTGTCACTATCTGGAATAACTATAACATTCTGGGAATATATATTTTATAGGTAAACAAGTTTATTAAACATCCCTGCCAAAACCCTAAGGACAAAAGAAAGGAGTTAAAGAAGAGTGAACAAACGTATTTAGTTCAGCATTAAAAGTTTTTTAGAAATACAACATTTTCATAAAGACCACTGAGGTCAACACCCTTATTTACGGATAGAGAAATAGGAGATACCCAAGATTACAAGGTTGATTCTGACCCAAATTGGAATCAATTATCTTGAATCCTGCCTCAGCCATTTCTTCTCCTCACTCAAGGTTCTCCCTACGTAGAACATTGACTTTGATTTTTTCTTAAAAATTGAAGAAAAATACACCAAATGGTTTATTTTCCCTTTTTTTTCCTGACAACTAAATATATATCTAAATATGGTAATATAACTCAGATTACTATTCCAGTTCCATAGAGATGTGACTACCTGATAAGAAAACACACCAGAATTTATTTTTTAAAGGAAAAAATAACCTAAGATGTGCATGCTTCCTAACAAAAGATGACTTACCAAGGGCTACAAAAGAATACCATTTTTTATAAAAAATTTGTTCAATGTTTATCTATAATAGTTACCGTGGTAAAAAGCAATTTCTTACATACATAGTCAAAGTTGTATATTCAGGCTAGGGTATATATGCATTTGTCTTTTTAATATAATACTCTCTGAGAGCAGAACATCTTTCTAAATGGATGTGTCATACCATTACTTGGTAAGACATGAATGATTACAGCCTTAAACTGGCAATACGCCTTCCTGACACAAATATAGGACTATGATGCTGTATAATGTTGACATTTATAGCCACTTTCATAGACTTTATCTCGAATCCTTGAGTGGATACAGAGTATATGGCATATCTATTTTAAAGTGCCTGTGTGTGGACAAGCACAGTAACTATTATGTGATGAAAAGTGTTATAGACTTCACTGTTCCATTACTGTGGGTTATTTTAGAACCATTGTGAATACAGACTTGAGTCAATCCTTCTGTGCTAATGGCAAATGGTGACTATAACCTAGCAATGTTCTCAGGTGACAAACCCAACCAAGGGTCCATATAATTAGTATGATAATAAATATTGTTTATGTAAACCTTGGACATTACTAGTTATATTAATTAATTAATAATTAATTAATAATTAATTAATTACTAGTTATATTAATTTCTGTAACACTTTCCTCAGTGTTACAGAAAGGCGAGACATGGCTTAGAAAATTGTCAGAAAATTAAAGTTTAAACCTCAAAATGTAAAGCATTTTTATTTAATCTAAAATTGATGGGATTACTTCTGTCTCTTAAATGTTCTGAAGATATATTCACCTTAGTTGATGGCAAAGTTTTACGAATGGATGTATTAATTATGATATGACAGTCATTAGAGTAACAGGAAATAGTAATATACCACCTACTATGTGAAGGACAAGGCTTTTGCATATATTAGCCTCTGTAGTCATCAGAATAACCCCATGAGGTAACTCGTATTATTACCTCTGTATTACCTGCTAAGGAACTGAAACAGAAAAGTGAGTTGACATGCTCCTTGTCACAGAGCTAGTATGTGGTATCTAGCCGCCTATCATCAGGGGGCACAGAGGTGTATAGACCTTAACTTTTGTGTATCGGAACTTCTTTAGTGTGGGGTGTGGGTTGGTAGAGAGAAACTGATGCTTGGTTCTGCCTTCTATTCTTTATTCCCAGTGACAGCTGAGACTGCTAATCAAGTTGCCTTATAGATGGCTAAATTTGGGATTAAAGTTGGTACTAAAAATTAATGATTTCACAATTTACTCCTGAGGGTGTTCTATGATAAAGGAGAAAAATTATATGTTGTATGTTAAAGTTATCCATCCTTTATAGTGGGATCCTAGAGCAGACGGACTGTGCCAGGCAAGTTTATTTGAGAATCTGAACCAATTTTTAATTTGTTGAATTTGTCTGAGATATATATGGTGTATAAATATATAGTATGCATAGATATATAGATATGTAGATATGTAGTATATAGATATATATTAATATATATTTAAATGTTTTATTTATAGAAACTCATGTCAGAAGTTACAACTTTATCTAATTTTCTGAATTCTTCTCAGTGACAGTTTAACAATGGGAGTTTTTGTGCATGTATTCATGCAAGGGGATGACACGGAGAGACACATCTACCTGTCCATTTTAGTTTTAACACGGCATGATGAATTTGTTTTCACTGTTACTGTTAGATGTAGAGGTCAAGGGAAAACTAGTAGCAGTCATTCCTTGATAAAAGGATTTGCAAGTAACTTCTATTCTTTTTTTTTTTTTTAGGGTTATTAGGTGTATTTTATAACTGAAATAAGTTAAATTCAGACCGCTATATGTTGATGTAATGTTATGGGTATTTTGTTTGTAATGTATCTTTAACGGCAGATTTGAGGAAAGACCTATGGATAACAAGATTCTACTGAGTCGAATGGTGTGTGACTAGGTTTCTTCCCTACCATACTCTCCTTGCTAGGATGGCTGGCTTTGTGCCTTTTTCTTTTTCTTTTTTTTTTTAAGTTTATTTATATATTTTGAGAGAGAGAGAGAGAGAGAGAGAGAGCATGCAAGAGCAGGGGAGGGGCAGAGAGAGGGACAGAGAGAGAATCCCAAGCAAGCTCCACACTGCCAGTGCAGAGCCTGATGCAAGGCTCGAACTCACAAACCAGGAGATAATGACCTGAGCCAAAATCAAGAGTCGGACGCTTAACCAACTGAGCCACCCAGGCGCCCCTGTTTCTTTTTCTCTAAACCTGATTTGTGGTTAGCATAATGTAGGGCTCATCACTAGCACTGTCTAATTAATTAATGAGTGAAGACAGATCCATGTCCCGCTTAAGCATTTTCGCATGCTATGGTCATGAGTGAGTCACTGAACCTCTTGCATCCCTCGTACCATCATTTATGTAATGTGAGAGCTGGCCTGGACTTACCTCCCCGTCCTTGTGTACTTTGATTTCAGGATTTTATACGTAAGATTCTATATCTAAGAAATAACTATAAGTGATGCACAATTCAACTGTGCATATTTTCATTCTTAGTTTGCATTATGGAGGAAAAGAAGTTTGCAAAAAAAGTTTCAGTTTTTTATTTAACAATATTCTCTAAAAACCATGTCAGAGAGAGAGAGCATGCACATGAGAGAGTGAACATATGCATCAGTTTTATAAATTAACACTCGATTCAGGCCAATCTTCCATAATAATAAAAAGATGAGAAGAGATGCAAGTTATTTACAAGAGTCTTGAGTAATAAAATCAATAGAAGAAGGCAGATATAAGATAACTTATGGTCAATTGTAGGTACTTAAGACTGAAGAATTATTACCAAATCGCTGAGGACCTTCAAGTGTGATGTTGCATGAGATTACGTGTAAGGATCATTTGCTCCATTTTATGACTCTGTCACTTAAAAGATCAGAACTTTCCACCCTGTGAGGCTAGAAGTTTGGCCTGGTTTATGGGACATGTGCCAGCTGGCCAGGATAAATGAAAAGATCTGCTTCCTCAATGAACTTCTGATAATGTATGATCCTCAATCTACTTTTTAAAGAGGATTAATCTGAATGTATGGTACCACCAATGCCTGGGGAACAGAGATGAATGTAAATTATCTGGCAATCAAATTAATATTGAATTAACAAACTCTCACGTTTTAGTGCCAATAAGATTTTGGACTCAATGGGCTAGTAAGCCTAATTATTTCTATGGTTTGAAAAAAGGCAGTAGAAAAACAATTATTTTCAGAAATCCCTTTAATAATGAATAAAGGATTATTTTATTGGGAAGGTAGAGGAGGTTCAGGAAGGCACTTACAAGAATTAATTTACTTTAGCTTTACATGAAACTTAGAATTCTAACACATATTGCCACATTCCCTAAAATGCCCTGCTTTCAGAAGCTATTTATGAACACAATATTTCGTTTTTCAAATGTATTACTAAAGTTTCTACAAAGTCTCCATATTTAGCTTAATTCTTTCTAATCTTGCTCTCTCCCTTTTACACATGGTTGCTGAAATTTATTCCAAATTTCAAAAATCTCTGAACTAACTACAGATTTGTGCACGAGACTTTTTTAAGGACTTGTTTCTTTTGGATGAATACCAAAAAGGGGACTGGCTGCATCATGTGGTATTTAAGCTTTTAAGAAGGTGCCAGAATGTTTTCCAAAGTGCTTGAAACGTATTCTATTTCTGGTAGGAGTAGATGAGAATTCCAGTTCACATCCTTGTCAACCCTTGGTATGGTCAGTCTTTTGTCATAGGTGCATATTTGTTACCTTGTTGTAGTTTTGATTTGCATTTCCATTAAGGTAAAGATGTTGAGCATCTTTTCATGTGCTTATTTCCCATCTACATGTATTCTTCTGTGAAGTGTGTGTTTAAATATTTTATCCTTTTGGGGGGATTGAGGATTACACCATAGAGGACCTGAGTTCTTTGTATATACTCAATACAATTTTTTCATCAGGTATTTGACTTACAGATATTTTCTCTCAGTCTGTGGTTTAACGCTTCTCATTCTCTTCATAGTGTCTTTTGAAGAGATGAGTTTTAAATTTTGATCAAGTCCCATTTATCAATTTATTCTTTTATTAATTGTGCTTTTGCTGTCACAGCTAAGAAATCTTTGCCTATCATAGGAGTTGGCAATTTTTTTTTCCTTAAAGGGCCAGATGTAAATGGTTTGGGCTTTTTATCCACACAGCTTCTGCCTCACTAACCATTTCTGTGCTTGTGGTGTGAAAGCTGCCACAAAAAAAGTATAAATGAATGGATGTGGTTGTATTCCAGCAATTATTTACTGAAATTTGAATTTCACATATTTTATGTGTTATGAAATACTATTTTTCTTTTTAAAGTTTATTCAATCATTTAAATTCGTTAAAAAATATTCTTCGATCACACGACATAGAAACATAGGTAGGGGGTCAAATTTGGCCTATGGACTGACCGTAGATTGCCAACTTGTTCCTAACACAAGGTCACAATGATTTTCTTTTGTGCTTACTTCTAGAAGTTTTATGTATATTTTTTTCAGTAGGTCTATGATTCATTTGAATTTATTTTTGAATGTGATACAAATTTTGGATTGAAGTTCTTTTTTTTTTGCAAATGGCTGTCTGATTGTCTCAAAACATCTATACTTTCTCCACTGAATTGCCCTTTATCTTTCTAGAGAATCATTTGTCACTGTATTTGCAAGTGTACTGCTGAATTCCTTTCTGTTCTTTTGACCTATTTGCCTATCTTAACACCAACAACACAACATCTTGAATTAAGTCTTGAAATCACAAGTGTTAGTTCTCTAACTTTGTTCTTTTCAGATCTGAATTATTTAATAGATATATGACGATTTAGGTTATCTCTTCTTTTTTGAGTGAACTTTATCTCTCAGGGAAATTTTCAATGTCATCTAAATTGTCAAATTTATTGGAATAAAATTTTTCACAATAGCCACTTACCATTATATTTCTATGCTATATAATCTGTAGTAATGTCATTTCTCTTATTCCTGGTATCTGTAATTTGTGATTTTTCCTTTATTCTCCCATTTTCAATTTCACCGATCTTCTCAAAGATCTATCTTTTGATTGCATTGATATTCTCCATCCCTTTGTTTTCTATTTTATCAAATTATGTTGTGATCTTATTTTCTTTCCTCAGCTTATTTTTAATTTAATCTGCCCTTCTGCTGCTGCTTCTTCTTCTTCTTCTTCTTCTTCTTCTTCTTCTTCTTTTTCTTCTTCCTTTTCTTCTGCTTCCCATTCTTATTCTAATTTTGTTGTATTTCCATGGGCAAGCTGAGGTCATTGATTTAAGACTTTTCTTTTTTAATAGTGATACTTTGTGTTATAAATTATCTCTAAGTACTGCTTTATTGGCACTGTCTAAACCCTAATATGTTATATTTTCATTTTCATTCAGTTTAAAATGCTTTCTAATTTACATTTGTATTTCCTCTTTGAACTAAGTTTTATTACAGTGTTCTTATTTAATTTCCAGTATTTGGGTATTTTGTTCAGAAGTCTTTCTGTTACTGATTATGAACTTAATTCAGTTTTGGTCTCAAAAAAATTTGTGTCACTTAAATCTTTTAAAACTTATTTAGGCTTGTTTTATGCCCCAAAACATGATCTATCTTATAAATGTTTTGTGTGACCATAAGGAAGGTATGTAATATGAGTGGAGTGTTCTTTTGTCAATTAGTTCAAGTTGGTTGACTGTGTTGGCCAAGTCTTTTCTACCTTTACTGATTTTCTCCAAACTTGTTCTGCCAGTTATTGAGAGATAGGTATTGAAATCTCCACCCACTAATATGTATTTGTCTGTTTTTCCTTGCAGTTCTTTATTTTTTTTCTTCATGCAACTCTGTCTTCATGTGTATAAATAAGCATGTATGTGATTGTGTCTTCCTGATTAATTCACATCTTTATCACTTTGAGATGAATTTTATCCTATCAATATTCTTTATTCTGAAATCCCATCTGTCTGACTTAATATAATCATTCAGCTTTCTTTTTTCCAGTGTTAGAATATTATATCTCTTCCATCCTTTTACTTTCAACCTGTATGTGTCTATATTGAGCATACAGTTTTGTCTTGCTTTTAAATCTAACTTAACAATTTCTGCCTTTTTTCGGCTGTTTAGACTATTCTTACTGTGATTATTGATAGGTTTAAGTCATTACCTTGCTATTTGTTTTTTCTTCTCTGTTCCTTTTTTCTTTGTTTTCTTGTTTTTTGTTCCTTTGGGTTAAACAAGTATATTTTTATGATTCTATTTTATTTCCTTTGTTAGTTAATCAAATTCTCACTCTTTTATTTTTAGTTCTTTTTTAGTGTTTTAGGAGGGTTATTATGTATATTTTTAGCTTATCATAGCCCACCTTTAAATGATATTATGCAATTTCATGTATAGTATCACAATCTTGTAGTAGTATACTTCCTTTTCTACCCCCTAGGCTTTAAGCATTATTTTACCTTTATACATAGACTATAAATCTAATAATACATTGTTCATATTTTAGTTTAAAAATCCAGTTATAGGGGCACCCGGGTGGCTCAGTTGGTTAAGCCTCCAACTCTTGATTTTGGCTCAGGTCACGATCTCATGGTTTGTGAATTTGAGTAACGTGTCTGCACTATCAGTGCAGATCCTGCCTGGAATTCTCTCTCTCTCCCTCTCACTCTGCCCCTTTCATTTGTTTGCATGCATGTGCATGCACACACTCTCTCTCAAAATTAAATAAATAAACTTAAAAAATCCAATTGTATTTTCGAAAAATTAAAATATTTACAACTCTTGTATAATTACCAGTGTAGTTACTAATGCTGTTATCTTTAGTTCTTTATGTAAATCTATATTCCTATCTAGTATCATTTTCTTTCTTCCTGAACGATTCCCATCAACATTTCTTGTTGTTTAAGTTTGCTGGTGATAAATCCTTCACCTTTGGTTGACTGAAAAAGTTTATCTACCCTTCTGTTTGAAAGATACTTTGCTGAGAATAGAATTTTAATATTCTATTTTTTTCTTTCAATATTTTAAAGATGTTTTTCCACCATTTTTATTCTATGGTGAGAAATATATTGTGATAGTTATTTCCTTTTGTGTGAGGTGTCACATCTGTGATTGCTTTTCAGATTGGCTCCATTATGGTTTGGAACAATTTGTTTATGAAGTGCCTTGGTGGAGTTTTCTTTGTCTTGGGAGTGGGATTTATTAATCTTAGATCTGTGGGTTTTTAGTTTTCATCAAAGTTTGGAAAAAATTCAATTATTATTTTTTTCAATATTCCCCCATTGGGAGCTCCAGTTACACATGCATCAGGCCAATTAAAGTAGGCCTTAAGTTCATGGATGCTCTTCACTTTTTAAATTGTTTTTCTTTGTATTCTTCATTTTAGGTAGTTTCTATTGCCATGCCTTCAAGCTCATGAATCTTTTTCATTATAACATTTGTGCTGCTACCAATCCAGTTTAGTGTAGTTTTTATATAAGATGTTATAATTTTTTAATGTAATTTCGACACCCAACATAGGGCTCGAGCTCACAACTCTGAGAAAAAATCTCACATCCTCTATAGACTGAGCCGGCTGGGCTGTTGTAATATTTATCTTTAGAAATTTATTTGGATCCTTTTTATTTCCTTCCTTGTGTATTTAACTTTTTGAATATATGGAATATAGTTTTAATAACACTGCTGATGTCCATGCCTACTAATTTTAACATCTATGACAGTTCTGGGTTGATTTTGGTTTATCGATTTTCCTCTTCAATATGAGTTGTATTTTTCTACATGCTTGTAATTTTTTTGGAGGGGGGTGCCAATCATTGTGATTTTCACCTTCTTGAGTGGGAAGTATTTTTGTATCCCTGTAATTATTCTTGAACTTTTTTTATGGGACACAGTTAAGTTATTGAGAAATAGTATGATCCTTGTAAATTTTGCTTTTAAGATTTGTTATGTGGAATCAGAGCAGTATGACACCAACATTTGAGTATTCCTCCCAATTGATGCAAGATACTTCTATGTACTGTACCTAATGTTCCATGAATCTTGAGGTTTTTCAATTTGGCTGGTGGGAGCAAGCATTTCTCCGAGTCTTGTGGGAGCATCAACCACGAAGCCTCCAATCCTTTTGCGTAGTTCGTTCCCTGGCCTCAAGAGGGTTTTCTCACACATGGGCTGCTCAGTACTCTGCTGGAAGCTGAAGAAGCATCTTTCACAGATGCCCTTCATCTCTGTCTATGCAGTTGTCTCCTCTCTGGTATTCTTTCCTGAGAACTCTGATCTGTCTGGTTTCCCTGGAATTTCAGCTTCACCTCCTGAAATCAGGGAGTTTCCTGAGCTGCTTTGTCCTGCTTCCTCCTCCTTGTGTTGTAGCCTGGGAAATCTGAAGGCAGTAAGATGTTACATTGTAGTGTTAATCCAATCTATTTACCTTTTCTTGAGGATCACTGTTTTTGTTCCCTGATATTCAGTGATTTAAAAACTACTCTTTCATATTTTTTTTGTTCCTTGTTTTGTTTTTTCTTCTAATAAATCCAGTCCCTGGTATTCTATCTTGGTCAGGAGTTAAGGATTGAGTTTTGTTATGTATTAGTCTCTTAAAATAGTTATTTGTATTTTAAAATTAAGTATCAGAGGTATTGAGAAAGGCATAAAAGCTTATAAAATAATGTCTGCTACAGATGCTTAAAATGAATAAAAAGTATGGGGTGTAGGTCAGTTAAATATTATAGAACAAATTAAAACAGTATATAATTAGCCACTAACTGGTTTGTAAACACAAGAGTTCAACATTGTAAGAATTTGCTGAGGATTATGCATTTAGAGACTCCTACATAGACAAAGTATAGTGTTGGTAAATTTTCTGAGGCTGGTCTATTCATTTGGAGAAAATCTTTCCATGTAGGTAAACACCGCCTATTAGAAGTGTGTTGTGATAAATGATTAAAGAAGAGATAATTTTAAGTAAAAGGGTAGTAAAAGATGATAATATGTTTGAAAAAGTATATAAATTCTAGTTTTTAGAAACTTTGAGTTTGTTACTTTGTATAAAGGCAGCAATAAACAATTAAAATTGTGGAACAAGTTTATAATAGGATGCTCACATTTTGAACAAGAATAATCAGGATGAAGTGACAGGGAAACAAATATTAGGAGAAAATAGTAAGAAACTTATACTTATCTAAACAAAATTAATAGGTTGGTTGTATGGATGAAAAGAAAAGACAGGAAAAGGATTACATATAAATTGGCAGTGGTTGGTGATTGATGATTGCATGCAGGAAAGAAAAAGAGGAAAATTTCTAAGATAACTGACATTTAGATAAAAGAGCATAATGAAACTATCAACAGAAAGTGAAACATCAGCAGAGCTTAGTGTGGAAAGCTAAAACTAAAATGGACCAAAGAAAAGTAATCATAGTAGAATAAAATAATAATAAATAGAAATACTTATTAAATGTACAATATGTGCAGGCAATATGCAAAATTCTGTACCTGGACTATCTCATTCAATCATCACAGCATGGTTATAAGCTTTATGAGTGTCTGCAATTTACAAATGAGGATATTGATCTGAGACTTATGCTCAAGGTGATAGCAAGAAGTGGCAGGGTCAGGATTTGAATCTCAATATATCCAGCTCCAGAACCTGGTTTCTTATTATCAGTAATTACCATTAAAATGGTGTAGGCATAGCTTTAAAGAAAATATTTTGTGCAGGAGTCTGGCTAACACTGTATGCCAAACAGTAAAATATAATTGATTTGCAAAATATCTAGCCTTAAATAACAATTCTGATAGCACTATGTAGCAACTACTCTCATAGTTTTGCCTACCGACATTCTGAGAAGGTATGACAACCGAAATAACTACAGGTTTCTGTATCACTTACATCAGTTTTTCTTTTTTGGACATAAGATTATTTTATTTTTGTTGTCACATTATGTTTTCCCCTAAGCCCAACAAAGAAAACAGTAGTGCTAGTATTTACCAGGACTTGAACCACAATAGATTTATGCCTTGGATAATTGTGATTACTTCATTTTGTTTATTGTGTAGCTACTCAGTAAATCTTCTAACTGACAGGAACTATTAAAGTCTCAAGACCAAGATGTCTTGTCTTTCCCCCATTGGATGATATTCTTTCTATCAGGAAGGTAGTATTTATTCCAACTCATTTATTTTTCTGTAATAGAAGCGGTAAAAGGAACATCAATATAAACTATTCTTGGAACTCATTTAACGTTATCAATATATGTAAAGTTAGATGTACTGACAAAACTGCATACTCAGGGATACAAGCTAAGAAGCAAAGAGAAAATGGTAGGACTGAAATACTTAATACATACCGTGTGTCCAGACACCATGCTAAACAGTTTTGTTCAGATGATCTCATTTAATACTTTCAACAATTATCTCCATTGTCTGAAGTTTGCCCTGTGTCACTCAGGTAATAAGATTTGGAGCCAGATTTCAACCTTCACTGACTTCAGAGCTCAGGTTTTTAGCCGCAATGTCGCACTGCTCTGTCCTAAGATACACTGAGTCAATATAGTGTCTGCCATTTATTTTAATAAAGGAAATCCTGTGTGGCAAAGCCAATTCCTTAAAAGTGAAATGTCTCAAAACGTATAACCTAAGTCTTCTTACCACACTGCCATACCTGTTCTCCAGAGACTTCTGAGTATCTTTCTGCTCCTTCACTTTTAAGTTATGTTATATGTGAGACCTGTTTATAAAGTAGTGTGTCTGATCCTTCTGTGAAGGTACCAAGTCATACCTTCAGAACCTATGACCCATTCTTTAAATAAATGCAATAGCAACACATTTTGATTCCTTCCCCCACCCCCAGATAAATTGAACTTCTTGCCTAAGCTGAATTTTCATAGTTGTTAAGAATTATCCAGAGTCAAACCTGGTGGGTAAAATGAATTACCAAATAAGAAAGGCCATTTAGGGATAAAAAGAAAAGAAGAGAAGAAAATGAATCACGGATTTAAAACACTTAGGAAAAATTTCTCATGTGGCTCATAAAATGTCTCTTGTGACAATGTCAAAAAAGAGTTTTCAAAAATGTTTTGAGTTTCAGCTGCATTGTAGGGTAAATGTTCAGTCTTCTCAATTTTCCACTTTTAAGCTGCCACGATTATTTGGAGTGATATATTGTGAGATATTTTTGATAGAAACATTTGATAATGTCACTTTTAGTAATAAAACATTTCTTCAGTCTTAAAAGAGATTTTACTGAGCTTACTTTGAACAAAGACTAGCACATTACCACACACAAGGGATTAATAAATGTCACTCTCAGTAATAAAATTGGGTTTCATATTAATTAAACCGAGTCATAGGATACCTTGATTTACATATTTAAATATTTTCATCTCCCCATGCTTGTGGGTGTTTGTTATGGATTCAGCAACTATATTCAAGGAATAGTTACAGTCATGTAAATCCTAATGCATTTCAGTAAATATAAATTGTGTAAATTGAGAGTTAAGTGTAAAATGCCACAGGATACTTATTTAGAGTTGAAATTATAATCTTTTCCACAAATTTCCATGAATGAGGATATATTTTTTTTTCCTAAGAAGCTCAACATAACAGAACATACCCTGGATTGTTAATCTAGGATATTATATTGGTGTTGATAAGCTCTATAAGAATAAGTGTATGATGTATTAGAACACATCGGGGGTGTAAGGAACTGAAACAAAATGTGATGTGGCTGTTTTGTGAACATTGATCTTTTTAACTTTGGGTGTATTCAAAACTCTGACTACTTCGCCACTTTAGAAAAACTTTACTTACACCAATGAAAGAATCTTGTCTGGACAATTTAAACAAACAAACAAACAAACAAACAAATAAATAAATACATAAAACACATGTCATGTTAGGGAATGCCATTGCCTCAGCTTTTTCATTTTATTTTCCAACCTATAAAATCCCCAAAGTTGCGTCATCTGTAATTAAAAGAGCAATCTATTTAGTCCTTACTCTAAAGTCAATCATATTCATGCTGTCACATAATTTTAAATTGTAGTACTGAATAAAATCCTTCCATACGATGACACCATTTTTCCTCCTTCTAATTCCTTTGCCTGCTATTGATCATCTTTTTATCTACTTTATAAAAGCCTCTCTTTACACTCTATTCTAGTTGATATAATGGAACAAAAGGGATCCTAACGTTTAGCTTGCTTTGTGGGAGGTACAAAAGCCTTTTATTCCATATCCGTTTGAGGAGTTTGACTCTATGCTAACTCAGTACAAGTTGAGAATAAGGCACTGAGTAGGTGGGAATGATTAGAGAATTGCAGTCAGAAGCAAAGTGGTGAAAGACGTTGTGTGGGAATGAAGAATACCATATGGGATTCATTTCATGTGTATATCATGGCTGCTTATTTTTCTAATATCCTTCTCCCCACATGTTTTAAGATATCTGCAAATCTTCAGAATGTCTTTATGTTCTCTGAATTTAGAGCCATAGTGGTTCCCTACTTGCTTAATCCTCTCCTAAAGTATAGCTCCTTATTATTGATCTTCTATATAGGTCTCTCATTCTAAAGGACATTAGAATTTCAAAAACAATATCGTATGGTCCAAGAACAGTATTTATGACAGGATTATGTAAAGTAGCATTTGAACTTATTCTTTTCCCCTTCCTTTTTTTCAAACTGTATCTTGACTTTTAAAATAATGTTGACTGATGGTGTTTACCCCGCACATGTTTTATCTCTGTTTTTTCCATTCGTGATACCTATAGCTGCTCTTTTCTGTCTCTGTTCACTGTTGTCTTCAAAAGCTTCTTTCCCGTGCCAGTTTTTAAAAATCTTTTCTCTTTAATTCAAAAGGATGATCTTAAAATAAACCTTAATATCTGGAAAAGAGGAAGAAAGAAAGCAAGGAAGGGAAAAGGAAGAAAGGAAAAGGTGAAAGGAAGGAAGAAAGCCAGGGCAGGAGAGAGATAAGGAGGGGATAATTTATTACATTGGAACTCGTTGTCATGCATTCTTGTTACTCCTATACATATGTCTATAAATATCAGTTCCTTTACAAAAATGTGAAGGAGACAAGTTAGTCCACATTAAAAATGATACTTGAGAGATATTTTGATTATTGGGGAACATTTCAAACAGATAGCCATCTCGTGTTGTTTTTATTAGTCTCTGTAATATATTCAGGAGACTAAAAATAAAGCCAACTATTTTTTTATGGTCTGAAAAAAAAAAATAGACTTCTTACACCAGGAAGAAAAACAAAAAGTTTAGTGCAGAAAACTTTTGCCACTCGCAGATAGTTCAGATAGGCCTTTATGTAACTCTGTGCTTTTTTGTCTAAAGTCACCAAGGGGAGTTCGAACTTGCTGTCTCTTTATGTATTTCACTAAATGAGAGCTGACGCAGAACTGCTTTTCTTCTCTGTGCCTAGTTTCAAACCGTTGAACACCTTTATTTTCTTTTACACTGACAATCTGTTGAAACTCACAACTAAGACAACTTCCAGTTCCTGTAGTAACCATAGAACCTGCTTTGCTACTCACTTGGATGTAAATGTAAAGGTGGTTGGATCTTTGGATCAAGCCGCGGCTTTTGATAAAATTTTCCTCACCAGCACTTCACCAGACTTAGTCTGTTAGTGACAAACTCCCCACTTCCTGTCTAGTCCAGTGTGGGCTGTATTTTTGAGGTCTGATTTTAGCCCCTGTTACCCTTCTACCATCTATTCTTAAGACAGACACGAGGATGTTTTCAAATTGGCCAGTTCATTTTCCCCTCTGCCCGTACCCTCCATGGATTCCCCATTTATTTAAGATAGAAGCCAGAATTCTTATACTGGCTTTGATTTCCATACATAATTTGACTTTCGGGACTCATCTCCCCCATCAGTTCCACCGCGCTGGACACACTGGACTCCCTAAAGTTCCTGAACTATATCCTCATCCTAGGGCCCTTGTCCTGGCTGGTTTTAGTCCAGGAAAAGTTTTTCTAGGTATCTGCATGAGAAACGTCCTTACCTCCATGAAGTATTTGCTCACATCCATGACAAGCTGACTGCTCTATTTAAATATTCCTCTCACACGCTTCTTAACTTTCTTAACTTCCCATATTATTTTTTTTCATTTTAATTACTGTTGTATCTAACAGAAAACATAATATACATATTCATTATATTCCTGACTTATTGTCTGTTTCCTTTCTCTCTCTCCCCTTTCCTTCCCTGCCGTTCAGTGCACACTACAATGTCAACTCCGAGCGGACAGGGTTATTTGTTTTGTTTCCTGATGAATCTTAAGCACCTTGAAAAGTTCATGGAACACTGTTACCACTCAATAAATATTTGATGAATTTATGACTGTAAGTGTTTCCAAAAGTGTCATTAGGTTAATGAGCATCCTACTTTGAGGTTGATCTTCTCTAGTCACATGTTTAAAACTTTTTGAAAATTTCATTTCTCAGGGTGCCTGGCTGTCTCAGTCAGTTGAGTGTCTGACTTCGGCTCAGGTCACAGTTAGTGCGTTTGAGCCCTGCATCAGGCTCTGTGCTGTGCTGACAGCTCAGAGCCTGGAGCCTGCTCTGGATTCCGTGTCTCCTTTTCTCTCTGCCCCTTGTCCTCTCACACTCTGTCTCTCTCTGTCTCTCAAAAATAAACAAACATTAAAAATTTTTTAAAGGAAATTTAAAAAATGAAAATTTCATTTCTGACTATTTAAAACTGCATTGCTTAACAAGTTTAATATAGAGCATCCCTCTCTTTTGCATCCGGAATCATTTTTATTTATTTTACTTTTTGTATTTAAGTTTTTTTTAATGTTTAATTTTTTTGAGGGAGAGAAACAACGTGAGCAGGAGAGGCACAGAGTGAGAGGGAGACACAGAATCTGCAACAGGTTCCAGCCTCTGAGCTGTCAGCAGAGTGGGACAGGGGGGCTCAAACTCTTGTGAGATCATGACCTGAGCTGAAGTCAGATGCTTAACCGAATGAGCCACCCACATGCCCCAGGAATCATTTTTAGTTTAAGAACTATCCCATATCCCATATATACTTGCAATACTTCCCATTTTCTCACACCTTTTTTTTTGTTTGTTTTATTATCTTTTTTTTTCTTACTGTGTTAATCATCTTCCCATTCTGAATATCTATTTTAGTCCTCTCTGTGATTTTATAATTTTCAACATAATGAGCTGTTTAGCACAGCACATAAACATTGCTATAGTTTAAAAGAAGAAGTAAAGGCTAAGAAAAGTATTACTTTGAATGACAGATTATACCACCTATTAATAGAGGATAAAGTTGACATGTTGTAATTCTAGTTTTATTCTGTGAAAATTTGTAAATAATTTTAAAGTTTGTAAGTACAGGCCATTCCTTTTTGAACCCATCACATAAGGTAGAGGAAAGAATATTAGATTGATATTTAGAAAATCATAAATAAATATTTCCCAATGTTACTACTTTCTCATTGTGTAACATGAATAGGCCACTTCACATTTCTGAAACCTACTCTTTAATATCTGTTTACTTTTGAAATTCACTCATTCTACTATATATTTGGGATTCTTGATTGTTAGATGGGAAACTATAATGTGTCTTTACTGACCTTAGTGTTTGCACCGTTGTCCATGCTGATCATATCAACTCTTTGGCTGCTCCCACTTTCAGATCTGTGCTTTCCTGGATTTGCCTCCTTTCTCCTCACAATGTATGTTCAATCGGATTGGTTCACTCTATTTTACAGTGCAGAGAATAAAACTTTGTGAAAACAACTTGCTTTTGTTATTCTAACAAGTTAGCAATAAAGTACCAAGTTAAATACCATGTAGAACAAAAGTAATTTTTCATGGAAACCTGTATTTCCTAAAAGGGGAACCATGGATGCAAAAATAAGAGACTACTATGATGTGGAGTTATTACTGCTACAGTCATTTGGTACCTTGGCAGATGTAGCTGTACAATAGTCCTTGTCATTGTCCTCACCATCACCCTCATCGTCACCAGTATTCTTTATGTACTTACTCTGTTTTAGGAGATATTCTAAGCATTCTACAGTTAATAGTGATTAATCTCAATAATCACAGTATGAGAGAGGTAGTGGTTTGGTCCCCATTATACAGGTGAAAACTGGAGGCACAAAGAGGTTAAGTCATCTGTTTAAGGTGACAGAATTTATAAACGGCGAAGCCAAAATTCTAACTGAAGTGTTCAAACACATTTTTCTCAATTACTTTTTTATTTTTATTTTATTTTATCATATCCATTGGACTCTAGGCAGAGTGTTTAAGTCACCTCATGACAATTAACTCTATTGAAATTATAATGAAAGCAGAAGTTGAGGTTGTTAGATGACACCATGAATATTTGTGGTTACCATAGACTTCATGTTAGTGCTGGCTTTCAGAAAATTTAATTTTCCTACTTCAACCATCTTAACAAAGTATTCCAGAAAGTACTTAAGTGACCATATTAAAGTTCTAAATGACAAATTATAGTGGAATTTTGGGTTAGACCTCTGGGAAACAAAGATATGGGCTGTATAATGGCAGTAAAATTAATGTTATAAAATTCAGGTCTGATAGATTATCAGACTGGCTTTTCCAGGTCGGTTCACCTAAGCTCAGTCTAGCCATTCATTCATAGCAAATTGTGAGTAATCCTCAGAAAAGCCCCGTGGGTTTGCGTCTGTTTGGTCCTGACTATGCTGTGGTTTGGCTAGGCTGAAAGCTGAGAGTAGAGATCCGTGTTGTCCATAATTGTCAGGTGATACTTGCCAACTGTGAAATTTGTCCTTTTCAATTTGATCCAATCCTTTCTCGATGAAGCACTTTCAAGGGCTTCTTTGGTTAGGAATAAAGAAAACTTCAAATTTGAAACATTCTCATATTAAGGTATTTGTTTGTTCCTCTCACATTTCAAAACATTAGACCTATACTTGTAACTTCAAATTTAAAGAACAGTAGTTTGACATTATATTTTGTATTAACGTCTGTGCACTAGTGTAAGTGACTACATTTTCGTAGGTGTCAGGAAGTTTGACGAATTTCAGTTTTCCTGATGCATAGATTTTTAAAGTGTCTTCTCTATGTTTACATTGTACCTGAGATTGTTTAAACCTAGAGACACTAAAATCACCATCATCATCTCCATCATCATCATCATCATAATCATCATCATCTAGCATAATCATGGAAAAACAAAAAATCCTAAAATTATCTTGAATGTTTCTAGAAGGGGAACATTCTTGACCAGTTTTGGGGTAGCCTTGGGGTTTTCAAGTGCAGAATCTTAGCACACACACAAAAAACAAAACAAAACAAAACAAAACAAAACAAAAACTAATGATGACCAAAGAAAACAAAACCACCAAATAAAGTATTAGAAATTTAAATATTGTGATGGACTATAGCATCTAGCAGTTATTGGAATTTAAGAGTGACTCCACAGAATGCAATCATTAAAAACGTCGATTGCCTGAATCATCCAATGAAGTCTTGGTAATTCTTAAATATTATTAGCCCCATTTAAGCAACCACCAAGTATTTGTTGAGTATGCATTATATGTTTGGTCTTGAGTTAAACTGTGTGAAATGTATTAAGAAAGATAATATAGCGTTAAATCACTTTTATCCAAGATCTAACTGCACAACGGTAAAGAAAAAGACCTACACGTGAAAAGTATTAGATAACAAAACTACATATAAGTAAGGGTAAAGTACATGGTACAGTTTGTAAATACAACATTCCATATGTATATGTATATATATGTATACATATACATAAATATATATACACACATACACTGTATATGTGTACGTGTGTATATACATATATAGAGAGAGACTTAGTGATGAATATATACTACAAAAAAAGAAAGAGCAAAAGAAGTTTGAGAAAGGGCATCAGTGTTATCTAGGATCATCAAACATGAGAAGTAAACAGAAGCTTAATAGAGGAAGCTTGCTATGACCTGGAGTAGAGGGAGGGACACGCAATGGAGAAAATGTGGAGCCCTGATGCAGGAAGCAACTGAGAATGTTGAAGTGAAGGTTAAACTAAAAGTCCTAACTGAAATAGTAGAAAACAGGTAGGAATAAGTGAGAAGGGAACCAATTATTTATTGACTATAGTTAAGGATTGATGTTTGAACTTTGCCGGTAATTTGCAACTGTAGATTTTGAGCTGAGAAGTGACGTTCAACTCAGCAAACATTATGAAGCACACCTTGGTTATAGTTGGCTGCAGGTGGTGAGAGTGAGGTATTGAGATTTGCAGAGTGGTGAAGAGGTTTGTGTAAAAGGAGCTGGGAATAATGATCTGAATGCAACTCAGTAATTCTGTGTCAATAATAATAGTTAATTAAGAAGTTTAATATTGTGGGGTGCCTGGATGGCTCAGTCAGTTAAGTATCTGATTCTTGATTTCAGCTCAGGTCATGATCTCATGGTTTGTGGCATCGAGCCCGACGTCAGGTTCTGTGCTGAGAGTGTGGAGCCTGCTTAGGATTCTCTGTCTCCCTCTGTCTCTGCCCCTCCCCTGTGCATATGTGTTCTCTCTATATATCTCAAAATAAATAAATAAACATTTTTAAACAAAGAAGGTTAATATTGAATGCATATGTAAAACAGATTAAGTGGCAAAGGCAATGGGTTAAGGAAGATATTCAATCTTTTTTTGAATACCTTTTCATATGAATGATCACCGGTCCCTAATCACTATATTTAGGAGGCAAACAGAAAAATTCTTAGAAATATTTGAGAAGTTGGAGGGGCGCCTGGGTGGCTCGGTCGGTTAAGCGTCCGACTTTGACTCAGGTCATGATCTCCCGGTCCGTGAGTTCGAGCCCCGCGTCAGGCTCTATGCTGACAGCTCAGAGCCTGGAGCCTGTTTCACATTCTGTGTCTCCCTCTCTCTGACCCTCCCCCGTTCATGCTCTGTCTCTTTCTGTCTCAAAAATAAATAAACGTTAAAAAAAAAATTAAAAAAATAAATAAATAAATAAATAAATAAAAAGAAATATTTGAGAAGTTGGAGAGTAAAAAGACAGTAAAATACTTGAGAAAATTCTTAGAAATTTTTGAGATATAAGTAAAAAAAAAAAAGATGTCTCAACATTGTAGACTGCAAGAAAGTAAAGAAGAAGCCCCTTGAGGTTTGACAATTGAAGGACTGATCTTGCCTTTTATCCCAATTGTTCCCATTAAATTGGTAAAAGTTGGAGAGTTAATGGGCATAAGAAAGTAGAAACAGGAGAGGATACCCTTTCCATAATTGTTTTGGAAACAAAATTAATAGTTACTTCAGCATGGAGAAGGGGACTATGAGAGGATATTCTTTTGTTTGTTTTGGTCAGAAAAGGAGCGTCTTGCGCTCATCTATAAACCATTGGAGGAGAGGCTAATGAATATGAGCAATCATAATTGGTAATATCTAACATGGGTGACGTTGTGAGAATCACATGCAGGTGGAGGGAGTATGAGAGAGAGAAGTACTAATTGTTAGTGTTAGACTCTCAAAGTCATGAGGTTTTTTTGGTGAAGAGCGCCACACATTTCCGGCCTCCTGCCTTGCACATGTACATACACACACACATGCACACACACAGAGCCCCACATCTGTCTGGGCCTTTAATAACCTATTGCTCATATTCAGAGCACTAATCCTGTAGCTTAGTCTTTACTGTTAAGGTTATTTTAATTCATTTATTTGATAGCCTTCAAATAAGAACACTTTCAGTTTTAGTGCCAAGCCTGGGTTTCCCGTGTCAACAGGAATTTAAGTCAGACTTCTAAATGTTTTTAGTAAGTAACTGAATACAGACTTACAGGCCTTGAGAGATATTTGGGTCCATCCTTCCTGTCTTCTTTCTACACAGTAAAATACCTCCATACACACAAATATTCTGTTTCACATCACTCTCAAATCCCGTGGTTTTTGTCACTATAAGTTCCACATCTTGTGTATTAAATAAAGCTCAGCAAAACTGGACTCATTACTTCAGAATGAAGATTCTTATAGCAAGTCACATCTCTGATGGAAAACCCACAGGGTGATCTTCACAAGCCTTAAATTCTCTGTTCTAAGTAGAAAGTGGCACAATTTCTAAAATGTCCACAGACTGTCTCACAGTAGAGTTTTTAATGAGCTGATATCTGTACAACCCGTTGAGCAGTTCAAACCAGGGTTCTTTATATATATAGCAGATCTATAAAAGTAAAGGACAAGTAAGTAGAAAAGCATATTAGATCATGAGGGCACTAATTTTAAGGGATAGGAAAAATATAGAATATAATAACTTTAAAGAAAAAGTAAAAATTGAAGAGACTCTCACAATTATCTCTATAAATGCACAGAATAATGTCAGACTGCTTTGGGAAAATTATGAAATGCTTTCATAAAAAAAGTCTTAGTGTTCAATAGTGTTTCTAAGCTGTATAATTTTATTGATAAATAACTTAACTTAAAAGCACTTTGGGGAGATGTAGTTTAGCTTAAATTATTTTAGTTCCTCCATTTCTTGATATAAACTATCTTTTTTTTTGCATTTTTTTCATATTCTGGATCTTACCGCAATATCCAAAAACCTTACTTATTCACCTCTCCAAAAGGCAGGAGCACATTCTGCTAAGTAAAACACCTATTAATTAATAATGAACTCCTGGAAATCAGTAAATAAAATAAATCTCCCAGCAATGCATCACTGTTAAGACTTGTTAGCTGTTTGAATATAAGACCTAGATTATCTAGTTGGACTGCTGATGTGTTAATAAATATATTAAGTATCAACATAGTAAAAAGCAAATTTTAGTGTTTTGGAGATATCTTAGCCTGTCATTGTTTTGTTTGTTTTGTTTTATAAGCATAGAGATTAGCAGCACAGTCTTTAAAACAAAACGCCTGGATTCTTATCCATTTCCTGGCTAGTTATTTCACTTATCTATACTTGGTTTTATCCCCTTTATCATGGAGCTCATAATGATACTGATATAAAGGATTATAGTGAAAATTAAATAAAATGTCAGGAAGATAGCTGACAAAGAGTAAGTATTCTATGAATGATCATTCCTGTTATTTAATAGTTTCTCTCTTTTTTTCTTTTAATGAGAAAATACATAATGACCCTCCCGATGTAGAAAAAAAAGGAAAGAAAGAAAAAGAAAAAGTGTATTTCAGATTCTGGATTGCAAAGAGAAAAAAATATAAAATGAAAGAATTTAACTTCAACACATTTTCCTTTGTTCCCCTAACTGTTAACCTTGACAAAGGAGTGCTGACATTTTGGAGAAATGGACTTTATGGTGAATATTACCTTTTCTTTGTTCTTACTTTTGACATTTTACCGTGTCAACCAACAATCTAAGTGAAACCATGCAAACATTGGTGTCCAAAATGGAACGAAAGGTGATATTGGGATTTGAGTAACAGAGACAGATTTTAAAATTCTGCATTTTGTTTCCATGTGTATCATTCACTTAGGCTGGAAAGAAACAAATCATAATCATAATTGAGTCAAGGCATTTTCAGAATTTTCAGATGTGCTCAAGTTCAATGTTCTCTTTAGTGCCAGCCAAAAGACCCGATGGATTTAGGAGAATCATGGTCCAAGCCATTAAGTGTCTCTTAAAATTCATGTTTATTGTTCTGATTTAGTGAATATGGATTGTCTTTCTTCACCAAATGCCAACTCTGGAATTGTTTATTATCTACTTTATTAATACTTCCAAAAGGTTCTTTGACCTCAGAGTATTCTTCCTTGGCACAGGCACTTGTATTTTCAACACTTCATCGCTGGCAGTGCAACTTAGAACATTTTCCATGTAATGTCTGAAAATATTCTGGGACTTGTTGTCAGATGTGGAATTGGCAAGAATAGTGAAGAGTGGCTTTGGGGATGGTACAACTTAGGCACAATTTTGTGGAAAAAAAGAGGGACAGAGAGACACGAAAAATGAAAAGAAAATCCTTAAAGTAAATTAAAGGACAATGAAAGTTTTAGAAGTGGAAGTGTGAAATCTGTGTGGCTTTTCACAGTCTTGGCACCTCACTTCCTGTGGTCAGCCAATTCCTCCACAAAGGTTTTTTTGGTTTACTTGTTTCAGGCCTTTGGTCGCATATATTTCTGACCTGTGGTAACAACAAAGTCAACATGTAATGTGGTGTCAGCATCTTATGTGGCGTCCTCCGCTGCCCTCCCAAGTCATAGAGATAAAGGCTGTGTGCACGCTGAAAGGCCAGGGCTGTGTGGAGGGCACTGTCCATTTCGTGCAGAAAAAAAATGGGCCTGTTGTGGCATCAGGAGCCATTACAGGATTGACCAAAGGCGAGTATGGATTCCACGTCCATCAACCTGCAGGTAACACACAAGGCTACACCAGTGCAGGTCCTCACTTTGATCCTCTGTTAAAAAAAAACATGGTGAACCAAAGGATCAGGAGAGAAGTGTTAGGGACCTGGGTAATGTGATTTCTGGCAAAGATGGCGGGGCCAGTGTGTCTATGGAAGTTTCTCTGACTGCACTGTCAGGAGACCATTCCGTCACTGGCCACACCGTGGAGGTCCGTGAAAAACCAGATGGCTTGGGCAAAGGTGGAAGTGAAGAAAGTACACAAACAGGAAACGCTGGCCATCGTTTAGCTTGCAGTGCAGTTGGGATCTCCAAGTAAATATTCCCTGTATTCCCTAGAACATCGTCTGAGTCCTAGTAACTCATACGTTATCTTGCTAGTTGTAGAAATTTAACTTGAAAAACATTAAACACTGTAACCCTAAAAGTGTAATTTTTGTGACTTTTTAATTGCTTTAGGTACCTGTAATGAGAACTGATTTATGATCACTTAGAAGATCTGTTTAATCTTATAAAACTCAGACTCAGTTAAAAATATCTCTTTCAATGACCTCTGTACTTTACCAGACTTAATAATCATATATGGGCGTTAAAAGTAATTGTCTGAATTTCTTTACTTCTCAGTCAAGCCCGCAATAAACAAATACACCATATGGCACTGTATTTTGAACGTATTAAAGTATCTAAATTGAGACTCTAAGAAAAAAATCACCATGTAAACTTTTTGCTGAAGGACTTACGATAAGGCTTATAATAATGCTCATCATGTCTATTTATTAATAAGTCTCACAAATCCTAAGAAAACTTCTAAGAAATTGGAGATGGTGTATTTGAGACAACCTAAAATGTGAAAGTTCATTCACAGTTACACAATAACTTGTTTTTAAATTTTTTTAATGTTTTATTTATTTTTGAGAGAAAGAAACAGCGCGAGCAGGGGAGGGGCAGAGAGAGAGCGAGGGTTAGAGAGAGAGGGAGACACAGAATCCGAAGCAGGCTTCAGTCTCTGAGCTGTCAATGCAGAGCCCTAGGCAGAGCTCGAACTCACGAACCGAGAGATCACGATCTTAGCTGAAGCTGGACGCTTAACTGACTGAGCCACCCAGGTGCCTCCACAATAACTTGTTTTTATAGAGTCCTTAGGGTTTTCTGTATAAACAATCATGTAGTCTGTGAATAAAAACAGTTTTAAGTATTCATTTCTAAATTTACATTTCTCCTTTAAATTTTACCAATATGTGTTTTATGTTTCTCTGTTATATTTTTAGATTCAGGTACATTTATAAGTGTATTTTCTTCCCACCGTGTTGATGTTGTTTTATGTCTCTCCTTATTTCTAATAACATTGATTTCCTTTAAGTTTGTTTTGTCTGATGTTCATATAGCTACTCCAATTCTCTCATGCTATTATTTGCATGCTGTATCTTCTTCTGTCTTTTCACTTCCAACTTATTTTTGATTTTGAATTTAAAGTGTATGTTTTATAGATAGTATATAATCGAATCTTGCTTCTCTGACCCAATTTCACTGACTCTGCCATATGTGTGGAGTGTTTCATTCTTTCATGTTTAATGTAAAAGTTAATACGTTTGGCTCTAGGTGTGCCGTTTGCTACTTCTTTTCTGTTTCTCTGAGTGCTTTTTCTTTCCCCTTCTGTTTCTCCTTTAATCTTTTCTGGTTCTGTTATACCATGATTTTGATACAACAATTCATTTACGCATCATTTTGATTCTTCTCTTAACTTTTAAATCACACTTCTTTGTGTTACTTTTTTGGTGGTTTTTAATGATTTCTACATCTCTAACTTATCAAAATCTACTTCAAGTTGATAGTAAATTGCCTCTGGTAAAATATAGGAAGTTTTTATGAGCATAGCTTTCCCCTCCCCCTGCTGTTGTCGTCATATGTATTATATACGTCTTATAATCAAATATAAGACGAATGTTTAACCACTGATGTGACTTCTAAATAACTTAAGAAAAGAGACAGTATATTAGTGATTAGTACCAGAAGGGAAAAAAAGTAAAAGTTACGAGACTTGCACTCTGTTATCTTTGTTATTTCAGCTTCTAAATACCACATGTTTTTGTTCAGAGTTGCCATCAGTAAGATAAAATAACATGTCTTATCATGGGAAGTATATAATTTTTGTAAAGCAAACTATTCTTGTAAGAATTCCACAATTTTTGTGATTCTATGGTGCAAACTTAGAATTGAAATAATTATAATATTAATTTGATATTGTACACACAGAGAGAGACAAACACAAACTCTAAGCATTAGCATTTTATATTGCTTTACATTTTACTAAGCCCTTCAACATGCCTTTCTCCATTTGGTTATGTTTGAGGGATCTACTGTTACAGAATTATTACACATGAGTTAAATATGTCCTGAGAGGTCAATTTTTTTTGCCACAGATTATGTAGTCAAATTTCAAATTTGGTCAAATTATGTCACTAATTTCACCATGAGATTATCACCACAGGGTCAAATCAATTTTTTGATCCTCCATAAAAAGCTTCTTTTCTAATTTTTAAAGTCGTTTCTAACCTACATTTTTTGTGTTGTTTTGTTTTGTTTTGTGACACTGAAAGCATAGGACTAAATTTTTCTATAAACTAACGGGCCATGAGCATTACATGGGGATGAATAAGATACTTTGTTCAAACAATGGGAGAACTCTAATATAGCGTGGATCAATGTGATGCAATGCAAAGCAGTTTATAATGTGCTTATCAAAGATCCAAAGCACACTGACTATAGAGTGAAAGCTCGTGGAAATAAATTATGAAAGGATACAAATAAAGACACACATTTTCATGACTGTGCCTCATTTCCAGAGCCCGGTGATAATCTTGCTGTTCTCAGCATGCTACTCAACGATGACCTCATCGGTAATGTAAGATGCATTCAGCTATCTGGCACCTAGATGGCAGCCTGCAAACTATAAACACAGTGCCTTCAAATGGACCATAAAGCCTGACTAAAATCTACAAATTAGTAATAGAAATACCTGTTACATCATCACATCATTTGGGTCCATCTAGCAAATTACTCCCTGATGTTTATATTTGAACAAAAAAGTGTGTGTGTGTGTGTGTGTGACACATGTGAACATGTGTACAAAACTTATTTTATGTTTGTTAAAATGTACCATTTTATCACAGGCATGTATGCCAACAGGAAAATGGACTTGAGAAGGACAGTGTTGGGGAGCATGCTTTGATTGTGTCACTCATACTATGTAATGAGACATTTGGAACAAGAACCATAGTTGATAACCCAGTGAACAAGAACAATTCAGTGCACCTCCCGGAATTAATAAAAGCTTTTTGGTCTTGTGGATAATAGTCACTCACACAAATGTGTTACCATTGATCTGTTTTGGCAGTGACATTAAATCTTGTTTTAGGAGACGCTTCCCTAAGGTTGGATGAATATTGCTATCTTTCGATTCAGGATGCTTAAAACCTGGGAAGAGAATTTTCTAAACAAACAAACAAACAAAACAGGAGGCAGTGTTATCTTCTTAACCATGTAAGCTTTAGCAGTTCAGGCAGAGGTCCTTCTCTTCAGGCCTTGCACTGGCTTTGCCTCACAGATAGCTTCATGGAAAGAAGCGAGTGAGACTCAAACTAAGATGGCCGGTGCTAGCACATTTAATTATGGTGGATGAAGCATGGTCTCAGATAAAGATTTATTCTCATTTTAGAACTTCATATTCTAGTTGACATTATTCCTTAAGAATACAAATCTGGGATACAGGTTCCCTGAATTATCTGCAAACATTATCGTAAGAAAAACGTGCCCACTGAGGTGTTTGTCAGTCAAGAGACAGCTTGAGTGGGGTATCTGTCAACCCAGATATAGAAGCAGGGAAAATGGATGAGTCATATTTTTGCACCCACTGGAAATACCTTTCTGATTCTTAATATAAATATAAAAAGTATTCCTTGAAAGGATGCACACTGAAAGAGAAGCCCTCTTATAACCTACTCCTTACTGGAGAGCATTGTGAGGAAGAAAGTGTTTGTCAGTATTAACTCTTTCAAACCCTATAGCTTGGCACAAAAATAAACACAGGAGGAGAAAATCATCCTGAATTATGGATGTTTTGTCCTATTTTCATGGCACCAGGTGGGAGTGTTAACACTTAATCAGTCTCTCTGGCATTATTTCCCGTCCATATTGCCAACTTTATCACCGTGAAAGATGCTTTGATCCTCTTCTGTGGTGTCAAGAACAACAGGCCACAGCATCAATGACATTCTAATCAGTGGGGCATCATTTCACATTACTTGTGATCAGATATGATATTTCACTAATGCGTTTTGACAACATGTGGCCACAATACATGGGTCTCTCTTTCTCTCGGTATAGACATATGTGTGTAGATACATACACCGATATATATATGATATATATGATATATGTATATATCATATATATCATATATATATAAAATCTTAAAATAGAGATTAACCGCAAAGCACTTTTTTTCTCACCGTTTTAGATTTTGAAAGCAGAAATAGTCTCTTTAAAAATATGCTACAGCTTTCACCTTAAGAGTGCCTAATGTGCTCTTACAGAAAATGAACCACATCCATAGATTTGGGGCACACTTTATAGTCACATATGTTAAAACAATGCCCTGACTGAAATGCTAAGAATTGAAAAATGCTAACATTGTCTGTAAGTACCGGTTGTGAAGTATAACTGTAAAATAATAATAAAAGCTCCTTTCTAGGAGCTCCTGCTCTATGTTAACACTTCACGAATGGTCTTTCCAGTGTTCACAACTCTCTGAGGCAGACAATCTGTATTCAGTATGCACCTGTGGAGGGATAACTTTGAGCGATCACTCAGAAGGCAACCAAGCCCTGATTCTCCCAGAAATTCTCCACCATCTGCATGCACTTTCTACTGCTATTCAAGGCCACCCTCTCTCCCTTTTTAAAATCAACTTATCCAAATATGACATTATTCCTAAATTAGGAAAATTATAAAAATAAAAATTGGGGGCAGTAATTATAAGAAAATTTTGCAATGTGATACAAAACGATGGGAACAGAAAGATTGAAATAATTTAAAAATCACCACAATTAGATTTTTTTTCTTTGGAGTTGCCCTTTTTTTTTCTTTGTTTACTGTTTAATAATCAGTTAGGAAAGCTAGGAGGTATAGCATACAGTGTTTTCAACTAGCAGAGAAGAAAAGAAAGAACTGATAAATATTAATGCGTTGTAGATCCACGACAGATTTGGAGCACAGGAAAATTTCACATCTAGGTATATTTGAATCAGGCTCTGTATTGCCGAAGAGCAGGGCGTTACTGACAAATGAGGGTGGGAAAGGATGTGTGTAAAGAGATAGTTGAAGAAAAATAACAAAATTTTCTTAAAAGGTAACAACTTGCCTACTAGTTCCAAAAAAACCAGTCCTAACTATATATCATGATAAAATATATCTTGATATACATTGACCTGTAAGGTCAGAACTATGAGATATTCTGGATAGAAAACAATTTTTGCATTAGAATATCAAAAGAATGTTAAGGCTTCCACATTTCCCCTACAAAAATGACACAGCTTTTATTTCTAATAGTGCAAACTATTAATATGAATGTATTCTATCTACTCAATATGTAAGACAGACTAGACATTTTCCTTAGATTATTTTTACAGTTAAAAAAAGAACATTTTGTATCAGACCAAAAATAATTCAAACAGATGAGGTAATGCATTCTTTTGCATCACTTCTACATAAGCAATACTCTTTGAGGTTTCTAAGTGGCTTAAAAGGCGATTTTATAGGTTGAAATATTGTCCTTCCTAGTTTTATGGCCAGAGCAAAACAGTACTTGTCTGGAATGCATATAATATTGCACACGGGGTTAATTAGGTTAGGGATGAATTAATTTGTAACAATTTCCGTTATTTGACAGGCATCAATAATATAGTATATTACTTGCATTCCAGACATCAGCATACTGCCATGACCCAGTCAGATTCAATTTGGGAAAATCTTGGATCATATGAATATTTTATTATTGATTTTTTGTAACATCATATTTTACAATCAGGCTTGGTTATAGAACACCATAATAACTTGAGGAGATATTTTAGAAAGCTATACTGTTGATGAATGGAAACCATGCTTTCTGGAGTGAAATGGAAACCTACTCTTCTCTCCTTGAAATGAGATGTTAAGGTATAATATTGTACCTTATTAACATCTATTAAAAATATTTATTTTCTAAGCAATTTCCCCATCCTTTGATTGGATGTTTTTGTTATGGGGGAGGGCTGGGATATGATGATAGTTTGTATAACTTGGTTATCTTGGCTTCTTTTCAAACCCCTTCTGTTTCAGACTATTTCAGTTGAGTAATTTGACTTTTACTAAAAATCCCTCCATGCATCCAGGCCCTCATTCCTTTGCACAAAATGATCAGATAAAATCTCTGACTTTGCACATACATGATGAAATGGCAGGCTAGCTTGATAAAGAAAGGATATGTTGTTCGTTCCTATGGTTAATTGCATTGTATCTCCAAACAAGAGCTTACATGCATCAAAAACCTAATTGTAGAACTTTTAGTTATGGAGGTGCCAAGCTGTATGTACTTACAATGTGTGAAGATGCAAAAATGACACAACTAGAGAATGACAGAGTTATGAAGCACAAGTTAATTTAAACAGTTTTGTGGAATCAGAATTACACACACACACACACACACACACACACACACACACACACCCCTCCACAAGGAAATAACAAATGTCACTGTTCCTCAGGTTAAAGGTCTGATAGCTCAATCCACTCTTCCTCAGTTCTCACACTTTTCATATTTCATTCAGAATATTTTATTCTTGCCCATGCTTTTGTTGAAATTATTGACCCTAATACTCATGTATCCCATTCATCGCTCCCTATGTTTCCTTCCCAGTATCATTTACTCTTTCCAGGTTCCAAAAAGTAGGCAGTTTTCCAAGCAAGCAAAGGGAAAATAGAGAGAGAGAGAGAGAGAGAGAGAGAGAGAGAGAGAGAAGCCAAGGAACAGACTCAACAATAGAGAACAAACTGATGGTTACCAGAGGGGAGGTGTAGGGGGTGGGGGTGGGGGGATAGGGGAAATTGGTTATGGGGATTGAGGAGTGTTGTCATGATGAACACCAGGTGATGTATGGAAATGTTGAATCCCTGTAATTTAGACCTGAAACTTATGTATTACTCTGTGTGTTAACTCTACTGGAATTAAAATAAAATAAAATATAAAATAATAAAATAAAATGAAATGAAATGAAATGAAATAAAATAAAATAAAATAAAAACAAGCAAAAAACAAAATGTTGGCAGTTTTATAAATTTCTATTCATAAGTGTAATTTCTCTCTTTCTTCAATTATTTTTTTCCGTGTAGACTCTAAGAGCTTTGGTTAGAGAGACTGAGAGTGGAAGTGGGGGCAGGAGAGGGATCAGGAGGGGAGCCCATACTGTGACATGATATGTGTGCTGGCCATCCAAAATGCACACACACACATACGCATACACATATGTGTGCCTGTATTAGAGTTACTTTGTCTCAATACGTCTTAACTACCAACTTTGTATCAAGCAGTGTTAGGATATCTAATACACAAAGCTATATGGGACATAATTCCTCCTCTCAACGAATTTCCAATGTAATAGGGCTGAGAGCCCCACAGAGAGATAATGAGAACATAACATACTGAGATTGAAGCATACTCAGGTGTTAAAATTGCCAGCAGAAAAAAACCACATAGTTAGTAAACCAGTCAGGATCATGAAAAAACTAAAACTGGAAGAGGCTAAGCACAGTGGTGCCACCCATCAGAACTCTGGCCAGAGGAGGGGCCTTGCCCCAGACCTGTCCTGTCAGGAGACAGGCTGATCCTTTGTGAAAATGGGGGCCTCAGATTGCACAAAATGATGCCATGAAATGTTGAAATAGCTTCTCTCTCTTTTAATGCTAAACAACCATGTGAATTCCCTATAAAGATAAGCAGGTTGTCAGTAGAGGCTCATGGGGTAACAGGTTGCTCTTAATATGCTGCCTATAAATATCTGTAGAAACAAATTTGAAATCGCGTCTTAGGTTTGGATGCTTGGGTGGCTCAGTCAGTTAAGTGTCCAAGTCTTGATTTCAGCTCAGGTCATGATCTCAGGGTTTCTGTCAGCGCAGAGCCTGCTTGGGATTCTGTCTCTCTATTCCTCCTCTGCTTGTGCTCTCTCTCTCTCTCTCTCTCACTCTCAAAATAAAATATGAAAAATAAAATAGTCTTAGGTTTATTTCTAAAATAATAGTGTACATGATATGCATATAAAATATTTATAAATAAGATTTTTCTGTTTATATAAAAAAATGTATGTACTTAAGCAATGACTATGTTCCAAATATTCAGAATTCTAAGCACTAGAAATTTCTAACATTGAAAATTTTGCATAATTCTAAGAAGGGTAACTTATTGTTTTATTTGCATTGTTATACTACATGTCTTATTAGTAATACTGTACCTAGAAGAATGACAGGCATACATGCATGTACCTAGAATTCAAATAGAAAATAATGGGGGAAACCAGATGCAAATGCCAACTCCCTGCTGTTATCCTCCCACAACGCCCTAGCCTTTCACTTCATCTGGTGCAGCAGCATTTCTGTGGCCTCCAGCTGTGGTCAGAATAGTGTTCATCTCATGCTATTCCCTAGTGTCCTAAAGGTGTTTAATTTTCAAGTTATCGTTGACACAGAGGAATAGAAATTCAGCAAATGAAAGAGTAACTTGAGATAAGAAACTAAAGGTGACTACAGGGATATTATCTTTGCTTTAGGGGAAACATATTTTCCAATGTAATCATTGAACCATCTTGTGTCATCTTCTAATCCTGGGAGACCAATGCTAAATAGATGAGGAAGTCTATTTATTCTAGGATATGGGATTTTAAATAAAAGAATCCTGTGATTTCTTTTAAGCCATGGAGCTACGTGGCAAGGGTTTTTAATCCTTGTTTAAACTTAATTATATGCTTATTTAAGATCTTAATTACCAAAAATTAGTTTTAGGTTACCAACAGTGAATATAGAGATACAACATCACAAAAAGTATCTTCAAGTCTTTTACAACTTCTGAAAAATCATCAATGGAATGTGCAAATATGTTACTATTGACTGAAAAGATACTTTATTCATGTGATGATGAAGTAACAACCTATCTATATGAATAAATGCTATAAATTTCTCTATGAAGTAAAATTAAAAAGGAATTCCTAAAATAGAATCAACATCCTACTAGCTATTAAAAAGTCAATCCTGTACCCATAGTAATCGTTAGAGGAAAGAATGATGGATAATATAAATTCGGGAGAGCTGGGTTTTTTGTTTTGTTTTGTTTTGTTTTGTTTTGTTTTGTTTTCTGTTTCTCCATGAGGAAATTCCTACCACTAGTTTGTCATGTTAGACTGTTCCCAGAGTTCAGAATGGTAACATGCATGTAGAGTAAAATGTTATCAAAACCATATGCATCCCAGGTTAAACTGACTTGGGAAAAATTTGCTAGTTGCTCAAAGTTCTAGGCTGTGAGCATAATGGAAGCAACAGGTAAGCTCAAGGAAGACTTGGTGTCAAGGTCTTGTCTATGACCTTCTGAGGCTGGGCTCTGGGACAAGTTCACTCAACATAAGATAGCACCTAGCTGGATAGGTCCAGTCAGGACTAGAACACAGGTCTATTGCCTCTCAATCGGAGGCTGCTGTTCCTCCTACATCAAAGGATAGAGTTGAACATGGAAGCTGCACTTATACTTCAAACTAAAATGATGGTACGTTAAAATATTTAAATACTAAAATAAGTGAAAATAGTTTCTGCTCTGAGGAGTGTTCTGAAACCACTTTATTAATTCAGCGGTTCCTTTCAATGTCTGCTCCTCCTTTAGAAGTGCCAGAATATCCTACTTATTTGTTGATTGCTTGTGAGTCTGTGGAATGTTTAAGTTATTACCAAGTGTGATTAAACAGAAAGGTTAGAGATAAACAGAAGGGAGTACAATAGAGCCTTGAAAACCAGTTTGGACAAAGGAGCAGGCTTTGAAGTATAAATAAATTACTGTATATAAAATGGTATCTTTAAATATTGAATTAATAAATGTTTTTACATAAGTAGACTTCATGTTGCGCTACTTTTGAAAAATCAAAAGAATGAGAAAGATGAGTTAAAAGAGCATTCTGTAAATGGTAGTAAGATTCTTGAAAGGATATTGTTTCCAAAGCTGAGCTGCTGCTTCTATTTAGATGTATAAACATATCGGCTTCTTAAATCTATAATACCTTATACAATGTGAGACTGAAATATTCTATCTCTAAGGTTTCAATTACCATAGACTTAAGTCTATAATTTTGGTAGAATTATATAAATTTTGGCATGAACTATTTAAATGAATCTCCTTTATTGGAAAAGTCTATTGGGAAAAAAAAAAAAGGAAACAAGCAATAACTGTACAAAAAAAAAAAAACAGTACATACTTATCTTATTCAGGAGAGTTTCCTATTTGGCACCAAGGAATTATTCAAGTATCCATTGGGTCTTTAGAAATAAGTCTGTGATCACCTAAAAGAGCTGCCAATTATTGCCATATGTGAATGTGGTTTTTGTAATCTGGACACCTGTCCCCTAGGATTTGGGCTAATAGCTCTAGCCTTTTACTTCTCATTAACTGTCAGAAAAGCTATCAGACAGGGGAGATATTGGTCAGTGCCAACATGATACAGATTTGGACAAGTGGCTGAAAGTTACAAAGCTCAGTATCACCTTAGCAAGAGTCTGTACTTATGGAGAAATAAGACTCAGGAAAACGAATGAATTTCAAAGTCAGATTAATTTTGGAGCTCAGTAAAATAAAGATCCTTCAAGAAGTGAGGACAAGATGTGGAGGGAAGTCAGCCAAGTTTGTGTTTGCTAGTGCATATGGCAGCCAAAAAAATAAAAATAAAAATAAAACTGCCAGTATTGGGGGTGGGAAAAATGCATCTGAATAAAGATGCAAAAAGGCTTTGAGCTACAAATTGGAGGTAATCATTTCAGTTTCCTCTGGAAGGACCCATTCTGTGTTGGTCCTTCCACCAGTAAATACAAAGATTTCAAAGGAGGATAAAGTTATTAGTAGCATTTAATGAGATGGACTGACATATCCACAAAGAACCAAGGGCAAAACATTGCTCTGGTTTGTCTATGTTAAATGTAAGTTGTGTAGATATAAGATATCTATGGAAATCTCCAGTGTCGCAAAGTGGTAGTTGGAAATATTGGGTAGAGCAAAGGGCTGGCCAAATAACTATCAGTAATGTACTTAGACAAGAGGATGCTCTTTTGTGAAATATTTTTGTGAACCCTCTTAAAAAATACAGTTTTAATGGAGAAGGATATTGCAATAATATTTTAAGGAGAAACAAATGCCTAATATATCTCAAAAGTAGAAAATTAGGAAAAGGCAAATGTGGTTTAATGTTGTTCAAATACACTGAGAAATCTGTTGATTTATGTCATAGATTTTAGAAATGTTTGGGTACATCATGAATGTTTAAATATGTATATAAATATATATTAATATTTACTAATTTCTAATATGTACTTGAAACTTGCTATACTCTCATTTAATTCTTATAAAATCCTGGTAGGATTCTTTTATTGTCCCCATTTTATAGATACAGAGAAACTGATATGAAGAGGCTTTGTAACTTGTTCAGTTATATAGGTAGTAAGTGATAGAGTCAAGATTTGAACCTGAGCTGCCTGAAACTGTGTTCCTCACAATTACAATATGCACATCAAAAACGTATCTCCTATTAGGGGTGCCTAGGTGGCTCAGTCGGTTAAGCGTCCCGCTTTGACTCAGCTCATGATCTCATGATCTCATGAGTTTGAGCCCCGCGTCTGGCTCATGCTGACAGCTCAGAGCCTGGAGCCTGCTTAGGATTCTGTGTCTCCCTCTCTCTGCCCCTCCCCCACTTGCACTCTGTCTCTGTCTCTCAAAAATAAATGAACATTAAACAAATGTTTTTTTTTTAAATATCTCCTATTCATTTTCCAGCAATTGATGTTGCAATTTAAACTGTTGGTTCCTTGGTCATGATATATTTTTGTTGATATGCTCATAATTTTTCTCCTTTTTTGCTTTGGGATAAATAGTGTATAATGGTAAAATCAGGCAAATGTTGGAGTCCACAGAACACAGGTTTTCTATTTTGGAGTCCAAGTCTCCGGTTCATGTACAAATCAAAATCAATATTCTATTCCGAGAAGAAACACCCAACTCAGTAAAGACAGTTTTTCTAATGTGTCTCTGACATGGAACCTTTCTTTACCAGTATTTTATTGTAATCTTTTTACATTAAAAGAAAAAAAAAAAACTATATAGATTGCTTGATCATGTTGTCTTCTCTGGAAGCCCATATATATTTTTTTGGAAACCCATATTTTTGATAACTAATTTCATCTGTTGACAATAAACAAAAGCCTGTAACAGAAAACTTAATTTGGCATTTTGCTTAACATGAGAATATTGGAGTCAGTTTATTTTTTAAATTTTTTATTCCATCTTCACTTTTTTTTTTTTTTAATTTTTTTTTTTTTAAAGAGGGAGAGATAATCTTAAGCATACTTCACGTGCAGTGTAGAGCCTAACGTGGAGCTCAATCCCACAACCCTGGGATCGTGACCTGAGCTGAAATCAAAAGTCAGATGTTCAACTGACTGAGCCACCCAGGTGCCCTGGAATCAGTTTCTTTACAGTACAAATATGGTAAATGCTACACAGTTTAGTACAGCAAATGCTTACTTGGCTAACTTAGTGTAACATATGCAAACTTAAATGGTGTGTACTTACCCAAAAATTCATTCATTCCCTAACTCAGAAAATAGGAATAACACCCAACAACTTGAACAAGAAACTCAGATGCCAGTTCTTAAGGTTTCTTCTACCTTATAATCTTCATCGATTCTATCTCCAAGATCTATCAATATTTTCTAGATAATATATCTCAAATGAATACAGTTCTTTCTATGATGATAACTATTTCTCTATCTATGTCATAACATCTCTAATTTGGGCTATTTTAGTGATCCCCTGTGTACTCCATTTTTGACTCAGTTCAATGCATTTGCCCCTAGGAACAAGAATGATCTCTTTGAAATGTAAATCTGATTATGGTATACCTCATGCATGAAACCTTTCAATGACTTCCCACAAAACTTACTATATAAAAACAAGCCCTTAATATAACCTTCACAGCACTGCATGGCCTAATTTGTCTGCATGCCTCCCCAGACTAATTTGAGACTCTCTGTTTCAGCTTTACTTTTTTTCTTTCACGTTCAAACTCTCAAAACTCTTGCCTCAAGGATTTCACCCCAAAAAGATCTGTTGTCCATTTTTTGCTTCTGTCTTTTATATATCATATAAAACTTGTAATGTTTTGTATGTATCATGGAAAACGATAGTCCTTACTTTTAAGGTCAGATGGTATCCATATCATAATAATAATTATTATCAATTGGAAGTCCTCTTACTCCTTTTTGTTCTAAACTAAATATGTTCATATAGGGGAAAAAAAGTTTCTTTAGGAAGTATACCTCATGTTTTCTTTTATCCTAGGGATATTTATTTAAACATAATTCAAGAATTTTTTTAAAAGATGTGTTTAGAAGAAACTGACTTGGGTGGCTCAGTCAGTTGAGCATCTTGATTTGGGCTCAGGTCATGACCTCACAGTGATGAAATCAAGCCCCATGTTGGGCTCTGGGCTGGGAGTGAAGCCTAGTTGAGCTTCCTTCCCTCTCTCTCTGCCCTTGTCCCCCACTTTCTCTCTCTCTCTCTCTCAAAAACAAAAAATTAAAAGAGGAAGAAATTGAGAGTTTCCTTTATTTGTAGCTTTAAAATACAACTTACAGGGGCGCCTGGATGGCTCAGTCAGTTAAGCAGCCGACTTCGGCTCAGGTCATGATCTCGCAGTCCGTGGGTTCAAGCCCCGCGTCGGGCTCTGTGCTGACAGCTCAGAGCCTGGAGTCTGTTTCAGATTCTGTGTCTCCCTCTCTCTCTCTGACCCTCCCCCGTTCATGCTGTCTCTCTCTCTGTCTCAAAAGTAAATAAACGTTAAAAAAAAATTAAAAAAAATAAAATTGAATACAACTTATAATTACTATTAATCATATATGTAATTACAAGTTAAGTATATATTACATATATTACATTATATAGTTCTGCATTTAATACCTAATGGAACACATAATTTAAAAAAAAATTGTCCTTCTTCCATTTATTTTCATCATAACGCTTTATAATTTGTTCATAGCATGAGAGTGATTCTTTAAAGGGAAATTTATTCCACTAAGATGTTTATGATTTGTTGAACCTAGTAATTGTGCATGGGAAATACTATAATGGGACATTACTATGGAGAGATGAATACAGCTTTCATTCTTCTCTCAAAATGTATTGGTTGCTTTTTGTGAGCCAAGCATTCTAGTAGGTCGCAAGGGATAAAGGTGGAGGGAGGGATCCATGAAGTGCTTATTATCTTATCTCACCACAGTAATAATATCATAGGAATTGAGTTTTAAAGAGCAGAATGTTATTGATACATATGTTTTATGAAAGCATGATTAGATCTTCAGTATTTAGTTTGTATGTGGTTCTGGTACTACATTGCTGTTACAAGGCATATCAATTATCAACTGAGTTGAACACAGTTTGGGAAGAAGGATTTCAGGTAGTAGAAATTTCGCTGGCTGGTAAGAATGCAGATTATGAAATGTGAAGGCAGGTCAGAATGGGTGCAGGATGTGCCCTTGGGTGACTTCAGACATTACTGAACATGAACTGAATTTCTTTTAGTCACAAAAATTTATTTTTTGTTTTAGGTGTAGCTCCCTACTATATATCAAATAAACTGAAAGTATTATGAAACTAAGATTTCCTTAGAAGGAAAATGGTATGGATCCAGCTGTTACAAATTATGTGCAGGCATTTTCAGTGTACTATTTTCTAGTCCTAATTAATGAAAATTGTATTGGTTTCTAAATATGTTGTTAGTTAGTTGGGCTTAATGTGTAATCAGAGTGACAAGTACAGATTGGGGGCAGTGCAGAAGACTTTGCTAGGCATCCGAAGTGCATCAAATCTACCCCAAAGTCTTGGGAAAAGTGCTCACTTTTCCACTCTTGTTGGTATTCTGAGCATTTGCTCTTCAGTATACACTGTGCAGAATTCCAAATACTATGTTATATTTTAGTGAAAATTACCTCTCAACTGTGTAATAGACAAGGTTGAATATTTTACTTTCCTCGGCTGCTTGAGAGTTCTTAATGTCCAGGAGACTAAAGCAATAAAGTGGAATTGCATTAGCCCTTTTAATTTTTTATTGGAAACTATTTAAGGGTTTGCCTTTTTCCCCCTACACAATAAAGCTCCTTGTTTCAGCTGGTAACATAGAGAAAGTAGAAAATTTATTCTATGGTGAGCAGGCGGACTCCTCTGCAAAGGCATCCCACTCACAAATAGCTTTCTAATAGACCTACAACAGTGAAGCATTCCCTCGTCCCGGTGACCAGAACTGTCTTCCATCAGAGCCATTCACCTGGCTAGACATAGGCTTGAGATTATTGTTGAAGAAAACTACTATCGACAATTACCGCAGTAAAATGAAGTAAGCAATTCACTGTGTGCCCGGTAAAATCTGTCTACTATCTTTATAGTCAAACTATATAACTTTTTTTTTGTTAATTTTAGGGTGCTGGATTTACTGCCAATCTTCCATCAGATACCACTTTTACATTTTACAGAACGAGAAGTCAGTGGATACAAAACACCTAAGTATCTGTGTCTAGGAAATCCTCAGCCTTAGATTTCGTTTCTGCTTACAACACTTAATGGGATGAACAGTCAGTGCACTAATATCATTAAGCCTCAGTCATCTCCTCAGGAAAAATAGATAATAGTGTCTCACATGATCACTGTAAGCACAGAAGTGAAATACAAGTGCAGTGCTAGACATGGAGATTTTCGGTAAGGCATTTGTTGTATTACTCAGAGGTGCAAACTCTCTCTTCAAGTAGATAGATCTGGGGTAGGTGCTGCAAACTGATAATGCAATCTGCATCGATTTTCTTTCTTTCGTCTTTTTCTTTTTTTCCCATCTTTATTTAAATTCCAGTTAGTTAACATACAGTGTAAAGTTAGTTTCAGATGTAGTTTAGTGATTCATCATTTACATACAATGTAATGTATGCCTGAGTTTTCAAAGGCTGCTGGGTTAAGATGTGACTTAATGTCCCATCCCCCGTCCAATCCCTCACCTCTCTATCCTCGTGTCCGAAACCAAAACCCCTAAATTTGCAGAATATAAGAAGACAATTATCCTAAATGAATTCTCAAGTCAATCAACACACTTTTAAATAGTAACTCCAAAGAGTAGGTGGAATATATCGATCTCTGGATTGAAGAAATACTTGCAAAATCTTGTCAGTGGTTTTAATTACAAACACACACACACATACACACTCCTGCATGCGGACCCCTTTCTCCTTCCTTCTCTCCCCCCGCCTTCTCTGTCTCTCATTATCTCCCCACTACCCACTCACTTCAAGGGTGGCAACTCTAAGCATAGGTGACCAAATCTGAAACTCTGTAAAATGATCAAATAGAGTGAATGAAAATGGCAGACATCCTCCCACTTTTGTTCTTCATTCATCCTTATGTTCCAAACTTCTAATATGTCTGAGTTATTTGTGCTAGAAAGGTGATACATGTTTGCCAGCTATAAGTAATGTGGTTTAATATTTCCTCTGTAATATTTTCTTTTCTTTCTCCAATTCTCTCTGCCCTTTAATTCTCTCTTCCTCTTAGATGAATGTAAGGTAATTTAATCTTCTTATCCTGTTTATTCAATGCATCTATCTCCCAAGTTGCATGTAAAGTTCTAGGATAATATAGTGTTAACAATGCTGAAAAAAAGGGTTGTGCCTATATTTAGAAATTAACCACTTTAATTTTTTTTTAATTTTTATTCACTTTTGAGAGAGAGACAGACAGACAGAGCATGAGCAGGGGAGGGCAGAGAGAGAGGGAGACACAGAATCTGAAGCAGGCTCCAGGCTCTGAGCCATCAGCACAGAGCTCCATATGGGGCTCCAGCTCACAGAGCGTGAGATCATGACCTGAGCCAATTTCAGACACTTAACTGGCTGAGCCACCCAGGTGCCCCCAAAAGTAACCACTTTAAGGAATTCAGGCCTATTCTTTTTATTTTCATAATGCCATTAAATACTATTATCTATTGCTCTGTCTCCTGCCTATGAGATTCTTCCCTATATTTTGAGAAGTTTATTTCTACCTTAATTAGGGAGTAGGGAGAGAGATTTTGTATTTTTGACATACATATTAGAATAGATGTACATATGTCAAATCTTATAGTGCCCTTTTTTTCTTTGAAAACTTCGTATTCTTATGCAAAAAGTATTTTTTTCTTGAATAGGATGGAATTAATTTTATGTAAAATTCAAATATATAGACATGCTGTCCTATACAGTTATGTACATTCATGTCTTTCCTAAACAGTTTCAAAATAGATGATTGGTTGAAATTTTTATGAAACACTTACTTGGCTAATAGTGTTGTTGATCCCATGGGCATCTGTTTATGGTCATCTATTTACTTTTCGTGTTTTCTTGAGAAGTCCATTCTTACCCACCTAGGGAATGAAATTTCAGAATATGCTGAGTAGAAATCTGTTTTTATCTTGGAACAAATATTTACTTTAAACATAAAAATGAAGTGAAGAAAGAAACCCTAGAATTACACGAATTCATTTTTTCTTCTATGTTACCTTACAAATATTAGCCATTTGTAAATATTGAATTCAAAGCAAATATTGAATACTTTTAAATTGCACACTTCTAGTTGATAATATTTTGTGATCATAAACTGAATACCTAACATATAAATGACACATTACTGGTTTATTTTAAATCCCTCACTTGTTTTTAAAGTTTATTTATTTATTTTGAGAGACAGAGAGTGAGCAAGGGAGGGGCAGAGAGAGAAGCAGAGACAGAATCCCAAGCAAGCTCCACTCTGTCAGTGCAGTGCTCAATGCGGGATTCGATCTCATTAACCATGAGATCATGATCTGAGCCAAAATCAAGAGTCAGAGGCTTAACCAACTGAGCCATCCAGGCGCCCCATAAATCCATTACTTGGCCACAATATTGTCAGTCATTTTAATAAATTTCACAAAATAAAAATGGAATGGAAAGCTGATAGATTATAAGATGTGTTGAAGTATAAATTTGAAAGTTGCAGAGGTGTTTCCTCAGGAAAAAAACGGACGCGATTTTAAAATAAACTAACCTAAAAAGTAAAGCAAGTCTAAAGGACCTCTGATACAATATAATGATATCACCATTTCTCAAAATTCTATATGGTGATCTCTTTTGGAGAGTGTATAGTTAATGATATAACTAACAGGGCAAATATTTTTGTGTCATGTCTTATAGCATTCACAGAATTTTGTTTTGTTTTGTTTTTCCTCTGAGTTTTCTACTTTTTATAGGTTCCCTTTAAATTCAGGATTTAAAAAAATTGTATTGTTTTCTGTATAAATGTTCCTAAATGAGATATAGTTACTTGAGATAAAAAATGTGAAATTCACTGGGGTGCCTGGGTGGCTCAGTCAGTTAAGCGTCCGACTTCAGCTCAGGTCATGATCTCATGGTTAGTGACTTCGAGTCCTGCGTAGGACTCTGAGCTGACAACCCAGAGACTGAAGCCTGCTTCAGATTCTGAGTCTCTCTCTCTCTCTCTGCCCCTCCCCAGCTTGTACTCTCTCTCTCTGTCAAAAATTAAACATTAAAAAATTTTTTTTGAAATGTGAAATTCACATTAGTGAAGCTGCCAACATTCACAGTCGACAATAATTTCTCCCATGTTGCATTTTTTTAAAGAAAAGAGAAGAAAAAGGGAACAGAGCAGTAGAATAGAAACAAGAACTAGTAAAAACCGTGGTGAGAGTGTGTGTGTGTACGTGTGTGTGCATTTGTGAGTGAGAGTGTGCTTTTGATGTATAAATCCAAGCCACACATGTAGTATGCATAGTTAGTTTCTTACTTTCCTGACGTGAGCCTAAAGCTCGTGACTTATGTCTCAAACTCCTACTCTGGGTGATTTCAAATCTATTTTGGAAATTCTATTTTCCTGAAATAACTTCATGTGTTTATTTTTCCTAAATTTGTATATAATGGTAAATATTGGAGTGGTGACCTCTCCATGCTCTAGCTATGGTTCCAGTGCAGCCGGGAAGATCCTATTCTGTTGTAGGGCCTACTGAAACATAGAGGTGACTTACCTCCTCCAAAACCCCTTCCTAGAAATAGTTTTCTTAGACATCCCACTGCTCTTCAGGTCTGAAGAACACTTCTGGCACTGTTCCGAAAGAACAGGCTGTCTCTCAGTATACCTGAGTATAGATTTGGGCCCTATGCATTTTAGGGCCATAAACATGGTTTTGTCTTTCATATCCCCCCCTTTCCCCCTTTTTTAGTATTTACCTATTCGTTACATACATCTTCCTGTGAATTTGTAAACTTAGTTCATGGGACTTGTTCTCTGGCCATTGATAATTAAGGATAGAAAACTCAGCTAGTGCAACTCTTAGGAAACACAGCTCTTCCTTGAAGGTGGAGGGCAACTGAAAAGCCGGCAGAACACAACAACATCCTTAGGATCGGGGGCTGTTTTAGTATTCTCTTTGTGGTGAGCGTATTATTGGACATATTTCAGTTTTACTGGCACCTGTCTTGCTAAATCTGATGGAACAACAACAAACACAATAAAGTCTTGTTACTCGGCTATCTTTGAGCCACACTAGATTGTGATTGATTCTGTTGTGTTTAATGGTATGGTGGCATTTTGCCTTAGGCCTTTTTTATTGAACAGTGGAAGGAACAGAAGAAGGAAACACTTGATCACTTTGTAAATGCTGCACATTGCAGGCAGGGTTTAATGACTGAACGTTGCCACTTCCAGTGTATTGAAATGCCTGGGCCTTGCCTCAAAGCATTGTACCTCTATTCAAATGGCAAAGAATAGAGTTCCTGTAAGATTGTGGAGTGCAGCTCATTTTGGGAATAAACAGTTGCTTTGACCTTGTACCGGCAAATAGACCCTGTCAGGCCTGGAATTGCAAGGCCAGGAAATCATCTGTTTAGTCAGTGCTGGTTCTGGTCATTAGTTTGTGTTTATGGCTGGGAATTGATAATATAGCCCTGTGTATATGGAGCTAAAGTCTGAATACTAAAAGGGACCTATTTACCAACAGCTTTATTTTTTAATTTAAAGTTAATTCAAATTGAAATGAGCCTTTTAACCCTTAATTAGGACCATGTTTTCTCTTAAAAGTCAACCACATTAGTCAACTGGAGACAAAATTCACTTTGCAATTGAAAGGCTGTCTACTTTCTTTCAACAGTAGCCACCATGGTTTACTAAGTGCATTGGTTTCCCTTTCACTATGGTAACTTGACCCATTCTCAGTATCAGCCTGGCTCAAACCCATCAATTAGGACTTAGAGGAAAGTGTGCTATGTAATTTGGGAATAAGGCCAAGATTCTATCTTGAAGCTTTTTTTGTAATTATTATTTATTGTATACACAGTGCACATAATACTCTCTATTTCATACTTTTTCTTTGTTATTTTCCAAAGCTGATAGTTTGTTATTTTACCCCCCCTATTAGCCTGCAATATTTAGTTCCTGTTTTATTGTTACTTCTTCATAAATATGGAATCAGCAGATTCCCAAAATATTTTTAACTCATTCACTAAAAATTGGTATTATTTTGGCTTCCTTCTATTATATTATTCACATTTTTAGTGTTTCTCAATAGCAAATTAACATTTGGCAGGGGCTTTCTCATTTTTGTTCCACTGTGGCCTATCTTGGGGTTTTTCAAAAAGTTTTGGGGTTTATTCTCAGTAACTCAGCACTTAAAATAAGGGAACTAAAATCTAGACTAGCAAGGAAAAGACAAGTAAAACCTCACTACAGATTAACAGAAGAGAAATGTATTCTCTTGAATTGTGTTTTCAATAGTGTGCTCATTTCCCTTGTCATTAAAAAAGAAAAAGAAAACACATCATCTTACAAAATTAAAGAGAATAATTAATATCAATATTTTTATGCATTGCCATAAGATTCCCCAACTTTTAAACATCCTACTCTATCTGAAATGTACATAAAATCAAATATAGACTTATGTGCTATTGGTGAAGCTGAAACTATAAAACAGGGAATTATCTGGTGGTCAATTTATTTTTCAATGCATTCAATCATGAAATCAGTACATCCTTTGAATACATTCTGCTCTGACACAGAAAAAACACTGAAAAGAGCAAAAACCTGTCATTTCTTTTTCAAGTATATTTCTTTAAAGTTAGAAGAGAACCTCCTTTGTCTTGTTACCCTATATGGTTTTATAATTTCAGTGGCCAATTTTAACCCTTAAAGCAGTGATGAAAGTGAAGATACTTTGATATGCAGTATTTATTTTGTCTTTCTACTTAGAAAGTTGTAAGAATCCTACTAATTTTGGTACACAAAGTATTAACCGTTCAGTGTCAACCTGAAGAGTTGTTAGAGGTAAGCTAGCCAATGTCCAGCATCCAATAAATGAAAAATTAGAAGCATAGAGAGGATAACTGATTGCAAGGTCTCATTCACTTCAAAAACGCATCTTATCAACTGCTAGGTGCTAGACATTGAGCTAGACGCTGGGCGTACAAAATGAATAGGAAGTAACTGTCTCTGGATTGCTCAGAGTCTAACCTAGGAACACATAGTGACTAAAAAATGGAACTTCAGACTTATTTCTAGAAGAGGAAGTCACTTTCCCAAAGCCCTCATTAAAATTTGAATACACCTGGACAGTGACTTTGAGATAACACCTATTTAGGAGAAAAGATTACATCAAAACTTGCATTTCCTACTACCTAGTCCAGAGCTCTTCCTATAAGATGCTGAAAACAACTTAATGTGTTGGGTTAAAAAGAAGAGAAACTGAAGAATTTCTTGGCGAAGGTAACACTAAAGTGTATTGAAAATTGTCTTAGCGGGGCGCCTGGGTGGCTTGGTCGGTTAAGCGTCCGACTTCAGCTCAGGTCATGATCTCATGGTCCGTGAGTTCGAGCCCCGCATCGGGCTCTGTGCTGACAGCTCAGAGCCTGGAGCCTGTCTCCAATTCTGTGTCTCCCTCTCTCTCTGCCCCTCCCCTGTTCATGCTCTGTCTCTCTCTGTCTCAAAAATAAATAAACGTTAACAAAAAACTTTAAAAAAAAAATTGTCTTAGCAATTACACTTTCAAGGGAGGAGATCCATTTCTAAAATAACCGTGCCATATAGAATCGAGCTTTTTAAAGCTAAGATTATAACTTCTATCACTGTAGGACCAGACACAATAAAGTGTCTTGGTCATTTTGGAGATTAACACATATGTGTTAGAGGAATATCGATAAACAAAACCCAAACACTATCTGAACAAGTCTCATTATTTAGTAAATCCATGGTGATATCCAGTAAGGTTTGAGGAAGTGATACCTCTGGCTTTTAATGGCTATTAATTTATATTCATGGATCATCCTCCTTTTATTTACCAACACAAAATCAAAGATGAGAGTTCCTGCCACACTTAACTACTTCGAAAATCTTCATTACAGGAAGGGAATAAAACATTTATGGGAACACAAAAACAAGGGCGGCAGTTTGCCTCCAAACAGTATTAAACTGTTGAGGTACTTCTTGGTTTGCCCACCCCAAGACTGAAATCTGTAAATAGTTTTACCAGTGTTCTTATCAGTCAAACACTGATAAAATTATAACCTAGGTTACCTGAAGAAATCTGTAAATCAGAATTCTGTCATTTTGGCAGCAGGTTTTGAATATGTGTATACCTATCTTACTTAAGTATTGCTTTAGTAGCTGGCTTGCACCAGGGAAGATCTTAACTATTTAGCATATTATTATTATTATTATTATTATTGTTGTTGTTATTTTAAAACTTAAGAGCACCTGGGTGGTTCAGTCAGTTAAGCATCTGACTTCAGCCTAGGTCATGATCTCATGGCTTGTGAGTTCCAGCCTGTGTCAGGCTCTGTGCTGACAGCTCAGAGCCTGAGCCTGCTTTGGATTCTCTGTCTCCCTCTCTCTGTCCACCCCACCCCCCCGCCATCACCACCCCACTCACACTCTGTCTCTCTCTTTCTCTCTCAAAAATGAATAAACATTTTTTAAAAAACCTTAAAACTGTATATATCTGAATCACTCCTCTTTTTGCCTGTTTTTTTTCCTTGATATTCTATAGTAAATTGACTAAGATTTCCCATGAGTAAGAGAGAAACATTACTTTCTATTCCTTTACCTGATTTTTTATATGCTGAACCTTTCAGTCTCTGAAATAATACTTAAGTGAAAGAAATGTGCAGATTGCTTTATCACTAGTTTTACATTCAAGGATAAAGGAAGTTCTTTGAAATTACAGTCATTGCTTTTACCACTCAAAGCAAGATACTAAAATACAAGTATTTATGCCCCTTAGAGGTAAAATTTCACATTCACTCAGGAGGATTTTTTTGAAAGACGAACAAAGTACAATAGATAGATAGGTATTTAAGCACAAATCTGCTTCAAGGAAAGGAGATTATTTACTGGGAAAAATTCAAAAGTAAGTACTTTATGTAAAGAATTTCTCCATATGCATTTAAAGAGAGTGTTCCCTAACAGTGTAATTTTACTACTGGATATAAATTATTCAGTCATATTCTCAAATTTTTTTGAACAATTTTGGTAAAAGATTTAAAGATCCTGCTTGTAGCAAGAAGGAAAAATGTACTTGTATGTCTCCTATAGGTAGCGGGTCGTGCTGTTCCTGAGGTTGGCAGACTCGGTTCTTCAAGCAAAAACACACTTACCCATCTTCCCGTAATAATGTTAAATGTCAAATAGAAAATCCTAGAGAAAGGCGAGAAAACATTACCCTTTCTGAAATAGTTTCTTACTAGGAGTAGATGACAAAAGACTTGACATTCATTTAATTAAATAAGTTTTAGATGACAATTCTTCAGTGTCATAACAGCAGCTTAGAATTTTAGAAAAATAATTCATGGTTCTAGAGAATAATTTGCTTTCAATAAGCAATCTATATAAAATTAAAAGCCAAAAAATCTCTTACATGTTATTAAGTGTTTATTTATTTTCAGAGACGGGGGGGGGAGGTGAGCAGGAGGGGGCAGAGAGATAGGGAGAGAGAGGGCGAATCCCAATCAGGCTCCACACTCAGCATGGAACCCAACACAGGGCTCAGTCTCCCAACAGTGAGATTATAAACTGAGCCAAAACCAAGAGTCAGATGCTTAACCCACTGAGCCACCCAGGTGCTCCTTCTCTTTCAGATTATACCACAAATTCTTTGTTATCTTGGAGATGCTACTTTTTCTGTGTATGCTCTAATTGTCCATTCTGTAAAATTAGTAGAGTAATATCTGTTCCAGTGATTTTGACACAACTGCTGTGAGATTCAGTTGAGACGGTACATATGAAAGCTTTTCAGAAAGAGTAAAGATGTCTACAGAATTTAGGGTGTTGTTATATAATCTATCATTGTATTCTGCATATAGTTGAAACTTGATAAATATCAACAAATTGGATAGGTAAAGCCTATCAGCAAGCTACCAGGTGCTGGAAGATACAGAGTAGAGGCTGTCCCTGTGTGTCATCCAAAGTCCTGGAGCTCTGGGTCCTCAGACATATAAGGCACAGACTGGCCAGTGTGATTTATTAGGACCTTCTTAGCTCCATTAGTCTATAATTCTATTTAGTACCTCTCAACTGCATTCTCTGCTTGTCTTAGATCCTTTGGAAATACTTTCTGCTGTAGTGATAAAAAAAACTTGCCCATGGAGAGCTACACAAATAGGGTGTTATTCTTCTGACATTCTAAGAAATATTGAGAGAGGTGCTAGCTGAATCAGCAAGTGCAGATTACACATCTAATTTTCTTGGCCTTTAACTTATTGTCACATGTAAACCATTATGCCAAGAATCAATGCTGGAATTATATAGGTAGAATGGCTTCTGTTACATTTGGACCATCTTCTTAGGAAAAAAAAAGATATTTTAATGGCTTTCGTCAGATTACTGTTTGTATCTCTTTGCCCATCTTTGGGCTATCACTCTGGCCATCCATAACTATTTGCAATTACGTCTGGGTAAGGGAGGACTTGGCAGAGTGTGATTCTGAACAAAATCAAAATTCTGTGAGCAAGCAGAAAGCAGATTTAGGTGTTTAGTATGCAACCAACAGTACCCATCAAGTTCCTCTACTTAACTGCTTGTCTTTTCCTGTTGATCTATTTGTGTATTTAATTATGCTACTTACAGGCCTTTTGCTATCCTTTCATGATCTTTCTCAAGTGAAATTCCTTCTCTGTATTTCCTCCAACAGCTCAATCAGAATGGAATGTTTGCTCCTTGGGGCCTGTGTCAAATGTCTGGTGCCCACTTTCAATTTCAATCGCAAGGGCCCTTTTAAGGTGGACAGAACTAGGGACATTTGTATCTTCAAGGCTAACAAAAAGCCTGAAGAAGAGTAAATGATTAACAGATATTTATTAAGCAGAATGTATGTGTGTCTACCTATCTTTTACTATTATTATATCTAAGGTTATTTAATCATTTAGATAAAGTCTAGTTACTAGTTTGTGTCACATTCTTAACTTAAAGGTTTATTGACTGTAGCTACTTTCAAGTTATTATTACAAGTCCTGTGCTGTAGCTAAGAAATGATTGTATGACTTGCCTTTTCTTTAAATATCACAGAGTATAGCCATTTATAATATTGACAAAAAGTGATTGTTTAGTGAATACCTTTATGCTAAATGTTGTAAAAACCATAAAAACCTCAAATAAAAACATACAGATAAACTTACAAGCAACCAAAAAACAAAATACACTGGAACAGTGCAACTCAATCTTTTAAACACTTGAGCATTGCCATCTTGCAAACTTAAAGGCACTCATTGAGCTAAATTGAAACCAGAAGTTAAGTGCTTAGTTTGTTTATACTTTATATCATTTCCCCTAGAGGCGATATGACATGAGATATGAGTGGAAGTTTCTAACCAATGCTTAGGAAGAATGATCAAAAGTTTATGAGCCTACTCCATGTTTGGTCAGGGCAATAGAATTTATCCGAGTGGCTCTCAACGTGGCACCAAAAGTTGTTCCATTTAATGTAAGATAGTCTTAGAGTGGCCATTCTTGATAGAAACTATAAAACAGCAAGACTAGATTAATGATTGCTATCATTTTAAGTTATTCTAATTGTTTATCTTGGTACTATTTCCCTTGACAGTGTATTTTTCAAGAAACATTCAGTAGGAAGATACACTGTTATGGATATAAGGTGTTACCTTTCAAAATGCATTTAAGGATTATAAAAGTTAAGATTTGCTCACATAGGCTTTACTTGAATGCAAATAACCTGTTATTCACAATATGAAGCTGACATAGGAAAATTCTGGGATTCAGATCACCTACAGGGCATATTTTACACATAAGTGCTTTAAACCATCACATCTCAACATAGCATTGAAATTGAGTTTTAGAGATTTAAGAAATCATTGACTTCCAGAGATACTCTGTAGGAAACCTAAAAAATGTGGACGCTGATTTTATTTATTTATTTATTTTTAATTTTTTAAAAAATTTTTATTTATTTTTGAAAGAGAGAAAGAGTGCAAGCAGGGGAGGGGCGGAGAGAGAGGGAAACACAGAATCCAAAGCAGGCTCCAGGCTCTGAGCTGTCAGCACAGGGCCCAACGCGGGGCTCAAACTCACAAACCATGAGATCATGACCTGAGCCAAAGTCGGCCACTTAATCTACGGAGCCACCCAAGTGCCCCTGGACTCTGATTTTAATCCTCAAAACAATGTCAAGAGACTTCTTGCTAGGATTTTCACTATGATTTCAGTTCTCCATGTAATTCTGAAAATAGATCACATAAACCATTACAGCATTTTGAATTTTACATCAGATTAAAGAAAAGCAATACAGTAGAGGTGTATTTCTGTAAAAGCAATAAATATATAAAGAATACTAAATGGGCATCTGAAATCAATATTTCATGACTGGTTCGTGGAGCTCAACAAAACATGTCATTCAGAGATGGCCAGAAAGAAAGAAGAGGAAGACAGTTATTTAGAAAGCTTTAATCTAGTAATTATTTACAAGTTGATCAGTTTAAATAGAAATTATATGTCACTATGTTTCTGAAAGACAGACAAGGAAATTTTTAAAAACCTTCAGTGTAGGCCAAGGCTGTAGAAGTTACAGTACTGGAACGACACTGTCAAGGCAGAAAAAAAAAAAAAGCTCATGAGAACCGATGCATCAAGAATCTTAAAACAAGGAAGCCATGATTTCTTCCTTTCAGTTGCTTACAATTTGTGGGGAGGGAGCCATATACACAGAAATCAATTAGAAAGAGAGTGAGTGTGTAATGTAGTGCTAACTGCACGCAGATAATGTACACATTGCATCATGTTTTAAAAGGGAATGGCTACATGATGACATGGCTTTGCTGTATTTTTCTCCACAAATAGTTCAATGCCAAGCAAAGCTGTGAAAACATGAGCTGGAAATTTCATCACACTCTAGTGCCAAAATAATCTAAATCTTCAGGGTTTTTTTTTTCCCTTTAACATTTGGTGCGAATTCAAATGTATATATGTGGAGAAACTACACTGGGTCACATTATTTGCTTCTGTAAATTCTGGAAGGAAAAAAAATGGATTTTTTTTTTATTCCTAATGAATTCTTCCCCTAACATTCTGAAATCTGTTTTACGTGTTTTGAAAAATACGCTTTCAAAATTATCACCGAATCTTAAACGAGTGATTTTGTTTGTAGCTTGCCGACCAGGTTTCTACAAGGCTTCGGATGGTAATGTGAAATGTGCCAAGTGCCCGCCGCACAGTTCTACCCACGAAGATGGTTCAGTGAACTGCAGGTGTGAGAATAAGTACTTCCGAGCAGACAAAGACCCTCCATCCATGGCTTGTACCCGTGAGTAGTTTTGCTGCAACCCATGCCTCCATGTTTCTTTTATTTTGTGTTTTTTTTTTTTCCTTCTGGTTATTGTGCTTCTTTCTTCTTTTTTTAAAGCATTTAGCCCATTTCCTTCCGTTATCCGTGTGCAAATTGAAAGCTTTCTCTGCTTCACTCTCCATGCTGGCTCACCACAAATGCAACATTTATCACGCAAAATGAATTAGTTTTTAAAGCACTTCCTGCAACAGGACCCCCAGAAAGAAAGAAAGTTTTCTGTATCTTGGTTTAGATCCTGTATTACATTTGACAGAATAGGGGAGGTTATAGTCATGGGATTTGTGTTTTTACATTTCTATTCCCTCACGTTACATGTAGGTCATAGGTCATAGGGAAAAAGGACTAAGATTTATAAAACTAATAGTAAAGTTTTCATAACTATTCACAAGGGCATTGAATTTAGTAGTAAATTCCCTCATTGGACTTCGTGAATGTATCTTCAACTTTGAGTCAAAACTCCCCCGCCCATGGCTTGGGGACGATAGTGCTCTTGAAGCCATGTGTCTATAATCTCATGGATCCTCTAAGGACGAATTAAAAGTATATAATAGAGACAAGATGGTTATTTACCTCTTTCAGTTCCATTGTAAATTATCTATTTCCCTTGTAGTAGAAAACAGAAGTGAGGCTCATTAATCTTTGTTGAACTACTTTGCAGGACCTCCATCTGCACCAAGAAATGTTATCTCTAACATAAACGAGACCTCGGTCATCCTGGACTGGAGTTGGCCCCTGGACACAGGAGGCCGGAAAGATGTTACCTTCAACATCATATGTAAAAAATGTGGGTGGAATGTAAAACAGTGTGAGCCATGCAGCCCAAATGTCCGCTTCCTCCCTCGACAGTTCGGACTCACCAACACCACAGTGACAGTGACAGACCTCCTGGCACATACTAACTACACCTTTGAGATCGATGCCATTAACGGGGTGTCGGAGCTGAGCTCACCACCAAGACAGTTCGCTGCAGTCAGCATCACAACCAACCAGGCTGGTGAGTACGTGCTCGATGCTTTCTGCTCCCGCCATCTCAGAGCCAAGTCATGATTTTGACAGAGTGTGCAAAAAAAGAGTGGGGAAGGCAAAGGTTTGAAAGAGTCCCAGAATGTTCTCTTCTGTCACGTTTAAGCAGTTATGCTACGTTCAATACCTCAATTTAATTCTTCAAGTAGGAATAAGTCATATTTATTAGATGATTTTAAGCTAGTTTAATCCCTTGTTTTTCAATTTGGAATATTTAAATAACCGCGGCTCTGCAGATGGTTCTTGTGGGGCTCCTTGAAACATTTTGATATTCCAAAGAACTCAACAGACATTGAACCTTAGTTTGCAGAAGGTTATATAGGATACCTAAAACTACAAAATATCTTTACCTTAGTTATAATTATATCATATTTTTATATAGTTATTCTGTTGCTTTATGTTCCTCTGAAGCTCTAAGTATTACAGCTCAGATACAGATAATTCTGATTAATTAAAAATAAGAAAATACATCCATTTTAAATAAAATTTTATTTTTATTTATATCTATGTATATTTATTTATATCTATATTTATTTATATCTATCAAATATAGATATAATTTGTATTTAAAAATTCAAAGTAGGGAATTTGTGGAGAAGCATGGTGAAAAGAGGTCTTGATAGAGAACAGTTGGAATCACTGACCTAAAAATGTTTGCAAATATAAATTACTTTTATATCTTCTATATTTCCTGCTGACAATCTTTTCCCAATTAAAACAAAACACTACATTGGCAGGTTGTAAACAAAGGCCCTTTAATATGGAATGGAAAAATGAAACAACAAGCAAACTTCTCACCTTTCTTTATCTTACATCCACAATATTTCTCTTTTCTTCACTGTTAGTAAATCTTGTTCTTTTAATCACCCCTTAAATCTTCTATGTGTTTTCTTATTCTCTGATAATTCTTACGATTTTTTTAGTATGGCTTTTTTTTTTTCAACAGTGTAGTGTCCAGAATTACTGATGAGACTTTAGTTGTGATTCTCTGAAACATGTGGAAGGGTTACTCTACACAGTATACGCAAGGGACATATCAGTGATGCCCCTTTGAAATAAGGTGATCACAATGTTTCCATCATTGATAACTGTGATGAATGAGTAAGAGTTTTCTTTTGTAGCCAACAAAGGCTGTGCGAAGTTAAGCTGATAGGTGTTTATTGTACATAATTGTTGCTGTGCGGTATCATAATTAGGGATACTACATTCCAAGCAGTTCAAGACAGAAATATCATTGCATCCTTTATGCACAAATAAATAACGGAGCCAAAATGGGAGAAAAGGAAGAGACATGATACGTCCTGAGAATGCTTCAACAAGGACCGGTTTCTCTTGTCTGCTCCCAGGTGGGCTCACCCCTGAGCCAGAAGTCAGGGTTGAGAGGCGACTCTGCCTCTTAGCTGCATTTGGCTTAAACTGCCGAAGCCCCTCTGCTGTCTCCTGGGACTCGCCCTTCGCCCTGAGTGGAAGGTGTACTGGATGCCATAGGGAAAGGGAAAGAGAGAGGTCTGAATTCTCTCTTTAGCTGAAAGCGGTCTTAGAACAGCAGCCAAAAAAACCAGCTAAAAACACCACTTTTGTTTCTCTCACGTGGCTGGCTCAGGAAGATCCTTAAACTACCAAAGGCACACAGTTAAGAGATGTCACCCAGGGCTAATGTTCAGTAAGTATGCACCAGTATGACTTTGCTGGTTATACTAGTTCAGAGTAGTTCCAACTACTTCTGCAAGGGAGTTAGGCAGATACATCTGTATCGGCTCATTTCTCAGGTATCCTGGGTAGCCCCCAAAACCCAGTATCTTAGCTCCATAATCCTTGCCTGTAATCTAGCATCCGAAAGATAAATGCTGGCGTAAGAGGGGGATCTTCAGAGCTTTGCACTGGAACACCTCCTTCTTGAGGGGTCCTTATCCCTGTTATGTCATTGATAGGTATTTTGTGTATAACCCCTGCCAGAGTCCACGTTCACCTGTCTCTTTCTGATTCCAAATCCCTCTTTTGGTCCTACTTTGCTTCTGGTCTCCTATATTGATGAAAGTCTTACACTTTTACATTGTCTCATGGTGATATATAAACTTTATCTGTGGAAAAGACAGGACTTTTAAGTGAAGTGTGCTGAATCATTTTTTAAATCTTGCTTACCGAATCTGTGTTTTTTCCCCCACTGGAAGCTAGGTCTCAGACCAAACAACATATGCTTTTGCTTTGCTTCAGTTAATGGTATTTAAACTTTGTAACTAATAATATTTAAAAATTCGTAACTTCAGTTTATGTAACTGTCTTCCATGAGAGAAAAAGATGAGTAATGTCATTGCTATATATTGCATGATTATAGCTTCTCATATTCAGTGAACACGGGAATTTTAAGAAATTATAATTATGTGGCAAATGGCTTTCCCCAATCCTATATTTCATGCTGATTTACTACCTTGTTTAAAATAGGAGCATCAATCTGGGTTATAATTATCTCCCAAGTCAAACAAAAACGTATAAAAACAAGCAAGAGCTCCTTCTTTCCTATGTTATCATTGGCCTCTGGCTTTCTGACAATGCATTTATCAGGAAACTAATAGTTCCAGATATACACACTGAATGAATCTAGGTAAGGGCAAACAAGAACAGGCCAAGACATTAAAAAATAAATGGGGTTGACGCTTCGGCCCTCCCAGTTACAAATCACAGGGTAAGACAGATTCAGCAGGGATGATATCAGTTACTCTCTCTAACCCCACTATCATTTAAAAAAATAATCACAAATTTGTCTACACGATGCACCACAGGCATTTGTATATTTATTTCAGGGCATCTGTATCGTTTTGTGTGCCTGGGGTGCTAGAGGGCTTTGTTCCATCTTCAAATCCCCACAGTAAGATATATAAGCAAGATTAGGAGCGATGCCATTTCTCCAGGGAGTGTTTCTTTGTTTTGCTTTATTTTTGTTCTTGTGAAGGTTAATGGACTGGTAGCCTTGAAAAATGAGCTCTCTACCTACTAAAAAGATATGGCTGTGACAGATATGATGCCATGGTGTTTAAATTCCTCCTAGTCTCTCTATCTTTGACAAGGATATAAAGGGAGAAGGTGAAACGTGTCCCTTTGAATTTCGTTTGTGAGATTGAGTTTGTTGATTTTTCTCTTGATTGCATTGTGAAAGCCATGTGATGACCACGTGATAAGGCACCTTCTAAACTGTAGGGGATTATGTTGTAAGTTCGGATGTTAGTTCAATACTTTTGCAAGGTATGCCAGTGCGATCAAAATCATGGTCTCTCCATAAAGATTGTATCTATCTGTGAATCTATCAGTCAAACTTATCCAGAAAGAACTGCAAATTGCAAAGCAAAAATCTGTAAAGTTATAACTTAGTGTAAATTGTTACTTCCTGTTTTTGTACTTGCATGAGTGTATTTACCTTTCACTTCTGGAAACAATCATTCCACTAGTGAAATATCAGTCTGCTTATTCTCAACCTCCATCATAGAATCTGCCCCCTTTTCACTATCCTATAGCATGTAATGATCCCAGACTAAAATAGGGAGCACTAACAGAGACCTTAGGGGCTTTCAGTTTTGAGGTCCACCCCATCCCCATTTTATAGCTGGAGAAACTGAGATCCCAGAGGTTTTTCTAACATTTCATCAAAGAGATCAAACTTTCATTTATGTCTCCCAACTCCAATGCCATTCCCAACTTCTATCCTCATATTCTTTCTGTCATCCTATGATTCATGCCATGTAGCTACAAAAATAAACGCTGCCTTGGAGACAGAGAGGGGCTTTGCTGGAACATTTACTCTAACTTATGCCATCCCTAGTAAACTTGGTTCTTGCTTCTCTGCCATCTATCACGGGGTTACTTAGGGGCGTTCTGCAAGAGATCTTCCTTATCATCTCTACTCTTCCGCAGACCTAGCTTCATCCTTCATGCCCTCATTCTCCACAGATGATTTTCCCTCTGTGATATTGTGATTTATAATAAGAAATAATATATTTGGTTTTGGTTCCAGTTCAGGGTGCATGTCTCCTAAAACCCTTGGAATTTCCTAAGTGATAAGAGTAATAAAGGTCTATTTTGTAATTCATAACAACCCCCACTCAACCACACCTGTGTTTATGTTAATGAATCAACTTTTGGAAAACCCTAAGGATGGGGTCTGGTTGCTGGGGGAACCAAACCCCGTGATTAGAAAGTTGAAACTTTCAGCTCCCTTATCCCCCAGCCCCAAGCCCAGGAGTAGGGAGAGGAGGCTGGTGATGATTTAATCAATCTTGCCTACACAATGAAGTCTCCTTAAAAGCCCAAAGGATGGGGTTCAGAAAGCTTTGGGGTTAGCGAACACATAAAGGTGCTGGTACGTGACGTGCCTGAAGAGAGGGTGGGAGCTCTGTGCCTCTTCCCGGATACCTTGCCCTGTACATCTCTTCCATCTGGCTGTTCTCGGGTTGTATCTTTTTTTTTTTTTAATTTTTTTTAATGTTTATTTATTTTTGAGAGACAGAGAGAGACAGCTTGAGCGGGAGAGGGCAGAGAGAGAGAGAGAGGGAGACCCAGAATCTGAAGCAGGGTCCAGGCTCTGAGCTGTCAACACAGAGCCTGATGCGGGGCTCAAACTCACCAGCTGCAAGATCATCACCTGAGCCGAAGTCAGAGCCACCCAGGTGCCCTCGGGTTGTATCTTTTTATAATAAGCTGGTCATCTAGTAAGCAAATGTTTTCCTGAGTTCTATGAGCTACTGTAGCAAACTAATTGGACCCAAGAAGGAGGTAGTGGGAATCTCTGATTTCAGCTGGTGGGACAGCATTATAGATAACAACTTGAACTTGTGATTAGCAGCTAAAAAGAGGGCAGGGGGGCCTTGTGGGACTGGGCCCCTAACTCTGGGCTTCAATGCTAATTCCAGGTAGATAGTATCAGAACTGAATTCCTTGTAGGATACCCAGCTTATGGGTCAGAATTGCTTGGTGTGGGGAAATCCCCACACATTTGGTAACCAAAAGCGAAGTGTTCTGTGAGTTAAGTATTGAGATTAGAGGAGGCATATCAGAGTGTGTTTTTCCTCTTACACTGTCCTCACTTATCAAGACCTTCAAGGTTCAGAGGGAAAATGCTACTCTCTACCCACCCCCTCCACAGTTTCTTTAAATCTAATTCCTGCCTCCCCCTCTGTACTTGCTAACTCCCACTGATTCCTGAGTCTTAATAGAATGTGCTCTCAAGCAAATGTCCTCCCCTTCTAGCATCTTCAACATTCCCTCTCCTGGCTTTTTTCCCTTGCCTTTTGTGTTGTATAGGTGTTCCTTCATCTTAGAGGAAGTTACAAATAATCAAATAACAGCAGCAGCAATAACAACACACACAAAAGTGTGTGTGTGCATTATAAATGGTTTGACTCATCAAGGTTTCATCCTATTTTTTTCCTGATTTTCAATCTAAGATTCGATTTTTTTTCACAGAGTAATCCATGCCTCTCCTTTTGTTCTTCATTCATGGTTTGATATCTGCCCTCATTCGATAGCAAGTCACTTCCTGGAAATCAGGAATAATTTCCTCTTTGTGTCTCTATGTTAAATTGTTAGGAAGAATATAAACTTCACAAGACCATAGACCTTGTCTCATGTTCACATTTATATTTTTTTGGACATAGAACAAAGACAACAAGGCCTTCTAACACCTTGTAATCACTCAAGTGTCTACTGAATGAATAAGTGATTTTTAATGGAAATTTCCATAATTCAAAAATTAAAACACATTCTCTCTCAAATAGCTTTCTTTCCTTATTTTTTCCCCTCTCTACTAAGACAACCATCATTTCCCCAGTTTGCCAGATTCTAATCTAACATTTAGAAACATCTTTGCTTCATTTTCTACATTTAAGAAGTTGTCACGTACTCTTGATTTTTCCTTTCAATTGTTTTGAATCCTCATGCCTTTTTCTCTGTACTCAGTGTTAATTTTTTACATTCCTGGTTATAACATTTATAAATAAGTGATATGATTAACTTTAATAGTCATCTTTTAATTATGTTGAGATTCTAAGATAAAAAAGAGTAGGAAGTAAAATCCACTGAGATGTATATAAAAAGTGTTAATGGATCAACAAATACATTTGAGTGTCTCTTTTATGTGCATGTCATATATGCCCGAGCCATGCAGGAATTTACCATCTAAGTATAGAATTAAAAACAATATATATGAAATAAATAAATTTACTTAAGACACTAAACAATGAAATGAGTTAAGATGTCACAGTTAAGGATTTTTGGGAAACCTTTGGAGAAGAGTCAGATGTATAATAGATACAAATAGATACAAATAGATGAAAAATAGAAATAAACCAGATAGATATAAAGAAAAAGAAATACGTATAGCATAGTATTGGAGCTGAGCTCCCTGAGGAACAACAAGGCTAGGTTGAGAGGAGGAAATTGATCTTGTTCAGGGGTAACAAGAAATCAGGTTGGATAGTAAAGGAAAGCCAACCAACCTGAGTGTTAGATAATAGGATGTTGGAGAAAGATACCCATTTTGAGTGGCAGAGTAACTTCACTAGATTTGTGTTTTAAGAGGTAATATTGAAAAGGATGGTGGGGTGGGTGGCACCTGGGTGGCTCAGTCAGTTAAGCATCAGACTCTTGATTTCAGCTCAGATCATAATCCTACCGTTCATGAGTTCAAGCCTCGCATTAGGCTCCACGTTGACAGCACAGAGCCTGCTTAGGATTCTCTCCCCCGTCACCTTCTCAAAATAAATGACCAAGCTTAAAAAAAAAAAGAGCGGGGAATAAGTTAATAAAGCAATTCTTAGGGGCACCTGGGTGACTCAGTCGATCGAGCATCCAACTTCAGCTCAGGTCATGGTCTCACAGTTCAGAGTTGGAGCCCCGCATCAAACTGTGGTAACAAACAGCTTAGAGCCTGGAGGCTGCTTCAGATTCTGTGTCTCCCTCTCTCTCCTCCTCCCCTGCTCACACTCTGTCTCTCTCTGTCTCTAAAAAATAAATAAATGTTAGGGGTGCCTGAGTGGCTCATTTGGTTAAGTGTCCAACTTCTGCTCCAGTCATGATCTCACGGTTTGTGAGTTTGAGCCCTGTGTCAGGCTCTGTGCTGACAGCTCAGAGCCTGGAACCTACTTCGGATTCTGTCTCTCTCTCTCTCTGTTCCTCCCCCACTCACTCTCTGTTTCTCTCTCTCAAAAATAAATAAGCATTAAAAAAAGTTAAAATAAATAAAATAAATGTTAAAACAATTTTTTAAATAAATAAAATTTTTAGCATATGAATGAATTATAACAAAAGAGTAAAATCAGTAACATCATTGGATTTATATGAGTATTAATGTTATCTGCCATTATTATTTTCAAGTCTAACATGGCATTTTTAAACTTTTGAGCCATAAATTTACCCCCCCCCAAAAAAAAATAAGATTCAGGGGTTTTGGCCTCTTTCTACTTGGATTCCTGATTGCCAGATTATTGGCATTGAAGTATCATCAGTCCCAGAACAATTGGACTAACTAACTTTAGTTTGACACTTAGGTAAATGCTGTCATGTTTCTCTCAATTTGTGTCTGTTGAAAGAGGTGCCCCTCCATTCTCTGGGTATTGCTCTAGTTATCTCCTTTTCAGTATCTCCTCAATCTTGATTTTTTCTTTTATACAGGCATGCACATTCTAAATATTTTTTTCTAGTTCCATTTAAACTTCTTTTTTCCTATGAACATTATCCCGACCCAGTACTTTACCTAGAGTGAACAGCAGATTCCCTCCTCTTTCAGTTTACCCTGCTAAAATTCTGCATGTATGTGTACAGTTTCTATCATAAGATATGATTTGTTCATGTGTATGAAAATATTACAGATGTCACAAAATAGTATTGTAGTATACATTATGTGTGTACACTTTTATCCAGATTCCTTAAAAATTAACATTTTGCCATGTTTCTTTTATCGTTCTCTCCCCCATCTCCTTTTCTGTATAGATATTACTTATTTCTATTATTTATTTCTCTGTATTTCTATTATTTATTTCTATTTATTTCTTCTCTTTTTTTTAATTTTTTAATGTTTATTTATTTTGAGAGAAAGAGAGAGAGAGTTATACATGGGTGAGGGATAGAGAGACAGGGAGACACAGAATCCGAAGCAGGCTCGAGGCTCTGAGCTGTCAGCACAGAGCCTGACATGGGGCTCGAACCCACGAGCCACAGGGTCATAACCTGAGCCGAAGTCGGATGCTCAATCGACTGAGCCACCCTGGTGCCCCTACTTCTGAACTTCTTGGAAGTGAATTGCATAGGATGTGCCCCTTTGCTCCTACCTACTTTAGTGTATGATTTCCTAAAAACACTGCATCTTCTTACATAACCTCAACACATTTTTCAAAATGAAGACATTCACATTACTACCTACTGTTATCTCAGATACTAGTCAACTTTGGTCAATTGTCACACTAAAACCCCTATAGCAAAAACAAACTGATGTTCTTTTTAAGTTTCTATTTATAAAATAGCTCATATTTATAATAATGAATAAATTAATATTTTTCTGTGAATTAAGTCTGATAAAAAAATACAAAGGGAGGGGAAGCCAATCCTCATCTGTAGGACTTTCTAGGTGTTTGATATTAATCTGGCAGTTTCACAGTTGCCATCCCATTAAAAAAAAATGACAACTAAATAACATTATTGAAAAGAAAAAGAACTTACTTTTATATAGATGTCCCATTGAAGGACCACTCATTTCTGCAGAGAAGGATGACATCTTAGAGACTATCCAATGTAATGAAAAGATTTCTGTCCTCAGCCTGGGACAGAATCACTTCTGTCATCCACTTACTCTGGTGATCACAGACAAATTCCTTCATTTCTTCTGGTCAAAAATCGCTGTCCATCATATGAAGGGATTGGCCTAGAAATCCAAGTATAATCTGTCTTGTTTTACCTTTCTTTTGCAATGCTTGTACCACAATTCAGAACTTCATTACTAGTATAATATTAATAAATCATTAAATGTACCTTTAAGTATACACTATCACCTCATGTCCTATAAAGGATTTTAGAAGCTTTATGGCCAATGGTTTAGTGGCCTGCTATTTCACAGAATGAAGTAATGATGTCCATTAGTAGAAATAGATATCTTTAATATAGCTTAAATAAAAAATACATCCTTTTTAAAATTTGTTTTTAAATTTTAATGTTTATTTATTTTTGAGAGAGAGTGAGACAAGAGTGGGAGTGGGAGAGGGGCAGAGAGAGAGGGAGACACAGAATCCAAAGCAGGCTCCAGGCTCTGAGCCATCAGCACAGAACCAGATTCGGGGCTTGAACTCACGAACCGTGAGATCAGAACCTGAGCCGAAGTCAGACGCTTAATAGACTGAGCCACCCAGGTGCCCTCAAAATACATCCTTTTGAAAAATGAATTGTAGGGATGCCTGGGTGGCTCAGTCAATTGACCATCCAACTTCAGCTCAGGTCATGATCTCATCGTTTATGGGTTCGAGCTCCGCATTGTACTCTGTGCTGACAGATCAGAGCCTGAAGCCTGCTTCGGATTCTGTGTCTTCTTTTCTCTCTGCTGGCTCTCTCTCTCTCTCTCTCTCTCTCTCTCTCTCAAAAATAAATAAATGTTTAAAAAATTTTTTGCAATGAATCCTAGATTGATCAGTCCTTTGCCTAAGTTTAGCATTTTACTCTAAATTTTTACATTGATAAAACAGGAATTTCTAAATCTTCTATATTCCTGATTTTGAAATACATTTACTCTATACACCTTGTTGTTCTATTTGAATCTAAAAACAGCATATATGGATACGATAGTGGAACACCTCATGTCAAAGATAGCCGGTCAGGCTTTAGCATATCTGAAGAAATGAATGTTTCAGTGTAAAGGTAGAAATGTACAGAGCTGCGCCTGCTATTAAAATATGGACACATATTGCTGCAGTCTCTGAAGAGATGTATGCTGTTGTGTAATTACGTACCATCGAAGTAAACTAGGTACCAGAAGAGTCTACATTAGTTCTTGCAGAACATGGAAGAAGATGTTTTGTAGCATCGGTGTCATGAATTGGAATCATAAAACATATTGAAAATCAACCACAAAAAGAGTGGGGATACAATTTTAGGAATGCACTATGATGAGTCCTCCCTTTCTTATTTCACCTGCATGATTAATAAACCCTGAGAATGGAAATCTTAACCTTTTATTCCTCTCAACAAACAAGTGAGGTCTGAGTCAGGCTCAGAGATTATGAGTGAATATATACATTATAATTTTCCTGGTGCATTTTGCCTGTGTGGTAATTTAGCTTCTTTCTTTCTGATTTGAAATGGAGGCAGATACCTGTGCATCTGGGACTATCACTCTGCAGTGATGTGTCATACTGTGCCTGAAGCATTCCACATCGTTTAACACATTAATGATGCCTTTCAGCCATCACATCCTGGTACAGAGGCAGATTACATATCTGCAGCATGAGCAATAAACTGAACAAAAGCATCACCATACATTGTTATTTAGAACTTTGATGTGAGCTTAAAGCCACAACTGTGTGGAGAAACTGTGGATGAAGACAGTCTGGGAGCTTCCAGGATCTAAATTAAATATCATCCCATCTTCATTTCTGATCCTTAACACAACTACAATTAATAGAGCAGACAAGTGCCTGGAAGATTATAGTTACTTCTTTCTTGCTGGCTTCTCCCAAAGGGTGTTCTCAAGAACAGGGATATCATCAAGCAGCTGGAGGAGGAAATATAGTGTTAACTAAAGCATGTGAATTCTAAGAAAGAAATAGCCATTTAATGCTAACTTGTGCTGTCTTCACTGCATCTTTTAAGAGCAAAAACAAAAACCAAAAAAATGCCTATTCAACAGAAATCTTTATTATTATTTTGCCCAAACAAAGTAAGAATACGTTTCGTCTCAAACCACAGTATACACAATAATTTAATTTTTAAACATGCTCTGCCCTTTAAGGGTTAAATTAGATATAGAAGGCCCTTAGGGAATAATTGCAGTATGTGTAAAATCATTGAGAAATTGAATAGATACACATATCTAAAAGGAAAAGATGCTTTGTTCTCTGAAGCAAAAATTTTACAAACACTGCCCAGACTCTTTCATAATATACCTTTTTTTCCATAATAAACCTTTAATTATATTTCAGTATCTATAAAAATATTTCTCAGTGTGAATTACTGACATGGTCCATACTCTTGACTTTATAATCCTAATATAGCACCATCATCCAAACCGAAAAAAAGGCACCCTTTGCTAAAGGGACCTTACTGCCATCTGACATAAAATTGTCAGGATAAATATCCAAATTAAAAGGACTATGGGGGCACCTGGGTGGCTCAGTCGGTTGGGTGTCCGACTTCGGCTCATGTCATGATCTCACAGCTCTCGAGTTCGAGCCCCACGTGGGGCTCTGTGCTGACAGCTTAGAGCCTGGAGCCTGCTTTGGATCTGTGTCTCACTCTCTCTCTGTCCCTCCCCACTCTGTCTCTCTTTCTCTGTCAAAAGTAAAATAAACATTAAAAAAAAAAAAAAAGAACTATGAACTATGGCATCCCATGTGCCGGGGCCTTGAATTCTATAACATTCATAGTGGGACAAAGAATGCCAAGGCCAAAACATGAGAAGCTCAATTTTCTACCCTGTTTCATGAGTAATTGCCGATCTAAATCCTCTTACTGTGATTAACACTGCACTATAGTCTATTACATAATTATCTCATTTATCTATAACCCTAAGTTATTAAATGTCTTCTTTGTGCTTACATAGTTCCACAGTTCCTGCCCTTAACTGTTAGGATATTCTTTTTTCTATCGCTTTGCCCAAAATATAAGTAATACTGAAGAAACTGTATGAAGACTATTATATTATTATAAAATCTTGACTGATGGATGGGCTTGCATACATATCATATGACTTTTTTCCTTTGAAATCAAAATTTCATATGATGAGCAATACTGATAAGAACTAAAAATCTGAATTGCCTTATTAGAAAGCTATTTATCCAAATCTTTCTTGTTAAAACCAAACAATAAAAAAACCCTACATTTCTAAAGTAGCTTTGAAATATTATACTTACTATTAACCAATGCCAATTTAAACACCTTTATTTGGGGCACCTAGCTGGCTCCGTCGGTCAAGCATCCAACTCTTGGTTTCAGCTCAGGTCATGATCTCACAGTTCATGAGCTCAAGTTCCATGTTGAGCTCTGTGCTGAGCCTACTTAGGATTCTCTCTCTCCCTCTCTCTCTCTTCCCCTCCCCTGCTTGTGCTCTCTCTCTCTTTCTCTTTCTCAAAATGAAGAAATAAACTTTAAAAGCAAGATTAAAAAAACATCTTGACAATTTGTTATCCTTACTGGTACTTATTTTTATTTCATTACAAAAAAATAATTATAACAAATCAAGAGAAAGATGATCTGTCTCTGGTCACAATTTTGTCGAGGAACTAGATCTAAACATTTAAACATGAGGTTAAGCTCTGAAATACTCTAGTTTGATTGGTTTAGGTCCCGGTTCTTTCAAAATTATAATTCATATGTGTGCTGTGTAACAACTCTCAATATAATTAGCCATTCTTGCTTCATTCATCTCTCTCTCTCTCTCTCTCTCTCTCTCTCACACACACACACACACACACACATAAATATTGGCTTTGAGTCAACACTGAGGTGTGCCCATGAGAAGATCTAATGGAAATATCAAAAAGGCATTTGGGTATATTTGTCTATTCTGCTGAGACTTCGGTTAGGATAAAGGGATAGATAATAATAATAAAATGAGAGTCAAGCAAAGGGTGTCTGTAAATATTAAAGAAAAGAAATGGACAGAGATATAAGAATTATTTTAATTATTTTAATTCCATATAGTTAATATTCAGTGTTACATTAGTTTCGGGTGTACAATATAGTGATTCAACACTTCAATACATCACCAGGTGCTCATCACAAGTGCTCTCATTAATCCCCATCACCTATTTTTTTTTTTCAACGTTTATTTATTTTTGGGACAGAGAGAGACAGAGCATGAACGGGGGAGGGACAGAGAGAGAGGGAGACACAGAATCGGAAACAGGCTCCAGGCTCTGAGCCATCAGCCCAGAGCCTGACGCGGGGCTCGAACTCACGGACCATGAGATCGTGACCTGGCTGAAGTCGGACGCTTAACCGACTGCGCCACCCAGGCGCCCCAATCCCCATCACCTATTTAACCCATCCCCCATCCACCACCCTTTCGGCAACCATTGACTTATGCTCTATAATTAAGAGTCTGTTTCTTGTTTGTTTGTTTTTTTCTCTCTTTTTCCCTTTGCTCATTTCTTTTGTTTTCTAAATTCCACATGAGTGACATCATATGCTATTTGTCTTTCTCTGACTGACTTACTTCACGTAGCATAATACTGTCTAGCTCTATCCATTTCCTTGCAAATGGCAAGATTTCATTATTTTCTATGGTTGAGTAATATTCCATTGCATATGATGAATGGATTCTCTATCCATTCATCAGTCAGTGGACACTTGGACTGCTTCCATAGTTTGGCTATTATAGATAATGCTACAATAAACATAGGGGTGCATATATCCCTTTGAATTGGTGTTTTTCTGTTCTTTGGGTAAATACCCAGTAGTGCAATTACTGGACCATAAGGTAGTTCTATTTTTAACTTTTTGAGGTGTCTTCATACTGTTTTTCAGAGTGACTGCACCACTGTGCATTCCCACCAACAGTGCAAGAGGCTTTCTTTTTTTTCCACATCCTTGCCAACACCTGTTTTTTCTGGTGTTTTTGATTTTAACCATTCTGACAGTTGTGAGGTGATATCACATTGTAGTTTTGATTTGCATTTCCCTGATGGTAAGGGATGATGAGCATCTTTTCATGTGTTTATTGACCATCTGGATGTCTTCTTTGGAGAAATGTCTGTTCGTGTTCTGCCCGTTTTCTAATTGGATTATTTGGTTTTTGGGTGTTGAGTTTTATAATTTCTATATATATTTTGGATACTAACCCTTTATCAGATATGTCATTGGCAAAAATATCTTCTCCCATTCGGTAGGTTCCCTTTTAGTTTCCTTCTGCTGTGCAGAAGCTTTCTATTTTAATATAGTCCCAATAGTTTATTTTTGCTTTTGTTTCCCTTGCCTTAGGAGACATAAGTAGAAAAAAATGTTGCTGTGACCAGTCAGAGAGATTACTGCCTGTGCTCTCTTCTAAGATTTTTATGGTTTCAGGTCTCACATTTAGGTCTTTAATCCATTTAGAATTTATTTTTGTGTATGATGTAAGAAAGAAGTCTGGTTCCATTCTTTTGCATGTTGCTGTCCAGTTTTCACAACACCATTTGTCGAAGAGGCTTTTTCTCGTTGAATATTCTCATTTCTCATTGAATACTCTTTCTCGCTTTGTCGAAGGTTAATTGACCATATAGGTGTGGATTTATTTCTGGGTTTTCCATTCTGTTCTATTGATCTGTGTGTCTATTTTTATGCCAGTACCATACTATTTTGGTCACTATAGCTTTGTAATATAACTTAAAGACCAGAATTGTGATGCCTCCAACTTCACTTTTCTTTTTCAAGATCGCTTTGGCTAAGGGTCTTTTGTGGTTCCCTACAAATTTTAGGATTGTTTGCTCTAGTTCTGTGAAAAATGCTGTTGATATTTTGATAGGGATTTCATTAAATGTGTAGATTGCTTTGGGTAGTATAGACATTTTAACAATATTTGTTCTTCCAATCCATGAGCATGGAATGTCTTTGCATTTCTTTGCATCATCTTGTTTTATAGTTTTATAGTTTTATAAAACTATAATTTTATAGTTTTCACGGTACAGGTCTTTCCCTTCTTTGGTTAGGTTCATTCCTAGGTATCTTATTATTTTTGGTGGAATTGTAAATGGGACTATGATCTTAATTTCTCTTTCTGCTGCTTCATGACTGGTGCATAATAATGCAAAAGATTTCTGTACACTAATTTTGTATTCTGCCAATTTACTAAACTCATTAGCAGTTCTAGCAATTTTTTTAAGTGCTTATTTATTTTTTGAGAGAGAGAGACAGAGCATGAGCAGGGGAGGGACAGAGAGAGACAGGGAGACCCAGAATCTGAAGCAGTCTTCAGGCTCTGAGTTGTTAGCACAGAGCCCAATTCAGGGTTCAAACCCACGAGCCGCGAGATCATGACCTGAGATGAAGTCAAATGCTCAACCCCCAGAGCCACTCAGGCACCCAAGTTCCAACAGATTTTGATGGAGTCTTTTGGGTTTTCTGTATATAATATCATGTTATATGCTTTTACTTCTTCCTTACTGATTTGGACACCTTTTATTTTCTTTTGTTGTCTGATTTCTGTGGCTCAGACTTCCAGTACTATGTTGAATAAAAGTGGTGAGAGTGAACATCTTTATCTTATTCCTGACCTTCGGGAAAAAGCTCTCAGTTTTTCCCCATTAAGAATGATGTTAGCTGTGAGATTTTCATATATAGCCTTATTATGTGGAGATATATTCCCCTTAAACATACTTTGTTGAGGGATTTTATCATGAAAGAATGTTGTACCTTGTCTAATGCTTTTTCTGCATTTATTGAAATGATCATATGGTTCTTATCCTTTCCCTTATTGATGTGATGTATCATGTTGCTTGATTTGCGAATATGGAACCATCTTTGCAACCCAAGAGTAAATCCCATTTTCTCATGGTGAATTATTTTTTCAATGTATTGTTGGCTTTGTTTTGCTAATATATTGCTGAGGATTTCTGCATGTGTGTTTTTCAGAGATACCGGCCTGTTCTCTTTTTTTGTTGTGTCTTTATCTGGATTTGGTATCAGGGTAATGCTGGCCTCATAGAATGAATTTGGAAGTTTTCCTTGGAATACTTTGAGAATAGGTATTAACTCTTCTTCAAATGTTTGTTAGAAATCACCTGTGAAGCCATCTGGCCCTGGGCTTTAGTTTGTTGAGAGTTTTTTGATTACTGAGTCAATGTATTTGTTGGTAATCAGTCTATTTAAATTTTGTATTTCTTCTTGTTTCAGTTTTGGTAGTTTATATGATTCTAGGAATTTATCTATTTCTTCTAGGTTGTCCAATTTGTTGGCATATAGTTTTTCATAATAGTCTCTTATAATTGCTTATATTTCTGTGGTGTTGGTTGTTGTTTCTCCCCTCTCATTTGTGATTTCATTTGAGTCCTTTTACTGACAAAAGAATATTTTAACAATAATTCTGTATAAACTTGCAACCAAGGACAATGTTGTGATGCAAAACAAACATTTTATAATTAATTAGCATACCATAAGTAAGACTGAGATGGACAAATTCCATATGATCTCACTGGTATGTGGAATGTGAAAAGCAGATCAATAAACAAATAAACAAAAAGCAAAATCAGAGCCATAAATACAGAAAACAAACAATGGTTTCCAGAGAGAAGAGTGTGGGAGGATGAACAAAATAGTTGAGGGGAAATGGTCAATTCAGCTTCCCAGTTATGGAATGAATAAGTCATGGAGTAAAAGGCACAGCATAAGGAATATGGTCAATGATATTTGAATAGCACTGTATGGTGGCAGAAGGTAGCTATATTTGTGGTGAGCATAGTATAACATACAGAGAAGTTGAATCACTATGTTGTACCCCTGAAACTACTGTAACATTGGGTCACCCATACTCAAAAAAGGAAAAAAAAAGGCCATAGGGAGGCTTGAGAAACTGTCTTTCAGGAATAAAATTTGAAGGCAGGGGCACCTGATGGCTCAGTCAGTTAAGCATTTGACTGTTGATTTTGGCTCAGGTCATGGTCTTGCATTCATGGGATCAAGCCCCGCATCGGGTTCCACACTGACAGCGTGGAGCCTGCTTGGAATCCTCTCTCTCCTCCTCTCTTCTTATCCCTCCCCTGCTCATACTCTCTTTCTCTTTCTCAAAACAAATAAATAAACTTAAAAAAAAAGAATAAAATCTGAAGGCAGTTCTCCATGGTTCATCAATACCAGCTAGCAAGAAAAATGAAGTATACATCAGGAGCTTTGACCTTGAGAAGTTATGTGACTTCTACAACCTTTGTAGCTTCTCCAGATCTATTACTTATTAATCTGCTTTCCTGGTAGTAATGGCAAATCCATTAAAGGGAAAAAAAGTAAATTACTTAGGAAATGCTCATCTTTTACTTATAATCATTAGAATATTAGCTGTTTCCTTAAGGGATATTTCAGTAAGTTTATTATATTTCCAAGAGAAAATTTTAAATGCCAAAAAATTGTGCTCACTATAGATATTAAAGAAAAGTGTTTCAGCACATTTTCTTTTATGTGCTTGTTTCATCTTGTCATTTGAATTTAGATTTTGAGCAGTGTTTATCCATCTTTTTCCATCTATGGAGGATAATTGTGTGTATAAGGAATGCATATTATGGTTATTCATGCAAATTTCCAACATGCCAGGGAAAGAGATTCTCTATTTCTGTGTCATTTAGTAAGGCTTACTTTTTTCCCTCTATTTAAATTGCTTTCAAAAAGGTCTTTCATAGTTGACATCTGAAATACATTGCCTCATATACCATTAACTCCCAGTAAAAAACTAAATTTTAGAACATAACATAGTTCTTTGTTGATATGAATTGATATGGTAAAAGAACTTGATTTAGTTTGAAATTTTTATTTCTGAATAGTTTAAAAAATGAATCTCATCAGTATTCCTTGAGATATACTTCCATTCTAAGATATTTTCATAAATTCTTATTATTGCAGATAGAAGATAGATGTCCTTATTAAAGTTCCGATATGAAAAAGCTAGATTAAAAGCTAGGTTTACAACTTACTATTTATATGTGTATGTATGTGTGTTTATATACATATCTCAAGAAGAATATGAAGTTCAGAAAGAGTGCAATTATAAAAAGTTTATAAAGTCTAATGGATTTGAAAAGAGAAAGTCTCTTTTCTACTACATTACTTGAACTTGGATAGTTTTGTTCTTAACTCTCCTATCTATTAAATAAGGATTATCTCTACATTGAGATGTGGTAAAGATGAGAACCAATGGCTGTAATACTATGTATAGTGCTTGCTACTTATAAGTGACCAATACATGGTAGTTAATATCTTGAATGAATTTCTGGAGCATGAGTAACAAATGCACTCTTGAAGATCAAAATAACTTTTAACTCCTGGTTTTCTTTGCCAGTAAATAACATGCTTGATTAATTGCTTTTTTCTATCACCTAACCAATGACTGAGCACTTAGTATGAGCCAGGTACTATGCTGGGTGCACTGTGGATAAAATGATGATTAAGATGTGGCTACTATTTTCAAGGAGCTCTCAGTTTAGTAGGAGATCTTAAAGGTTTTAAGAAACCAGCATGAAATTGATTGCTTTGGCCAAGAAAATTCAGGCAAGGCCAGCTGCCAGGAGACTTCAACAAGCATCAGCAGCCCAGTGAAGCAACCCAATGAAACAGATTTATCTCTTGCACTCACAGATAATGCCGAACGATGTATATCCCTTCATCTTTTCTTTATTATTATTAAAGGAGATACTTTAAAAACTTCCCTTTTATGATGTGTTTTGTGATGTAATGCTAAAAACAACATACTATCCCAAAGATTTTCACAAAAAGGAAAATTATGTACAAATTAAATAATAGTTACCTGTGAAATTTAATGGTACCCCAGTTGAATGTGTCTGGGTTGTATGAAGCACTTAGTCAAAACATGTGAACTTATAAGTGGGATGAGACCAGATATTTAGATCTATCTGGTGAAACTCTCCACATCAGTATTGCTTTGTTTATCGGTCTGTCTGTTCACTCTTCTACTGATCAGCCAAACTTTCTATTATTAATATGGAATGAAGCATTCTATTTTGTTAAATATACAAATTTTTAAAGAGTTGCCACATAAAGTAGATGAAACTAGAATGTACTAAAATCATTGATAGTAATTATTACGGAAGACACTCTTTATCTCAGCAATTAAGACAATGCCCAATTTTAGAAATGTTAATAATATTATAGACATGAATTGTAATTTTTCAAAAGATACACAGCCATAATTTAGCACTGATGACATAATAACATGCCAGGTTTTCTACTGTGTCTTCTAATATTTATTATGATGTCTATGTTTACAAATATTGCCTATTTGCGAAAGTTAAAAGATATTTCCCACTCTCTCTATTACAAGTAAAAACCTATTGAAATGGGTTTCAAAAAGAGAAATCTATCAAAGGAATTAGATAAAAGAGTTACCCATCATTCTTTATCCAGGTCAACCTGCATATACACTTTGTTGGGAGATAAGAGTTTGTCTTCTTGGGAAGTGCTTAAAAAGACTCTAAGATCTATGCGATTTCACATGTAACATTGGTATTTATATCACCATTTGCTATAATTTTTAGAATACTGGATGAACTTTTAAAATTTATTATATTCAGATAATAAACATTTCTCTGCTATTAGTAGCTATTTCTTATTTAGATGGACTGATGGGCATTAGATATTTTGTACAAATTTGTGTGTATCTTCAAGTTGTAGTAGTCTAAGGAACAGTTGAATGGACACAAAAAGCAGAATATGTGTTATGTAAAGACACAACCAAGTGTGTAGTGCTAGGAATTTGCTAAACACTCTACTAGATATTTTTCACTGAAGCCTTAACACAACTCTATAATTTGAGCATCATTACTCTTATCGATAGAAGAAAAAAAAACTGTGCCACGACTTTAGTTAACTAGCCCCATCTATCTAATTTAAGTAGCTGAGAATTTGAACCCAAGTCTTTCCAAGCTGAGAAGAATTTGAACCCAAGTCTTTCCAATGCAGTGGTTTTCCCAATTTTTAGTAAACAAGCTACTACTTTCAGGAATTTGGTTCAACCACAGGTCACCAGGACTCTTACAACTTAACAGTGTACTTAAATCAAGCCTCGGTTTTTGTGTCCTGAAAACGTATTTGAAAGAGAACTTCACTTCTGTAAACAGAAAACTAATATCACTTGCCAAAAATGTATTACTAATTAGATAAAAGTCTGTCCATATAATTCCTAAGATCCTTTCACAAACTACTACGGGTAAGGTTGCAACACTTTGAATAACACTCTGCTTCCCACCAATACAACCTTGCTCCAGTTGCTAATATGGAATCGGTAACCCTCAGGCCTCCCCATTTCAGGTAAGGCCAACTCTTTCCCTCCAGATTATTTAGATCAGAGCTATTGGAGTCATCCTTGACTTGTTTCTTCCTCTCACAGCTTATATCTGATCCATCAGCATTTTCAAAAAAAACATATGCCTTCAAAATATGTCGAGAATCTGACCACTTCTTACCATGTTCATTGCTACCATGCTAGTTCCATCATATCCATAATAATTTCAGATCATTTAAAATGCTTTCAGACTGGATTTCTTCCTTCCACCTATAACTTCTCTACAAAAATAGGCCTGAAAACTATACTAATGTTTAATATCATTAATTATTTTATTATATAGATTAATGGTGTTTACATTTTTTCTGAAATATTTTATAGCTGATATAATTTCCTGGTTATTTCAAGTATTTTATTTACTTGAAATAAATTTTTTTATTTATTTTATTTCAAGTATTTCCCTGTTTCCTTTTAAAGGGGACAGGCATTATTTTTTATTTCATCATAAAAAGATGAGAGAATTTCTCATATGACCAGATAGGTTTATTTAAAAAGAAAAAAAAAAAAAGGCTCAGATGGGAATTGCTACTAATAATTGCATGTTCTTAAATGCTGACTCATGATTTTGATGACTTACTAAGTCAAGAGATTGGATACTTGGCATTTCTTTCCTCACTTAACATCTCACATATAAAATATTCATCTTCAGAATCTTACCTAAAGTGCATATATGGTCTTGAAGCCCAAAGAATACACTAAAATAATAAGAAAAAAAGATGCATTAGTTTTGCCCAAGGCATAGCTCAGACCTTCTTGTTTCCTTTGTCCTTTGGAAATAGACCTGTAAGTTCCTATCTCTACATTTTGTTGAGATCCATTTTTAGAAGGGTGTCATGTGTAGCCCAAGATATGAGCTTGAAAGTTGATATGAGTGGTGCTTTGTGACAGAACCACAGATGTTCAGTACATGATATATTTATTTTTTACCCCAGTGGCCCTTATAAAAAGGGCCAGAAGACCGGCTTATAACAAGTCAACTAATGACATGATATAGAGAGGCCCCTGGTTCAGTGGCTGTTATTACAGCTGTGTCCCATTACATATTGGATACCTAGAACATACTTGCATTCCGAATGGCATTTATCTTTTGAATTTCAAACATTCCTGCCATAAATAAGGATTTTCTGCTTTTCAAAAATGTTTCACAGTTTAGTCTAGGGAACACTCAAAGGTTGCTTTTACTTTAATGAAATTCCCCCTTTAAAGATTCCTAGAGGTAAGATGAGCATTTTCTGAGCGCTTAACTCCACAGAGTCTGTGTCACTCTCCTCTCTGCCCATTCCTTGCTATTCCTTTAGCCTGCAGAGGTGATAATAACTTGAATTTCACAAAACCAGCAGTGTGGGGACCATATGAGAGTTGTCTGTGATCATGGCTTAATAATTCTCTCTTTGTTACTTCTTCCAGGGGGAGGTAACTTAGTCTATCATAGAATGATGACCTACACCAGTGCTGTAGGCAAAGTAAGATTTCTATACATATTTAACACATGGTACATATGTAGTTAGCAACAGCTAGCATTATGTCTTAAATATATTCCAAATGAAAGCATGGAAGAGTGAGGACCACCCCTTCCCTCCCCAAGGACCTGATCACAATACGAAGGAACTAAAAAAGACTTGTGCAATGAAAATATAATACTGAAGTTTGAAACCTCATCAACAGCTATGTGAGATGACCCCACACCAGAAATAATAACCACAATTATTTATTGCAAAAATAAGTATAATGGTCCGTCTCATCTTTTCAAAGTGGAACTAGCTGCTATTAATCAAGCGTGCGTTCGTTTCTTTCTGGGATGTATATGTCTCCCATCTTGAGGAAGGAACCGTCTAACGAAGGAAATTCATTATTCGTGTCTGTGACTCCTGGAGAAACTCAATCATTTTCCTTTTGTTCTCCAAATAACCATTGGGATGGTGGGAGATTAGCCTGCATAGTTATTGAAAGGGTGGCGACTGCTGCCCAGGAGTAAGCTTTGCTCTACTAGACATACAGAAAGCAGCTGCCTTTCTCCTGCAGTTGGTGCCAGGCAGCTGCTTTTATAGTTGATATTTCTTTCTAGGGCCTCTCAGCCTAGCTAAAGTCACCTGCACAGAGACTACAGTGTTTTTTTTTTTAATGTTTATGTATTTATTTTGAGAGAGAGAGAGTGTGTGTAAGGGAGGGACAGAGAGAGAGGGAGAGAGAGAATCCCAAGCAGGCTCAGCACTGTCAGCACAGGGCCCGATGCAGGGCTGGAACCCACGAACTGTGAGATCAAGACCTGAGCCAAAACCAAGAATCAGATGCTTAACTGACTGAGCCACCCAGGCACCCCCAGAATACATGTTTTTTTTTATTTTTTGTTTTTGTTATGTATGTATGTATGTTTGTATGTATTTCTCAAAGGCTACAGCCAGAAAGCTTCATAAGACCACTATAATGAGCAATGCAGAAAGCAGAGTAGAAAGACATTTTCCTTGAACGTTGTATAAAGAGCATGTTCTTGTGTTGGGGTGTTGGGAAGCGGGGCCAAGGGGAAAGCGCATAACATATGTGATTGAGTGTCAGTGAAAAGCACCAGACTGACAGGTGGCAGGATGCACACAACGTGGGAGAAATGTCAGAGCAGCTTGAGTCATCAACCCTAGTCCTGTAAAGAGGAATCACTGACACAATGAGAACCAAAAATATACCAGATGAATGAAGTTTTGTATCTGTTAACAGTTAAAAGGAAATGTTCCTATTAGTCAGGGTTATATTTGTTAACTCAAGTTAAGATTTTAGTCTGGCCCATTCTATCTCCATTTTCCTCCTAGAATTTTAATAAAGAGGATTTGTACAAGCCCAAATTGTGAAGAGATTTATAAGATGGTTGCCTAAGGCACCAAAGAAAATAATTCTATCAATTTATCTTAAAGCTGTGTACCTCTCTTTCCTCTTTTTGACATAGATTTTGATTTTATAAGTATTTTTTGGGAGAGCATTTATTGAATCATATTAGTGTGTGTGTGTGTGTGTGTGTGTGTGTGTGTGTGTGTGTAAAGAAAGAGAGAGATTTATTTTAAGGAACTGGTTCATGTGACTGTGGAGGATGGCAGTTCCAAAATCTACAGGGCAGCCTGGCAGGCTGGAGACTCAGGGAAGAGTTGGTGTTGCAGCTGAGTTTGAAGGCATTCTGGAGGCAGAATTCCCTTTCATGGGAAATACTTCAGTCTTTTCCTCTTAAGGCCTTCCTTCAAGTGAATATATGAGACCCAGCCACATAAAGGAGTGCAGTCTGGTTCACTCAAAGTGATTTAAATGTTAATCTCATCTGAGATTAACACCTTCACGGTGACATCTAGACTTGTATTTGACTTATGGCTTAACCAAGTTGACATATAACATTAACCATTATAATTTCTGTGGCAATAGTGTGTGTGTGTGTGTGTGTGTGTGTGTGTGTCCGTGTCTGTGTGTCTGTGTCTTTGTGTCGTGTATGTATATGATTGCAGTCTCTCTTTTGAATGAATTTCTAGACCATATGCTTACGGGAAAGGCCAGGATTTGTTCCACAAACAATAATAATCTTTGGATTTCACCCACTGACCATGTTGATGTTCTCTTTCTGTGAGTCTTGATTCTTCTTTGGGAGGCTTTTCTTGGGCTTTTCCTGGAATACAGTGTCTACTGCGTCAGAGAATATCCTCTCACCTAATCCTATCGCAAATATATTGAGTTTCAAGAGCTCCTTTCAGTGACCACTTATCAATAGCAATGTCATTGGTGGAAAGGCACATTATTTATAAATGTTTTTTGCTGGTAAACATTTTCATGCCAACATACTTTTGGAGGTCACTTTCAAATGTACCTCTTTGGATAGAATTTTGGAAACAGCATGAGATTTGATGAGACAGTCTTTACCACACTTCTTCCCCTCTTCTGCTTTTGAGGGGTATACCTAAATCTAGGGCAGTGTTGGGACTGCCAATAGTACCACTCAGAGAGTTTGTGCATCATCTTTGGGTGGTTCTATGACAACCCTCAGCTCAGTGACTCTTAAACATGGAATCGCTTTAACAAATCACTCAGAAGCTTTTCCACACACCAGTATATACCCACTTCAAGCCAATCCTACACATTTAAAGTCTCTGAAAATAAAAGTAGGGATCCCTAACACATATAGTTAAAACATACAGTTCATGTACATTTAAAACACTCTATAACTGAATGTGTCAGCGAGCGCTTGGAAGTTGTTGGGAGAAAAGTCTTTCCCAGTTGCAGGGCTTCAAGACAGGCAGAAAATCTGCAGCCCTCTCACATTTGATGTCTTTACTCTGTTTGAGTTTAGATGAACTGCCTGGCCTGAGGCCATGCATATTGAATTTGTAGAAATGGAAGATGGGAAACCTCCATTGAAAACTAGATTTATGTATATTAATATTATACTGGCTTCAAAAGACAATGCTTATTTTTCTAAAATTCATGCAGATTTTAAAGATTGCCATTATTTTATCAATATTTTCTGAATCCACTTAATTCTGAAGGATTTTAACATCCACTTGTATTTGGTTTCCTTCCAAATTCTTGTAGAGTAATGCTGAGTCAATCAGTGTAATATACAGACCCTCCCCCAAAGTATGCATTAACTAGGGTTGTGTTATTTTTTTCTTCTGCATTTTGGTCAGTCTTTGCTGTTTTTAAAGTTTTTCTTAACATTTGGCTTGTGAAGTGATTGCATTGTTATCGCAATGAAATGTTTTTATTATTCAGTTGAATTCCAGAGGTGTTTATTGAATATTGCTGTGCAATCAACATTGTGCTATGTATTGTGGGGGATATAATGCTAATTGATACATGCTTGCTCCCCTCCCAGAATATATAATTACTTAAACATTTAACCAACTAAATATGGTTTGTGTGGTTGGAATATATCAGAATAGAGAAAAGGGTTGATTATTTCCAGTTTGGAAATTGAGAGAGATTTTATTGAAGAGGGGGGTTTTGAAGTGGACAGTGAAAGATAAACAAGGATTTAATAGGTGCGAAAGGGAACAAGAGCATTAAAGATGAGAGGCCAGGGAGGTAATTGTCTCTTCCGACAAATCCATTCAAGTGAAGCACAGGAAAGGGGAACCCTGAGTGGGGGATGCGGACTGGAAAGGTGGTTTGAGGTCTACACTCTTCCAGGGGTATTCAGTTGGACTGAAGCAGACATACACTAATTCACCAGTATTTCCAAACAGACGTAGTCAAGGATATAGAATTTAAGTGAAGTAAAGGGGCTATGGGCACAAGAGCAGATACAGTATGTCTTGGCTTTCCTTTGTACTCTGACTTCCTGAATTCCTACAGGGCGATAGCCTTAGGTGACTTTCTGTGCCACTAGGGTCCTGCCAGACTTGGAAGTGCATACTAGTCTTGCTGCACCACTGCTCTTTAATTCTCTGTTCTGTATAATGCATTTGGAAGAAAAAAAGAAAAAAAAAACAAGAATTTGTGCTCTTCACCTTAGGGGAATATTTACAAATATATTTGTATATATATTTGATATATATTTCTTGCATGTCAAGCATGCACGGGATTTTTTTTTTAATATCTAGTGGTGTTGTGTATGTTATAGATGACTTGGGAAAGGATTAACGGAAAGGAATGAAGAGTCTCTCTTCTGTAGAAGAGTGATATGATCTGACCTGTGATTTAAGGATATAAATAAAGTGGCAAGGGAGACCAGTTAATAAACTAACAGTACCCGAAATGGGGGACAGTAAGGTCTGAACTAAACCTAAAGAAAGTAGAGAGATGACCTTTCAGAGGTAAAAATCAGAATGTACCAATTAACTAGATGTGAATTAAGGAGCATGGGGGAGTTGCAGGTACTCCAGCATGAAAATAATAGAAACAAGTATGAAATAAAGCATGATGAAGCCATTGAGTAAGATAAGGAAAGAGGAAGATTGCATAAGATAATTAGAGCATTTTATTTTATTATCGCTTTTTTTTTAATTTGAGAGATAGAGAACATGAGTGGAGGAGAGGGGCAGAAAGAGAGAGAGAGAGAATCTTTTTTTTTTTTTAAGTCTATTTGTTTATTTTGGGAGAGAGAAACCATCCAAGCTTGTGGGTGGGGGCAGAGAGAGAGGGAGAGAGACAGTATCCCAAGCAGGCTCTGCAAAAACCGTGAGATCATGACCTGAGCCGAAATCAAGAGTCAGGCACTTAACTGACTGAATCATCAGGTCCCCCAAGAGAGAAAATCTTCAGCAGGCTCCATGCTCAGCTCAGGACCCGACTTGGGGATCGATCCCACAACCCAGGGATCATGACCTGAGTGGAAATCAAGACTAGGATGTTCCACCAACTGAGTAACCCAGATGCCCAATGGAACATTTTAGAATTGACAACAAGGCAAAATGCAGGTGGTTCGTCCAAATGGTCATACAAGCAAGCAGCTGACAGTCTGATTCTTGGGGAAGAACTTAAATATGAGTTGTGCAGTTGGGAGTCATGAGAGTTGAAGAGAAAAAAGAGTATATAGAGTATAGAATTAAAAACTATATAGGTAGGCCCGAAATAAGATCTTGGGAACAGCAACCAGTAGTTACTAAGCATAGGAGAAATAGCTGACTTTAGAATCAAAGGTCAGATTTCATCTAGGAAATAATCATATGCAAAGTTATTTATGAATTCATTTTTTTTGTCCCCTTTCTTAGTCCTCCTCCTCAATAAATCTAAGTTTTACGAGGGCAGGGGATTTTTGTGCACTTTTGTACATGGATGCATTGCTGATATATTTCCTCAATGCCTGAAACAAAATGGATATTAAATGTCTATCAAATGGATATATAGTCACGCCCATTGATCGACCAGCACAAGCTCTCTCCTGTTTCTGTGACATCCTTTCTGTCTTCACGGGTGTCTCTAAATTCAAGTTGTCATCATGATCTCTCATCCAGCCTATGACAATAACCACTGGTTTGGAGTCGCTCCTCCATTTCATTTTTTTGCAGAATACTTTAAATCTGAGTGCTTTACTAGGGTTTGCAAAGCTCTCCATGACCTGCTCCATGCTTACTTGACTTTTAATGCCTTTCCACTTTATGCTCTATGAATACAATTTCTTGTACTCTTCATAAACTCTCTACTGTGTCATGCCATTTAAACCATTTGAGCTATTTCCACTTACAGGAAATTCTGCTATTTCCTTCCATACTTGTTCATTTCTCATCTCTCAAAAATTAGTCCATGAGTCACCTTCCACCAGAAGTAATGGGTAGTACTTCCCAATGGTAGTAAGCAAGCTCCTCCCATTCTCCCACAGGAATCTGTTCACAGCTCTGTCACCTGCTTATGCCCAGTGCTGTGAGTCCTCAAAGGCAGGTACCCCATCTTATCCATATCTATTGAACTATGAAGAAATCATGACAAGACTAATCTTAATGAATAACGTTTTGATCATGTCAAAACTTACCTGCTCGAAAAACTCTCATAGCTCCCTATCATTCACAGAAAACAAAAACAAAAACAGAACAAAACCTCTTAGCCTGAAATGAAGACATTTCATAAGTGGGGAAATTTATGCAAATCTCTGACCATCATCTCCTTATTACAAAGTGAATTTAAAACTTTCTTGTTCTCCAGGAAGTTTGGCAAATTTGGTGACCTTCACCTGAGATACACTTTTTAAATATTTATGTGTCCAAATGTCTTCCATTCTGACATGCCCAGATTAAATGCCAGCACCTCCATTATTTTTTCTCTAATTTTTCTCAGCTAGAAGTCATTGTGCTTTCATCTGACCTTCCAGAGCACTACATTAGGAGTTAGCAGTATCTCTTCTGGTGCTCTTCTATTCTAATTTTCATTAGAATGATATTTTATATGCATTTAATCTTCCCTACTGTACTCTAAGATCCTGAGGGCATGATCCAGGCATGGCCCACATTTGTCTTCTTCAGAGGCTCCCTTGGTCCTTATCCAAATAGGCACTTCTTGATACTTTTTAAGTGAAAGATATCTAAGATGGAGGAAGGGATGCACACAGGATTTAAGTACTAGAGGTTTCACAGAATTAGATCAGAATACAAAAGCTACTACAGTTGGTAGGTAGTTGGGGAAGTATAACATCATCTGAGACAATTTAGAATGAAATTTGGGGACAGAAGCTGGATTGCAAATGTTAAAGGACATGCTGTGTGGCAGGCCCTCTGCTAATCCTGTTATTCGTATCAGTTAATACCATTTTTATTGAAAGAATTTCCTATAAAGTAGAAACTATCATTTCCCCAGTATTTCAAAGGAAGTTGTCGGCACGGAGCCTGATGCGAGGCTCGAACTCACAAACCGTGAGATCATGACCTGAGGTGAAATCAAGAGACGCTTAACAGACTGAGCCACCCAGGCGACACTTACTTACGCACATTTAAATAGAACGGCCTTCTCTTTGCTCTCATATCTTAAATTTCCCTGGAAGATTAGCTTCTCTACTCGTTTAATGAACATAAACTTAACTATCTTTCTTTTTCTTGTATTCATTATACAGGAAACTTTGTTCTAGGTCCACTGCTACTATATCTACTAAGGAAGAATGGGCTAGTATCTTAGTATTCCTTATCAAGGTGTATGGAGTTTCCTTAGTACTGTTAGTCATTGTTTTCTCTAGTTTAGTATTATGCAGCCACACATTCAGAATTACTAGGGGAAACTTGTTGATGGGGAACTTTGCTATCTTTTATGTCCCTCTACTTAATACATAAAGCATGGGGCGCTTGGGTGGCTCAGGGGGTTAAGCGTCCAACTTCGGCTCAGGTCATGATCTCACCATTTGTGAGTTCAAGTGGTGAGTTTGAGCAGTGAGTTCGAGACCCATGTCAGGCTCTGTACTGACAGCTCAGAGCCTAGGGCCTGCTTCAGATTCCGTGTCTCTTCTCTCTGCCCCTCCCCCGCTCATGCTCTGTCTCTCTCCGTCTCTCAAAAATGAATAAATGTTAAAAAAGTTGTTTTAAGAATACCTAAAACACAGTAATATGAAAAAAAAAATGAAAAGATGAGAAAAACAAGTGGCAGATTTTAAGACTGGAAATAATTTCTTTCATAGAAATTTTTTGTATCCTGGTCAACTTTGATCACTGATGCTGAAAAGAAACATAGTTTCTAAAAAATCAACATTTAAAGAGTTACTGGGCTTTAGTATCAAGTCCATTGTTTCTACAAGGCAATTCTCTGTGATTCACTTTTAGCTTAGGAAATTATCTGAAAGCTTTGTTCAGTTCCAAAAATTTAGAACCTTATGGCACAGAGAAGCAGAGAAGAAAATGTTACTGCAAATTTCTTCATAACTAATGATCAACCTGGCTTGAGAAATTCAAATCAAATTGGGATTGACATTTGACTGCCTTGGAATGAAAGACTGATCCATGTGAAGTGTTTAGAATCAGTCAACCCCTGTGGACTCTGCAGATAAGATAACAGGATATATCAGGAGAAGACCCTAAGACAACTCTCAGTGTCACAGGTTATGACCTAAAGCTTGAAGAGGCCTCAGGTATAGTTTTGGACTTGAATGGCTCTATAGTATGATGGAGCACATCAACTATTTCTGGCAGTTCCTGGTCACCCCCATGCTTCAGCTCAGGCTTCTGTATTCCCAAACATATTTTTAAAATAAAAAAAAACCCAAACCATAGAGTGGCTTTTGTTAATACCGAGCGCAGACTTCCTATTTTTTTCTAATGCAAAAAGCTGCTTCATTGGCCTATGTGCCATTTCTAGGTATGCTCCTAACCACTTCTTCAAACCTGGCACCATCTAAATGTTGGGTTTGATTGCCAACCTACGAAAGAGAAGGGAAATCATGAAAGAAAAAATTAGCAAGTGTGCGCAGTTCCAAAATGTGTTCTACAAATGTGTTTTAAATCAAATGAATCATCCTTTGGCACACAAGCTATTCACTTTATAGTCATTCATTTGAACGGCTTAGTCTCTGTCTCCTGAAGACTGTGGTTTGCATTATTCTTGATGAATGAGACAGTTACCTTAAATCATAAATAAAACAAATAGAAAAACTTAACATCTGACTCTTACCAAAAGGTATGTTATCTCACTTTGCACTGGCAATATATTTTAAAGGGAAGTATTCAGAAAATCAGTTTAAACCACAAAAAGAACCCAGGGTGTATCTGTATAGAACTGCTGCATGAAAAAAGTGATTTGATCAAACAGATGTATCTTGATTAAGAAAATATGTGGTCCTCCCAAATATTTTATCACTTTGCTTTTGTAGTCCTTTTACTCCATCAAGGTGGTTTCAATTCTTTTTTTTTTTCATTGAAGTATAGTTAACATACAATGTTATATTAGTTTCAGGTGTACAACGTAGTGATTGACATTTATGTACATTATGAAATACTCACTTTGGTAAGTCTAGTTACCATCTGTCACCACACAAAGTTATTATTATTATATTAATATTATTGACTGTATTCCCTGTGCTGTGTTCTGTGTCCCCGCGTCTTATTTATGTTATAACTATAAGTTTGTAACTCTTAATCCCCCTCACCTTTTCACCCATCTCCCCACCCCCCTCCTCTCTGGCAAGTATCAGTATGTTCTCTGTATTTATGAGTCGGTTCCTGTTTTGTTTTATTTGTTTGTCTTGTTTTTATTCTTGTATCTTTCTAATTTGATTCGTTTGGCACAAGTAGAATCCATGCTGTATAATATTCATATTTTTTCTTGAAATGAATTTTTATTAATTTCAAATCTTTGCAAGAATAAAGATTTACAGACGAGTACTATGTAAATATTGACCTTCTAAGACATAAATTGGGCTTTTTTCTCATCTCCTTTGATGTTTGCTTTTAAAGAAATTGTATTGTTCATTTATAACTTCTTCAAAACTATTTTTTAAACTGATTCTTAGGCAAGATAAAAACTTACTACAAGCATATAGTTTCTTCCTCATTTCATGTAGGCTATCTACATAAGCCTATATGTATTTCACATCTCTTTCTAACATCTGCCTTCCCTCATAAAACAATACTTTGGGAGTAATTGTTATGAAATGGCAATGTGGGAATGGAGGAAGCAAGAAACAGAAGATCTCTGGGTAAGCCCACTCATTTCAATTCCTACATGACAGGTGTCTCTTTCGGTGAAGTCTGTTAGACAGTAGGATACCAAGATGTCATCACCTTGCTATGAAGGAATCTCTCCCAGAAGCGACTTGCTTATCTCCCTTCTTTTCTGATTCCTACTGGACTCTAATTTTCACTCACCATGTGAATTGACAAGAAGGATTTATTCAGAGATCTATTTTAGCTCACTTTCAATCCAATTCCAGCCTTTTATTTGTGAGCTTCTATAACATGTTACCCCAAAATAGAATTAAATTTCACTCTGTAAAACTTTGAGAGCTGTAGTATGATGAAGGTGTAATTACACGGCTTTATTCATCCTAGGTACAAGAGTTTTACTCTAAGATAAGATGGAGTCATTTGGTCCAATTATTATGATATAGGTACTATATATAGTACTATATATAATAAATATCAAGAGGTTATTAGGACAATAGAAAAATCTGTTAAAAATGAGTTTCCAAACTAAAAGCTAAAATGTGTAGTTATTTTTTTATTGCTTGGGAATTGGCAACTAAGATCACAAAATAGTACAAAAATGCAGTAAGTATACCACATTGAAAAGAAAAATTTAAAAGTCGGGGCCAAATATATCTTGGAGATGTTTTAAATGGCTCAAAATGGGCCCACACAGTATGGAGACCTACAAAATCTTCTGAAAAAGGTCATGAGTAGCTACAGATAGCCAGCACACAATTCTAAAAGCAGATATCAGCCAAGAAAACAGTGGAACTCAACAAATACAGTGCAGTTGGGTGCACAGTAAGTGTGAGCTTTTTCATTTATGCATAACCTCTTCACACCACCACAAGACCAGAAGAGAGGAAGAAGGAATAAAAGTGCCAACCATTATCTCTCAAACCCGGAAAATTGCCATGTTATACTGGGATATATTGGGTAGTAATAGTTGAAAATAACAGAAAAGTATGAGATATTCCAGCAATGTCACCAGAGAATAAGAAGGCAAGTTTCAACAGATCAGTGGAACTCTGTTCTCTGTTTTCCACTTAAAAAAATTCTATGGGTCTGGTATGCATTGAGATGCCTGCTTCTTGTTGAGGGCCCATTGTCATGATACATTTTGGTATTTGCTTGGGAATCCCCAAGAATGGCCAAGTAATGAAACACCTCTGCTTCTCGAACCTGAGGATGCTGCATTCTGAGCATAGGAGAACCAGATAAAAATTATTAAAAAGTAACCATTTGTGTCAGAAGAGTCACCCCTACTTAGAGTAGACAGAAAGAGAGACCTCACTGAACACAAGTGATGCCACAAATCTTCCATATAGTATCACAAACAGTCTCATCCCACTATAACAACCCTAGTCATGTTACTCAATTCCCAATATTATCATCTGTATTACAATTTACAACATCAAGAGTGAGTTGGAGACGTTGATAATGCTGTAGTAGGAATATATGCATGTGCGTGTTAGCTCTGTGTAATTGTTAACTTGCTATGTTTTTTGTGTTTGGTTTTCCTAAGCTCAGACCCAGTGGAGACTAAAAATTCCTAATGACAGAGTTGGCTATTAACTAGAGCAGACATAAATTGCTTAAGTGTCTTGAAAATCTAAATAGAGCTCTAGACAGACTTGGCTGTCATCAGTATCCCAGATAATCTTCATAGACTCAAGGTGTCTTAGTTTGTATTTTTCCAGTAGATGTTGAGATAGAATTTGAATTCAAGTTTTTTATTGGGGAGATTATCCCAGGAGACACAGGGGAGTATTAAAATGAAATAGGGAATGAAGGAAACCACCAGAAGGTGAGGTATTGGTCAGGTTACCCTTTAGGAAACCAGAAATTAAGTCTGCTGCTGAGCCTTAAGAGCTGGTGTAGCACATTTGCTTTAGAGTTATCCCTTCCAAATGAAGAGGAAGCTTGGGTATTTACACATTAACTCCCTGTCAGTCCTTGACTGAAAGCTGTTCCAAGGATGAGATGTAATTGAAGGAGTACTAATTCTTAAAACTTCCAGCCTCAAGTGTTTGGCAGAACTGACTCTGATGCTCAGAGGAAGCCCTCCCAAGTAGAGTAAGTGCTGGCAGCTTGAAATAGAAAAGTTACCCTACGTTTGTAAATTCCAAAGGGACATTATTCGGACACCAACAAAATACACGTTAGGTATCCTGGATGGGTTGGAGTACTTCAAACCAGTTAGTGTTTAACTGAGGTAAATAAGTTCCATATGCATTTAAGGGAACATGGGGTATCAGTAATTTGTAAAGAAATCCAACTCTAGTGATGAGAGTGTTTTCAATCTCTATAAGGGCAGACTCCATCTGCTTTTTACATTGTTTAAACCATTGTACCTTCCACAGTGCCTGGCATGTAACAGATACACAAATTCTTTGGGAAAGAAATAATTTTATGGTATTTACTTTGATATTTTTTACTAAGGAATTAATCAAAGATACACAAAAGGGAACATTTAAAGAGATATTCTTTACATTATTAATTTAGAAAGTGCCTCAGAACAATAATAAGGAGAGCTTTAAGACTAGTTAGGATTATTGCTTTATTAAATGAAATACAAATTATATTGTCTTAAGTGTCTTTCCAGAGAACTACAATACTTCTTTAGTCTTATTCAGAGTAGTAGGAAAGAAGAATATGGGGTTAATTGTAGTTATTAACTGTTTTTCTTTAAAAAAAATGACCATTTTTTTCTCTTCTGTAAAATAGAAACAGAAATTATCTCATTATTTATATTGCAAAGGATATTGGTAGGTATGAATGGAGGGATTCAAATTAGAGAAGTATGTGAAAATAAGGGGAGTACCACCATTTGCTAACTGTTGTTTTAGCTGAGTTTCTTAATAGTTTTTTGTTGTTGTTTATTTATTTTAGAGAGAGAGAAAGAGCGCGAATGGAGGAGGGGCAGAGAGAGAGGGAGACACAGAATCTGAAGCAAGCTAAAAATTCCTAATGTCTGAGCTGTCAGCACAGAGCCTAATGCGGGGCTCGAAGTCACGAACCACAAGCTCATGACCTGAACCAAAGTCAGATGCTTAACTGACTGAGCCACCTAGGTGCCCCTTGTTTCTTAATATTTTTAATTCAAGGTTTCCTTTTTGTGGAATCAGAAAAAATAATTCTCATTTTTTAAAATAGCTTTTAGAATTAAATAAAAGAATGTGTGAGTTTAACATAAAAAATTGATCAGCAATTGAGCATTACATAGGAAATGTATATATATATATATGATATACATGTATATCCACATATACATATAAATGTATATGTATATATACATATATATGTGGATATACATGTAAATGTATACAATAATGCCCCTTTATCTGTGGGAGATACATTCCAAACCCCCAGGGGATGCCTGAAGCCACAGACAATAACAAACCCTATATATACTATTTTTTCCAATGCATACATACCTGTGCTAAAGTTTAATTTATTATTAGGCAGAAAGAGATTAACAATAACTAAAAATAAAATTGAACAATTATAACATAATAAAAAAATATGTGAATGTGTCTTTTCCTATCTTTCTCTCTCTCAAAATTCCTTTTTGTACTGTACTCCCCACTCTTTTTGTTTGTTTTTAAGTTTATTTATTTTGAAAGAGAGAGAGATTGATATCAAGGCTGGGGCAGAGAGAGAAAATCCCAAGCAGGCTCCATGCTGTCAGCTCAGACCCTGACATGGGGCTCAAACTTGCAAACCAGGAAATCATGACCTAAGCCAAAATCAAGAGTCTGACGCTTAACTGACTGAGACACCCAGGAGCCCCTGTACTCACCTTTCTTATGATGATGATGTGAGATGATACAATGCCTATGTCGTGAGAGGAAGTGAGGTAAATGACATAGGTCTTGTGACATAGCATTAGGGTATTACTGACGTTCTAATGATAAGTCAGGAGGATCATCTGTCACTGGACTACGGGTGACCACAGGTAACTGAAACCATGGAAAGCAAAACTGTAGATAAGATACCTGTATAAATGGTACATATATATTTGTGATAGTTGATATGTTATGTATTTTAAATATATTGCGTAGTGCATACATATAAATATGTGTTTCTGTGTAGAACTTTTAAGATTATTGCACTCAATGGGGTGCCTAGGTGGCTCAGTTGGTTAAGTGTCCGATATCAGCTCAGGTCATGATCTCACGGTTTGTGGGTTCAAGTCCTGCATTGAGCTCTATGCTGACAGCTCAGAGCCTGGGACCTTCTTTGGATTCTGTGTCTCCCTCTCTATCTCTGTCCCCCCCCCCCCCGCCCCCTGCTTGTGCTCTGTCTCTCTCTGTCCCTCAAAAGTAAATAAATGTTAAAAAAAATTTTAAAAAAAGATTATTGCATTCAGATTTTATATTTCATCAGTGTTCTTTTTGTAAATATCAACTATGGGTCTATAATTTTTCACTGGCATTGGATTTCTGATGATTCATGTAGTTTAAAGAATTTGTGTTCAAATCTCATAAAATATTTGGACTCATGATAGTTTTTTATAATTTTATATTCATTTTGATAATTAAAAATATAAATAGTTTCATCTATATTACATATCTTCCACCTATATTTGTATTAAACATGTGTTGATTTAAGGTTTCAAACATACCAGCGAAGTCAACACTAAGTATTCAGAAGCTGGTTTTGCAGCTGGCACTCTTGGGATAGTTAGTCATCAATATTACTCGCCTTTTCCTTAAATGAACATTGGTAGTTAGCAATTTGTAGTCCATAAGGACCTTTTAATTTATCTTCAAAAAGTGACTTTGAACATATGTTATTTTGTTGAATTATAGATGTTAACTGAATAAATTCTTTGGTTGCATGTTTTCTTCCTACAATCGCTTGATTGTTTTCTTGTGAAACCCTGCTGACTTCATGGAATGTGTTGGAAAATTTTTCTCTAAATTTGCCTTTTGCGTCTGTAGTTTTTGTAGTCACGTCTCTTATTACAAAGCTTAATTGATACAGGTTTTAGAACAAAGACATAGGTTTGCTGTTGTTCACACTTGTTTTCTTTGGGTTGATTTTTTTCTGGTCTGATTTCATGATCCACCATTTCACTAGAAGCTAGTGGTGAATTACCAAAAGAACTTACCAATGTGTTTGTATACATTTTTTTTTCTTTTTTTTATTTTTTTTATTTTTTTAACGTTTATTTATTTTTGAGACAGAGACAAGGCATGAATGGGGGAGGGTCAGAGAGAGGGAGACACAGAATCTGAAACAGGCTCCAGGCTCTGAGCTGTCAGCACAGAGCCCGACGTGGGGCTCGAACTCACGGACCAAGAGATCATGACCTGAGCCGAAGTCAGCCATTTAACCGACTGAGCCACCCAGGCGCCCCTACATTTTTTTTTTCTAATTCATAAATGAGAAGAACACGGGCATTATATTGATTATGTGTAATTGGCTATGCATTTGGATGCTTAGCATGGAACACAAACGTAGTGGAATATTCATTCCACATGTACTCATTTGCAAATTTTATACATTGTGTAGGACCCAATATCTGGCCTTACAGAACTCTTGTTTCAGGATCCCCTTTCAGAGAATTAAACCAAACCATTATAGCCTCAAATCAAATTGACAGTCATTTATTCCCAAGGTTAACAAAAAAATGAAAGTACCACACGTTAACCATCCAGGAAAGTAAGATAGATACATAGATCCATAAATGCATGTATGAAAACCAACTGTGAGCCTCCTAGATTGTAACTGGGATAGAAAAACCCAGTTGTGTTTGGAGAATGGACTGCCAGGCATCCCAAACCTCAAGTTTGCTTTGCCTCTAGCATTTTTCCCTTATTTTTTTCTAGCTAGGTGCATTTTGAAGGAAATTTAACTTGAAAAGCATGTTTCTAAAGTGAAACCACAGACTGAGCAATGTGAATAGTAATGATTCTTGGCTTATTGTTTTTTCAATTCCAGAAGGAATCTGACAGACCAAGTCTGTAACAAGTAATAATGCCTATATAATGGTTTCACACAGATGTGTCCTTTTTTTTTCAACAAACAAGCCTGAAAATTAGAAAAAAATAATATTTGGAACACAGTAGAAAAATGTTTAAAATTATTCAAAGCCATACAATTAGTGTAACCACTTCTCAATATCAGTAACGATGTATACTACTATTATTCATATATATGTATATATGTACATATATATATATATATATATATACACCTATTCTTTTATATATATGTAACTTTATTGGAGTGTGTTTTATGTCTCATGAAATTTGCCCATTTCAAGTGTACAATTCAATAATATTTAGAAACTCTTCTGACTGATGCAACCATTGCCCTACATCAGTTTTAAGATACTTTTAACCCCCTAATAAGTAAATGATGAAATTATCACTGCCTTTGTTGAAGCTTTTTTTTTTAATAGAAATTCTAATTTAAGAGTCTTTATGTTGAATTTAGTTTTTCACAAATAAAACAACACAAAGTGACTTGAGTTTAGTTCACAAGCTGGGGAATGAATGTTTAGAATTTTTCCACACTTTAGGTAAAATATACCGCCTTCCTGTGCAAACTGAAGTTTACACAGCTCTGTCTAAGAACTCTTGCTCTGTGTAGACTAAAGACTGTTAGCTATTGGGAATTGGAAATGCAGGAAACTAACTACACACATTAAAACGAAAGCCAAATACTTAACAAGTATTACTATTTTGGTATCCACATAATTTTCTTTTTAGCTTTACTTATGCAGTCCAAAAATGGAACAACTTAAATCTTTTTTTTTTTCGAATAAGCTACAATTTTTATGTTGCATGTGAAAATTAATTTGCTGTAGTCCTTAAAATTCTAAGGTTATTCATGTGGAGTTTACATAATTGCAAAAATATGTATTGATGCATTTTCCTTATTTGGATGGACTTGAGAATTAGAATTCTTCCAAAACTCATGCTAGCTCAAAAGGTATTTGACAAAAATTCTTTAGATAAATTAATCTTGTTCCTGGAGCTTAAAGAGGTCAAACCACAGGCATCGTGGAAATTAAGCAGCAGGTAGTCTTCCTCTGCAATTTCCCCTTTGTTTTGTGCTTATATTTTTTTTAGAATCTGTTTGTGGGGAATAAAATGTTATTTATTGCAATTAAATGTTTGCATTTCTTAATCAAGTGATATGAGGTAGAGAAAGGGAATTTGGGGCAAAAAGAGTTTGGGAAGTATTACTAAATGCAAGCATGAACAATGCAAATGTTACAGCCAAATAGAAATTTTCAGGCATGATTGCTTTTAGAAATCTGTAAGTCTCTGCTGGTGTGGATTTTGTTTGTATAAATATGCAAACGTACCCGAATTAGCATACTTCCCACCTGCATCCTTCAGACAGCTAGACTACAAAAAATTAATAAACACAACCTCTTTTTTACTACTTAATTTGTTAAATTTTAATTGAAATTAGATAATGGGTTTGGGATGCATAATTTGAAGAGATGTGGAGTGCATATGAGGATTCATGTAATTGTCAAATGCATTTGACTCTTTCCTATTTTACTTAAAAATTTTCAGGTGATGGGGCGCCTGGGTGGCTCAGTCGGTTAAGCGTCTGACTTCAGCTCAGGTCATGATCTCACGGTTTGTGGGTTCGAGCCCCACGTCGGGCTCTGTGCTGACAGCTCAGAGCCTGGAGCCTGCTTCTGATTCTGATTCTGTGTCTCCGTCTCTCTCTGCCCCTCTCCTGCTCATGCTGTCTCTCTCTGTTTCTCAAAAATAAATAAATGTAGAAAAAAAAATTAAAAAAAAATGTTTCAGGTGATTTCTTTCAAATTAACAAATAAAGACTATTTTTTCTTCAACAGTATAAATATATCATAAATAAGTCACTAGCATCAAGGTAATATAGAAGTAGGTCTGCTCAGGGGCACCTGGGTAGCTTAGTCAGTTAAGCAAGCATCCAACTTTGGTTCAGGTCATGATCTCATGGTTGGTGAGATGGAACCCCTCATCTGGCTCTCTGCTGTCAGCCCTGAGCCTACTTCAGATCCTCTGCTTCAGATCTCTCTCTGCCCCTCTCCACCTGCACTCTCTTCCTCTCTCTCAAAAATAAACATTAAAAAAATAGTAGGGCTGCTCAGGAAGATGATTTTATGGTAATCAAATATTCTATATAGTTACTCACCAAAAATCTTCCTTCCTGGAATACTCCCTTGGTCCCTCCCCCCCTTTTTTTTTTCAATCCAATGAGTATTTCTGTATGTAAGTAAATTGGATAGGTCTGAATTAATTTTGAAAATCTGATTTTGAATGTTGGACCAGCCTTTGCAGATTTTCTGGTATGGGAGGTTTGGGCTTTTACCTCCCTAAAGGAAGAGATCAACCTCCATGATTCCTAAAGAGGACTTCCCTCCCTGCTTCAGTTAGTCTCTGCTGCACTCAGGGTAGAATCGCTGGACATATGCAAGCCATAGGGGCCCGGCCTTCATAAGCCATACACCAAGCAGAATTTCTCAACATTTTTTTCTGCTTCCACACACAGAATCGATAATATCTAGATATAACATATACTTCTATGGTGTACATTTATGGAGGGATAATGCACTATAAAAATTCATGATTCATACAACAGTGAGAAATAATGGTTGCTCACTCATGCATGTGATATTTATAAGGACAGTTGTCATTCCTTCAGGAGTAAATCAATTTCTCACTCACCCAAGAATGTTTGTAAGTGAAAGTAAGTTATTATAGGGCCACGCTTGAATTCAACAAATTCATGAATGCATGCGTGTGTGTGTGTGTGTGTGTGTGTGTGTGTGTGTGTATGTGTGTTTCAAATATTGGTGCCTCAATTAAAGTTAGCTATTTATTACTTGTGACAGAGACCCCAACTGACCCTACACAACAATGGTTTAAAAGTAAACCCTTGAATAATTCTGGACTGACACAACGAGGGATCATGTTCTCCTTTTTCTTTTCTTTTCTTACTTTTATAAAGGAGGGATCCAGTAAACAGAACAAAAGGGTTTACCTTGGGCCTCAAGTATGCCACGTAGGAGTAGGTCCAGGTAAGAGCATTAGCTTATGAGTTAGTGTGTAGTGTCTAACGATGTGATGTGGCTAAAACCATGGAGCTGATGAGCAGAGACCCAGGAGCCCAGCAGATAGCAAGCCTCTAAGTACAGAAGGATCTCTTCCTTCAATAGCATAAAATGTTAAAACTCTGTACTATTAAAACTACTGTAGGCTGGTTTTAAACCTTAGTTGGTTGGACATCAAAGACAGTGCATCATGGAAATCTCTGGATTTGTTGGAGTGACACAAAAACAAAATTACAACAAGACGGTGTGCATGCCAGGTATTTCCTTAGATAGCTCATAGTGCTGTCAAGAAGAGGTCTTTTACTGGCTTCAAATAACTTCTAGACAATATTCCACTACTATAATTTTCTGAAAATATCGTGTTTATTATTATTCAGGTATAGTGAGACCGAGAGATCAGGTAGGAGATGATTGTTATGAAGTAGATAGTTTGTTCCTCACACTTCTCAGGGGAGGGGGAGAATGCCACACCATAGAGGGTCACACAGAGAAATGGATGGGTCGGTCAGGAGGGGGAAAGAGCAGGCAGAAAGCATGGGCAAGAGCCTTTATTGTGGTTTCTGTGGGAAAGGCGAGGCAAGATAAGTAGACGTAGGATTGGCTAGTTTGAACAATTTCAGTGGACTTTGAGGTATAGGGACTCCCTAGCTGTCTGGTACCTGGCCGTGGGATGATTATGGCAGAGACATATTGCCTCCTGGGGTATAAATCTAGATAGAGAAGGCTCTGGATTTATTAGTTTGCATATGAAAAACACCCTCCTTGGTCAGTCTTTGCTATTCCTAGGAATTGTCTGGCCTTGGGAGAAGCAGTCTATCCCAGTCAGCAAGGCTTCAGATGCCAGAGCATCAGGAACACAGAAAATAAGAAGAGATGGTTAATACAGTGACATTGTAAGATCTGAGTAAAAAATTCTATTTTTGCCTCTTTTTAAATTGAAGCAACATTTATATATAGTGAATCATATTAATTATAAGTGTAAAATTCAATGACTTTTGACAAAGATACCTACCTCACTCAAAATATAGTGTATTTCTATTAGTGACTTTTCTGTCTGTCTACAGTTAGTTTGCCAACAAAAAAGTTTAATTTATTTAAGGCCAGTATATATTTTGTCTTGTTTACTATAACTCTAGTATATATTTTGTGTATTATGATAATAAATATAAAATTATAAATAAATATAAAAACTATAAATAAATATAAAACTATAAACTATAAAACTATATGATATATGAAAATTATATAACATAAATTTTTCTCCCCATTTCTGTCTTGATTGAGCACATAAACCAAATAGCTCAAGAGGGTAATCTTTTTGATTATATTTCTTACCATTATGTGTAAAGTGGAACCAGCATAAATGTCAGTCCTCTCCTGTACTCACAATGTATTTAAGTTGTACCTCTCCACTCCTGCAGTAAATTAGAAAGCAGCAAGCTCTGTGTCACAGGCTCGACAGAGGGTGCCACCAAGGTCCAGAGCAGTTCCATCTGTCCTGTGCTGCAATGTAGCAGCTGTACTCCTGAGTGACTGAGAGTCAGAACAGACCTATTACCTCAGCAGCCCTTTAAAAGAAACAAACAAGCAAAAACTCACAATGTGGTTAGCTTAGTTATAATCTAAACTTGGTTCTTCATTCACCTGGGCTTGACTTTGCACCATAATCCTTTTCCCACCACCATATTTCCATTAGCCACATTGCACAATTGTCCCTCTTAATCTTTGAATCAGTCTATACTAAAATGGCCTTGTCTGAACTAAAAAGTTGTATGAGGTATTATCTGATTTTGCCCAAGAGTTCATATTTAGTTATTTACTTTGATTACTGACTTGAATTTTGAAGCTTGTACTCTATTGTCTTTATTTTGTGGATACCACTCAATTAGGACAACATGCAGGGGATATTGTTGAAAGTAAGCTACATTGGTTGGGAACTTGGGATATTAAAATCCCATCAAAGCAACTTTTCTAAATATATAACTAGGAAAACACCTAAAGGACAACTTTTAACAAATAATCAGGATTTAGATATTAAAACTCACAAAGTCAAGATATAGCATCTGGAAATTTTAAGATATTGAGAAACTTTAAGATATTGAGATATGAAATGAGGAATTACTCAAACAACTTTTGGCTGTCTGGGAGGGAAGATTCTATCCTTCCCATGTAGATTACTTATATTATCTCTGGAATACATTTTTCTAAGTTTAGGCCTAGGAAAATAGCTAAAATTGTAAAGCAGATATTTTCAGAAATAAAGAACATTGTGTATTTCAAAATAATGTGTGCATAGCCAAATGCCTATCTAGGAATTTTGAAAGTACTTTATGTTTCATGTGTAATTTATGAAGAAAAAGAAGAACACCCCAGATTTAGGTGAATTTCATTTGTCTCACATAAAGAGTGATACACAACTAGACCTTCCAGGAGCACTATATCATCTGTGTAAGAAAGAACATTAGGTTAAAACGCACACATACAAATACACACACATATACACACACACAAATGTTTAGATGAAGAACCAACTATCAATATCATTGCCTTGTATACCAAAGCATGATGTCTTTGGATAGGGCTCACTAGAATCTGAAACTGTAGAAACTTTGAAAGTATGCATGGTCCTCCAAAAGACCTAAAGAGAAAAGAATACTGTAGAACATCTCAGCAAATCTAAGGAACATATTTTATTTTTGTCTAAAATGTAATCATGTTGTAGATATATAGAACCTCTTCAGGAATCTCAGTATTTTTATGATAAGTTTGCTAGTATGCTGCACTTTTCAAAGACAAATAGTTAAGAAAAAACTTTTATTTGCTCTAATTTCTGTTATTTCCTACCTACATGATTCTTTATTTTAGACATTAGTCAACTCCAAGTGAACAATAAGAGTTTTTAAAATAGCTGCTTATCAATATTAACCTCTTTCATATTGCAACATTATTTTTAGAAACCCGTGGTTTACCTTCCATATATTTTCGAAGCCGTATTACATATGTGAGATAACAGAAAATATATATTAGTCTCTGTCCCCAGTTCCTGGCACAGAGCTCCTAAAACTCTTGTAATTTTCTCTTTTTTTTTTAATGTAATATTTCTTTATTTTGAGAGAGAGAGAGAGAGAGAGAGACTACAAACAGGGGAGGGGCAGAGAGAGAGAGGGAGAGAGAGAGAGAATCCCAAGCAGGCTCCCCACTGTTAGCACAGAACCATGGGGCTCAATCTCATGAACAGCGAGGTCATGACCTGAGCCAAAACAAAGAGTCAGACACTCAACCAACTGAGCCACCCAAGTTCCCCAAACTCTTGTAATTTTCTAAGCGATAGAGCAATAGGAGCATTTTTTGTTCTAGTACTTGGTCTTTGACATCAGTTGCCGACACAGGACTCCTGAATCTCTTGTAATTTCCCGGGTCAGAGGTGCATCTGTTGTTCTAATGAGGTGACTCTGGGTGAGTTTTCTGGATGGCTCCTGGATGAGGACTGGTCAGTGGTAAGACCAAGCCACGGTTAGAAGCTTGGAATCTTCAGCCCTGCCACCCTGGCTCTTGAGAAGGGAGAAGGGCTGAACATGGAGTTAAGCTTGATCATGCCTACATGACGAAGCCTCTGTAAAAATCCCAAAGGTATGGGGTGTGGAGAACTTCCAGGTCTCTAATCGCATCCATGTACCGGGAGGTGACACACCCAAACCCCACCAGGAGAGAAGTTCCTGTGCTTGGGACCCTCCCTGACTTGTCTTGGATATCTCTTTATATTATTTAATGGATTGATAAAGGTAAGTATTTTCCTGAGGGCTGTGAGCCATTTTAGCAAATAAATCAAAGGGGAGGAGGAGGTCATGGGAACCTTTGATTTGTAGCCAAGTCAAACTGAAATTTTGCGTAATCTGGGAACCTACTACTTGCAATTGGTATCTAAATGGGTGACAATCTTGTGGGACTGAGCCCTTAACCGATGGATTCTGCTGCTATCCCTAGTAGATGATGTCAGAATTTAAACCGTAGAAATTACTTTTCTCTTTACTATAGACAATTAATGACATAATTTTATAGATAAGGGGTATCTCTGCTAAACATATTATAGTTTTTATTTTGGTTTGAATTTTATTATTTTAACATCAAGAGCTAAATGGAACTTATCTTTGAAAGGAAATAACCACAAAATATATTGTATAGTTTACTGCAAAACTAACCAAACTGCATAGCTAGTTTTATACAAGGTTGTCATGGCATTAGGCACTGAAGACGCTGAGGGGCTTATAATGTAGCGCGAAGACATATTGGTAAGCAAATTATGCAATTACAACCTAATGCAGTAGGCTGAACAATAAGAGAATGAACAACTATTCTGTACATCAGAACAGAGGAAGAAGCTGCTTAATATCGCCTAAGGGACTCAGGAAGGGCTTCATGGGAGAATTCTATTAGCCGTGGATTTCTAAGGATTATAAATACAAGAGCGTTTTCACATGGAAAAGGAAAAGATTGAGTGTTCCAGACAGCTAATGTAGCAGCACACTGTGGACAGATGACCGAAGGAATCATCTTCAGAGTTTTAGTTTGAAAGGAGAGCAATAATAATAAAGCTGGTATGGGTGTTGCCGTCTTATGAAGAATCTTAAATAATTATGTAATAAATTTCAATTGATATCTCTCATTGTAGTTCAGAATTTCCCAAAAGTGAGATCTTAAGAGTTTTCTAATACAAACTTCTTTTTTTTTTAATTTTTTTTTTAACGTTTTATTTATTTTTGAGACAGCGAGAGACAGAGCATGAACAGGGGAGGGTCAGCGAGAGGGAGACAAAGAATCTGAAACAGGCTCCAGGCTCTGAGCTGTCAGCACAGAGCCCGACACAGGGCTCGAACTCAGGGACCGCGAGATCATGACCTGAGCCGAAGTCGGCCACCCAACCGACTGAGCCACCCAGGCGCCCCAATACAAACTTCTTAAAACTAGATTCTTAGACCTTTCTTTCATTTCTTGTATTTAGTTAATAAGCTTAGAAAAGACTGATTTGAAATTATGAAATTTTGAAAGAGGGCAGGGTTAATGTTTCATTTACTTTATAAAATGATAAGTCATCAAAAGGTGAGAAAGTTGCATTTCTGGAAAAATTGAGATGAAAACTATAGAATCCAATGCAGGTGAAAAACGACAAGAGTTTGAACTGAAACAGGGATGGAAAAGTAGAATTGAATAAAGAAAAGCCATCAGCTTTCAGATTTTGAAGCTGTTGGCTTGCAGGGTTGTTGGTGAGGGAGAATATATAAAGAAGTTTAACTCTGAAATTCAAACTGGTTAGTCTGTAAAGATAGTGAGTCCTGAGACCCAAACAGGAAATTCCGGACAGCAACAGGTTGAGGAAATCAGGATTGGGGTGGTGAGATGGAGAACATTAAACTATGAATGATTATGCTAATTCAAACCCAAGAGTGTTTCTGGATTTAATAGAAGGGTTCACTTCCTAAAAACCAAGAAGGAAATGTTCTTAAGTGGGCATTGTAATGAATGGTACAAAAATATAAGGGAGTAATGCTTTGAAAGGCATGTCTGATTCAAAGTAAAAATCTTTCAGCCATTTACTGCATAATATTTTCCCATGGAGATAATTTTAAAAAGCTTTGGCTCACTTAGAAAAGAAATACTGAGCCCTCTTTGTTATTACTTTAACTGGTCCAATCTCTAAACCACAGATACCTCGGAGGTTCATTAGAAATTCCCAAACCCAGAAGGAGGAAAGTCCCAATAAAAACAAACACACCAAACCAGATCCTTTAGGAGTTGAATTTTGAAGTTTTGACTTCCTGATTCTAAGGATGGGTCATATTTTAGCTGCAGAATAATAGTAAACGTAGCTTGAATATACCACAGCTAAAATAATGAATCTCTTCCATGTCTGTCAGTAGATTTGGCGTGTAAGTATATCATGTGTAATTCAAATACAAATTGTAAACCATACAAGCCCCATCTCTAAGCCAATCTCTTTACCTGGAAACCTCTTTAGCCCAACATTTTCTGCTTCTTCATTGAAATTTGTTTTTTTGATTATTTCATTAGATGCAGTCAGTGGCTCAGGTTACACTGGCAATGAGAGAAAATATTGCCTTTCCTTTATAAATAAATAACTGGGGTTCAATTATCAACTATTGAGGGTTATACTTCTCTTATGTCACTGTCCTCTGGACTACCCATTACATGTTTCTGATTCAAGAGGCTACCAATTGCAGTGGTCTGGAACTAGGCAAGTAAATACCCAGTGTACATTCAATCCTTGGTTCCCAGGAAGTGATGTCTCCCCAGAATAGAAATTGAAACCATTTGATAGCAGATTTTACAAAACACATATTACAAGATAACATAAGGTGAAAATATCGGTATAGGTCTATGTAATGACCAAAGAAAATTTTTAATTTTTTTTTCAATGTTTATTTATTTTTGAGAGAGAGAGAGACAGAGCTTGAGTGCGAGCGGGGGAGGGGCAGAGAGAGAGAGGGAGACACAGAATCCGAAGCAGGCTCCAGGCTCCAAGCTGTCAGCACACAGCCCGACACGGGGCTCGAACCCACGAACCGCGAGATCATGACCTAAGCGAAGTCAGACTCTTAACCGACTGAGCCACCCAGATGCCCCAACCAAAGAAAATTTTTAAAGAAGAATTAATTGAAAGAGCCTTGAGCAAGTCAGCTGTGACACCACAGAATTTTTGTAGTACCTTGAAGGGTCATAATTTTTCAGTGGTGTAATGTAAGTATAGGAAGGCTTCGTGGAAGATGATTAACTGTGTGATTCCTGAGCCTCTCTTTCCCTTCCAACCCTTTTCTCTTGTATGTGTATTCTTTTTTTTTTTTTTTTTAATTTTTAACCTTTATTTATTTTTGAGACAGAGAGAGACAGAGCATGAATGGGGGAGGGGCAGAGAGAGAGGGAGACACAGAATCGGAAGCAGGCTCCAGGCTCTGAGCCATCAGCCCAGAGCCCAATGCGGGGCTCGAACTCACGGACCGCGAGATCGTGACCTGAGCTGAAGTCGGACGCTTAACCGACTGAGCCACCCAGGCGCCCCATCTTGTATGTGTATTCTTTTAGGAAACATTTCAGTTAAAATATAATACATTTCACTGTATAAGTGTATCATGTCTCCATTCTTCATTTTCCAGAGGACATGTATATCCAGTTATACCCAGAACAGCAAAAGCAAAGATCAAATAATTTTTCCCTCTCAAATACCAATATAACCAAAATGTATTTTATACACCAAGACATTATTTGAAAGAGGGTCATTAACTTACTAAAAATTATTTTCTTCTTACTGTTTTAATTTTTCTTGTTACCCCTTTTTCATATTTTTTTCCCTGTATAACTCTGCATTTACTAATCTGCATTAAAGCCTGGACCAGTTTCATAGCAGCCTATTTTGTCATCAACTTCTTTCTCTTAATAAGATAGTCATTTTAGTAATGTATCATTTAATATATATAAAAGAGGCACCAGATTAAAACTCTTAATCTTGGGCTATTGGGGTATTGACCAGTAATTGTTGTTTTAGCTTATAGGACCCACATTTTGCTGGGAAAAAGCTGTGTCTCCTTCTCCTATGTAACTTCTCACTCTAGGTGAGAACATTTTTCTAGTTTTAGGATATATATATATATATTTTAATTAATTTATTTATTTTGAGAGAGAAAGGGAGAGAGAGTAAACTCTCAAATGTGCACCAGCGGGCAAAGGGCAGAGAAAGAGGGAGAGAGAGAATTTCTAGCAGGCTCTGTGCTGTCAGCACAGAGCCTGATGTGGAGCTCAATCTCAGGAACTGTGAGATCATGTCCTGAGCTGAAATCAAGAGTAAGACAACGGATTGAGTCACCCAGGCTCCCCTAGATTTTTTTTTCATTCCATGTAACTATTACCTGCCATTCTTACAAATCAAAGTTAAAAAAAAAAAAAGGAAATGAAGACCAAAAAATCAAATCTATTTTATGATATATATGCAATACCATGTTCTGTTAAATACAAAATATAATAATAAATTTAAAGGATTTGTATGGATTTTGGAAACTAGCACTTTGAACAAATCACCCTTTAATACCTGGAAACTAACTTAAAGAGATGTAATCCATATCACTGTTTCTCATTAATATTACAAATTCTGTGAGCACTTAAGGAAGTGTGGATAAATTATACTTCAAGACATGAATTCGGAGTGTTCTAGAAAATCTTTTAAAGAGCACTGATACAGTGTAATGCCCACGGAATTCATCTCTTCCTGCAGTATGTTTCATTATGTCTTAAAATTATTTATTAGGAGAGAGAAAAACAATTTCTGTTAATTATTTATGAATATTAAAACATTGATGAGCATTACCTAAATGTGACAGGATCCCAGCTGGTGCACAGGGCTGACACTGCTGAAATGTAGCCAACACAAGAGGCGTGCACGAAAAGAGCAGAACAAATGACTTAACAGGGGCCTAAAAGCAGCAATCAGAAGAGGTTCATTTAACTTAGAGAAGGCACAAGCTCCGAGCAATTGCCTCTACTTAAGTAAGTGTGGAATTACAAAAGACTATTTATTACAGTCGAACAGGGCCCTGCAGCTTGCTCAAAGATCTTTGAAGAATTTCAGCAGTTATCAAGTCTTGCTCAGTGCAGAAGCAGTAAACGTTGGGCAGATCCCAAGCAGCCTGCAAAGCTTTCATTAAAAAGTTAATACAGCCTTCCTCACAATTGTTCTTTGAAATGAATTATTTTCTCTCTCATTTTTTGTTTTTGTTTTGTTTTTGTTTTGTGTTGTTGTTTTATTTTTGTTTTTTTTTTAAGGAGAGATGCCATACATGGTAATTTTCAAAACTTCTCTGAAAACTGTATTTTAATTGTTAGGAAAAATAAACCAGTTTCATGGTGATATGGAATGAATGAATGTAGGGTCTCCATGGGTTTACTAAGAAAGTGTTCCAACATCAAGAATCTTTGAAATGCTCTGTAAGTATATATTAAAAGTTGTTCCATTAATGGATTTATTTCAGCACGAAAATTAGTGGAATTTCTTCATTTTGTACAAAACAATATTTATTTCCCAGGACATTAGGGCTACAACTTTTCTATTAACAATTAACGAATTGTTGTTTTGTTTTGTTTTTTAAATATAAAGGTTAAAGTAAAAGAAAATAATTCTCAAAAATTAACATTTTTGTTTATTTATAACTGAATGATGTATTTAGAAACATTGAATACATTTATAAAATTTTAATGAAATATAACCAAAATAAATTATCCTTTGCTAAGAATCAATTCAAGAGCAGCAAACCAGTACAGGTTGGAGGGGTGAGGGTGCTGTGAGGCCAATCCAAGAAATAAAACAATAATATTGAATAGACAAAAATTGAATATGAAAGGTAAATGATGTTAAGTTACATGAAAGGATGTTAATTGCTAATGGGAATAAAATATGGTTAAGAAAATATATTTACTTTCCCATCAGAAAAGCAACAGCTACATTTTTCCTTGGCAAAAGATTAAATTATCATTCCCAGGCCATTAAATGAATGAAGCTTTAATTACAAAAGAGTTCAGAAGATCTTACAAATAATAGAAATAGGAGGATGGGGAATTTATTGAAGCGGATTTTTCATTTAGATTTACCCTTTCTAAAACAGTGTCACGAGGCAAGCTTAGCAAAAGCTCTATTTTAAGTAAGGAATACAAATGAAAGGCATTTAGAGACAGGAACAATTTAAGAGGTTAGATGCAAACGTCAGCATGGGACAATCACAGAAACATCAAATCCACAAATAGGAATCTTCCAATGCTGGCTATTTTGGGGAATACAAATACACAGCGTTCTAATGCTTCTTGATTGAGAAAAATCTGTAAGAAAATAGGTCCTTTAGCAGTGAAAACAATTCAACAGTTAATGTACTTGATAATTCTTGATTTTTGTATTGTTTCATGTTTGCAATTTCTTTTGCTGCATTCTATTAGGGCAGAATGCTGCTGAACCCCACAGTGAGATATTTCAGTTGGCCAGTGTACCAAGGTTGAGATTTGAAACCAGAAGTGCACTGAGGGATAGTACGCATTTTTTTTAATGGAAGGACTTAAGGAGGATATCACTTAAAATATATTTAATCTTCCATTAGAAATGAAGGTAACCGTATGATATCTGATCCAAACAGATGATTTTTATTCATATTCTGTACTTTAGATAATGCATAGCAAAACATAACAAATACAGAGTCAACACCCAATAAGACACCTCAAAATATGTCCCAAGATTTGTGACACGAAGTGTATTCAGTTCCTTGGTATTTTTATTAAATATATATATTTTAAGAAATAAAAATGTAACAGCAGAAGATTGTTGTTTCCTGATATTTTTATTCATGAGAGATTTGGTTAGAAGTCAAGACCTACTATAATATGTTCTAAACCCTGTGTATTTTACAATACAGTAAATATTATTATTATCTATAGATACCAAGGGACTCCTGGTGTGTAATGGATTCCAGTCCTCTTAAAGAGTTGCATATGAAAATGTTATCAATGAGCTGAAGAATCTGGCATTAATAACTTTGCAACATTATAACAAATAGGTAGCCCTGATTTTTTGTTCTTTTTTTAATATATCAAATATATTTCATTGCTTACATTATAGTAGCAGATTGAAAACATCTGCTCACTTGCCACTAGTCCACCAGCAGCTGAAAATCTCAGTTCATTTTCCATAGGCCTGTATGTACCAAGGCTATAATCCAGCTGCTGAGGCTTGATATGGGGCCAGATTAATACTCCAGAGCCTTTGAAATGGAGATAGTGCTTTCTTGCCAAAGATTAGAGCAATGATAGCTTGCATTTGCTTGTTCCCTTCTCGTTCTGCTCTTCCTTACCGGCCTTCCCAATTGGATTGATTTGTGTCCTCCCCCATCCCCTCCCATTTTCCTTACAGCTCCATCACCTGTCATGATGATTAAGAAGGATCGAACATCCAGAAACAGCATCTCTTTATCCTGGCAGGAGCCTGAACACCCTAATGGGATCATATTGGACTACGAGGTCAAATACTATGAAAAGGTGGGGAGATGACGTTAAAGGGTTGGGCTGTGTAGGGAAAGAGGTTACCTTCTTATGAGCTGTGCACTTGCAAAGAAACCAATGGCATTGCTAAGAAATGGTAGAGCTCTGTTTGGAACTTGGGTCCTCTGATACCTTTGATTTATAAGTAGAGTGGTTTTTGAAATCACTGTGCCAAATATCCCCCATTCTATAGCAATAAGCCACAGCAAAGATGTCAGTACCAAACTGAAGCCATCTAGTTATGGCATTGGAAATGACATTTTTCTTTCTACATTGAGAGACCCCTGTTCTATCAGCTATTTCACAGTGATTCCTTCATCTCTTGATGGCGTTCCTTAGTTTATTGCCTAGGCATCGTTTCCTGACCTTCACATTCACATGGATTTCATTCAGTACCGATACTGAACTGTTGAACTTTGAACTAATAACAAAACCATTGTATAATTGAACTGACAATGAAAAGCTTTCTTGATGTCGTACAAGGTAATTTAGAAGGTGGGCATAGACGGATGAGTCTGGTCCACATCATAAAATTGTGATTCCGTAATACAATTATAAAAATAGGTACATGATTATTTATAAGTAGAATTTAGGATATAGTATTTCATCACTCTAAATGGCACTTATTTTTCTTTGGTTATAAATTATGGTGAGGTTTGAAAGCAAGATGTATTCAAATCTTATCAGAGGTGGGTGGTTTTATAGCTACCAATGTGAACGAAACATATTTGTGTGCAGTTTACAAAGTATTTCAAGGTGAATTAAAAACAAATTGTGCATTCGTAGAGCACTTCATAGAACAATTCTGCATACATTATTTAATTGTGAGCTGTCTGATAATCCTACGAAAGTGGGCAAATAGGTTCATCCACAAATAAGAAAACAGAGTCCATGGCATTATTTGAATTTCTCACAAGCTCACTGCTAATAAACAGCTATCTGTTTTGATTCCAGGCAGCCATGACTCCTCCGTTAGTATGTTTCCCTGTATTACAAGCCTTGCTCTACCTGAGTATGGATTATTAGAGAATTAGTGGTATAAACAGTTGTGCAAAAGAAAAAAAAAAGTAATGTATAAACATTTATCTACATTGTGTAGTTATTCTCTTTATTGAGGGTAATGTATTTCACAAGTATGATGCCATTTTTTTCCATACCACCACATGCAGGGAAAGGAATGTCTCTCTCATTAAAAGAAAACAAGAGGCCTAATAAACTTCACTGTGCTAAAGTCATAGTAGAAATAACTTATATCCTAGCTTTTGGTGCTCCACTGTGACACTGTGAAATACTCATCTGATCGAGATCTTCTGTTTTTAAAAGTGTGACAAGATAGATTGGGCAAATATAAGAATCCATGTTTTATACACAATGCAACAAAATAAAAAAAAAATTAATGATATGCCTCAGTTCAGATTAGATAACAAAACCAGAAAACACCCAACCTTTAGACATTTAGAGCTAATTCAAAAATACAGTTAATCTATGTTCATATCTCGACAAACATACACAAAATTCTGAAATTGTCAGATTCTACCAACAAAGCACAATGCACATCCTTATATTAAAATAATATTAACCAGTGCAGGAAGAAAATGGCTGAATCTACTTTTTAATCCTTAAACATTTAAAAATTTGATGCAAACTTACTTGCAATATTATCTTTAATATATACATTTATATAAATACTTATTTTTATCTTAAATATCTTTTATCTTAAATCATAAATTTAAAAATTATTCTCAAATACATATACACATATATGGACACATGTATATACACATATATGTATACATATATATGTATATATACACACATATACATATGCATATACATATATATAATGATGCTTAGAAATGTTTTGAATGTTTCACTAGATTTAAGTTCTGTAAGGTCTAGCTTTCTTTTACTTTTTCTTTTTTTGTTTTTAAGGTCTAGTTTTCTTGACTGTTTACTTCACTAATGATGATGAACAGATTCAAGTTCCAGGCATATGCTCAATTTTTTAAAAAATGAATTAATTCTTTCTGTAAAATAAATATATTTGATCCTCTTTATTATTTAATATACCAACTCAAATGTGATTCAATACATAACCAGCATCATTAACTAAAAAATGTGTGTAATGTACAACTTTTTTTCTGGTAAATTCTGTTATTTTGGTTGAGGATATCCACTCCGGCCCCGGCACAGGTGCAGGGCATTCCACCATTGTTCAAAATCAGGTTACCCATAAAGTGCTCAGTATATGTTAATGTGCCTTAGGGGAAAAACACAATTCTCTGAAAATCCGAGTTTTGCACACAAGGCTTGACACAAAGACTTTACTGTTACTTTGCACTGTGAATTTCCTAACATACAATGTAAGTGTCCTGGAGAAGCTCCTTTGGGGAAATGTCTCTAGGCTTTGATCTGAAGATATCTGTCTCTGCTAAACCACAGTGACTTAGATTAAATACAGTGCACATATAAGTGATGCTGAGAAATTTAATGTAGCGCTATATGTAAAACCTGGGCCTTTTTAAAGTTTAATATTTTATAATTGATATCTTTCTGAGAATCAGTAGGGCATCCCTATTAGGTTTAATTCAAAAGGGTATGTTCCTCTTTGTAAGTTTATTTTTGAAATTGGATTGAAGCTTTCATTCAGGGTTGGCTGTGAAGAAAGCATATCATTTGCATGTTCACTAACCAGTAAGAATGAAAACTAACTTTTCCTGCTTTATGTGCAAGACACAAATCATTTTATCCAAATTAGGAAATTCGGTATATATTGTTAGCTTCAAAATGCCTCTGTTGTGTTCAGAGTGAAATAATTGTCACCTCTTTTATATGTCCTATGTTAAAATCTGAAAGAACTGGTTTTGGGTGGCTCACCTTTTTACCATCCAATAGCCTTATGAAGATTTGATTGTAACATGATTTTTCTTACCTCAAAGCAGGAGCAAGAGACAAGTTATACCATTCTGAGGGCAAGAGGCACGAATGTTACCATCAGTAGCCTCAAGCCTGACACTACTTACGTATTCCAAATCCGAGCCCGAACTGCAGCTGGCTATGGGACCAACAGTCGCAAGTTTGAATTTGAAACTAGCCCGGACTGTATGTATTATTTCAGTATAGGGTGTAGGGGGGAGGGCTGTTGCAAAGTTGTCTGATAATTCACTCTTTTTCTCCCTATCTAAATTTAGATAATATGTTGACATTTAGACACATTGAAAGTGTACTGCTTGAAATATTTAGCCGTTTATATAGCGTTGGGTCTGTAGTGTGGGTATGCATCTGTGTGGGTTTTTTTTTCTTTTTTACAAATCAAACATATTCTAAGGCCTGGAATGCTACTGGTCTTCTGTTGGCCATAAATTGCTTTGAGGAACGCCATTTAATATGGTAACATACTCCCAGTACCTGTTCATCCAGATGTTCCAGGTTCATTGCATGATTCAGTGAACTACGAAAAGAAACTTGCTGATCCATGAGGATTTTAATATTGTTTTAATCCTTAACATATTCAATCTTGTATCACTTGGAGATTAAGGATTTTCTAAAACCTGATTTATCACCTCATTCACATTCACAAGCAATTTGGATAATCTTGTGTGTCTGACACCAAATTTGGCATAGACTGGTCTAAAATTGGCAAACATTTTCCCAGTAGCATTTCTCTTTTCTTCAAATGCATTTGCTTCATATTAGAAAAACCCTCTGCTAAAATATGATTTTCAAAAAGCTAACAAATATCATGGCCATGGTACTAAGATGGAGTGAACACAAGTTCAACTTCAAGCTAAGGATTTTATTTAGTGTATTAATTAATGAGGAGACTATTATATATTTATTTCTGTTTATTATATTCTAAAAAAGATTAAACTGTTTTATTTGTTTTTTAGATTAAACTTGTTTAAAGGAAAATTTGAAGAACAGATAAATATGCATATATAAATACATATTTGTGTGTGTATATATTACAGACAATCAGGAATACTTAAATTTATTAATTTGTCCCAGATTGATTAATATCCTATAGGACAATAAATGTAATGATTGGAGTCATCTTTTCTACTGTACATAAACCAGTTCTATCTCTAGTGAACGTTTTATTTTAATTGTAATGGGAAAAATTGTATACATCACTCAGTTTCCTGCAACTTAAATTCACAGTTGTAAAATAGCCTAGAAAGACAATCAAAGATGAACTCCCTTTAGAAAAAATCATCCAGGGAGGGTCTGACAATGGCCAGCACAGTACCGAAGAGAAACCCAGTAATCTCTTTTGACTGTTCTGATTTGGCATTTCTCCTGGCATGTGTATTTCCTGTCTAAATATTTTGTCTGCGATCTAAAAGCACATTGGTTTTGGTATGGTAATATTTTTATTATGCCCACAATCCATACCTAATAGAAACATTAAAAGGTAAACACAAATTATAAAAAACAGTTTAAGTTAAATAATAGTTACTGTATCAAACAGTTATGCTATTTTATGGCACACCTTTTGTCAGCTGATTGGAAACGCCCCTTAACCATAACCAGCTGTGCCTTCCGCAAGGTGTTGAGAATCTAGTGTTCTTAGAAATTATCAGCTCAAGCTGAAACGCGGTAATTCTTCTAACTCGAAGGCGAGCTGCCATCCCCCAAAATACTAATCTATATATACTTCAAAACCTCTGCTAATTCTTCTGTGATGGATACACGTGTTTTCACCTGTGGGGCGGTCTTGGGAGTGCCTGCTCGGATGTCCCTGCCACCAAGTCAGCAGCGGCAGACAGCCTTCCTCTGCTGCACCTGCCAGGACCCACCGCAGGCCTCCTGCAGGGGCCACGCTCTCCTCCATGACTAAACACCGCAAGGGCACAGGAGTCAGCCTCTTCTGCCTAAGGCAGGACTCGTCCACGGGCAGCCTTCCCTCTGGGACTCCAAAGAGAAATGGCTCTCTGAGAACATTAGAAACCAGAACGTTATAAAATACCATGAAAGTGGATCCTGAACAGGTTTAAAACAAATTTAAAATTTTAGATGACATCAAAACAGAGTTTAATTGCAATTTAACATTGGTAGTTCTCAATCTTTTTGTAACATTTAAGTAATGCAAAAAAGTTGCCTTTTTTAAAAGATTTTATTTGTAAGTAATCTCTACACCCAAAGTGGGACTGGAAATCACAACCCCGAGATCAAGAGTCGTGGGCTCCACCGGCTGAGCCAGTGAGGCGCCCCGCAAACAAGTTTCTTGTTCTGAAATGATTACAAATTGAATTTTTTTTCAAACTTTTAAATGGTTATTTAAGTTAAGAACAACAAAACCTACATTTGCTTTACCAAGAAAGATCACAAATCCCAGAAAGCGAAAAAACACATGTTCATTATATCCTGTGGTAGAAATTAGGTATATCAAGGGGCAGGAGGGTCAGATCACCATTAGATAAACATATTTTCTGTTTTTAAACAGCACTTAACTCTGGGTGATATGTAAATTTTCAAAGGGAACAACAAATCCCAATATACTAATGTGATTCCAGATTTACTACAGATACTGCTGTGGCAGCATTCTGCACGAACCTCTAATGGGGCTTCCGTGTCTGAGGTTTAAGAAATATTCCATTTGAAAATTACAGGGTTTGGGGGTTTTGCCAAATAAGTTTTATATTTGCAATACTTCCACTGATGGATACAGCAGATGAAAAAAGAGTAAGAAGGAAAAGATGAGCTTTTTAACATCATGTTCCTCATTTATAAAAATCTTTGAGTGGTACGGTTTGATATTTTAAAAACTCAGTTTACTCTTTTTCACCATAGAATTCTTCCAGACTTTAAATATGGATGAGAAAAAAAGGTATCTTTTGTCCTAGGGAGAAAAAAAGACAAAATCAACTCTCTGTTTTTTTATCAGAATGATGTATTCATAAAAATTCGTTCTAAGAACTTAAGAGTCTTGTCATATATTGATATTTAAAATATATATATATATATATATATATATATATATATATATATAATAAAAGACTGATGTTTGTATTTCTTTAACATTTTGATCTTTATTCTAATTTTTTTCTAGTTTTTATTTTTAAAAATTATATTAGAAGTTATCTTTCATAACACATATAGATATTTCTTAGTGGAACAAAGTGGGTTTTTACCTGGAGTTTAGATAATATTTTTTGTAATTATCTTTTTTTTTTAATGTTTATTTTTGAGACAGAGTGTTAGTGAGGAGGGGAAGAGAGAGAGAGACAGAGACACAGAATCCCAAGCAGGCTCCAGGCTCTGAGCTGTCAGCACAGGGCCCGACGCGGGGCTCAAACTCACGAACGGGGAGATCATGACCTGAGCAGAAGTCGGATGCTTAACCAACTAAGTCACCCAGGGGCCCCAGAATGTCTCATTTTTTATAGTTATTATCATCTTCATTTCGCAAAGAGACTGAGGCATAGAGAGGTTTAAGTAAGCTTTCCAAAATCACACAATTGGTTAATGACAGGTCTGATTCGAGAACCTATGTATTTATGTGATAATATATTAAGCATTTTCTTTCTTTTTTGTTGAGTTTTTTGTTTTTGTTTTTTTGAGAGAGAGAAAGAGTGAGCAGGGGAGGGGCAGAGAGAGAGAGAGAGAGAGAGAGAGAGAGAGAGAGAGAGAATCCCAAGCAGGCTTGCACTGACGGGAACCCTGAAATCATTACCTGAGCCAAAATCAAGGCTTGGACGATTAACCCACCGAGCCATCCAGGGACCCATTAAGCACTTTCATAAGCATTTTATTTGATCCTGTTCCATAAGTTATTCCGGTACTATTATTTCCCTTATAGATGGTTTAGGACAGAGTTTATGTGTGTTTTTTCTCGGGTTGCATAACTAGGAAGTAGAGTCAGTGAACCTAGAATCTCCAAATTTTGGAGTACTAATCTAGTGCTGCAGATGTACATTAAAAAAAAAAGATATTATGCTGAAATTGTAGAGTTCATAGGAGTAAAGGGGCTTCCCTAGAGTCAAGGTGGCATCTCCAAAGCACGAAGTCCAAACAGAATGAAACTGACGTGCTTGGGAAAACAGACAAGTCAACTGTCTGGAAACCCTCACTGGGCAGAAACTGAATCCACAGCACTTTTTGCCAGTTTTTTACTGGAGAAATGAAATAATAAAAATATATAACATTTATTAAGCACTTACTCAGTGCTTGGAACTATTTTAAGTGTTTTGCTTGCGTTAACCCATTTAATCCTTGCAACAGTGATCTTGTGTCACACAGCAAAATAAGTGCAAATCCAAGCATTCTGTTTCACGAGACTGAGCTCCTAACTAGTCTGCTTTAGGGAGAGAAGGTCGGCTGTATGTGCAGGATGTTCTAAATGGGAAGTGGCCAGAAACAGGGGAAGCAGTTTGCCTGTGGGAAAACATATTCAAAATGAGTTTCTAAGACATGTAATAGACAGCAATTTTTAAAAGTGTTCCACGTAGCATTTTTAGACAACTCTATAATGCATTTATTCAAAATCCCTCATTATAAATGTTTGCTAATTTCACTAACAAAAATGATCCATTTTGATTATGTGCCTTAGGTAGTCCCCAGGATTCATAGATATTTAGAGCTGGAGGACATTGCAGAGATGTCCTAATTTAATTCTGTCTGTGACAGAAAAAGAAACAGAGAATTCCTCTTCCTTCTATCATGCTTCCTCTCCCAGTTTCATTGACATTTATCTCATCTCCTGGCTAAACTTCACAGAGAATGCAGACCTTGCTGCACTTTAGAAGTTACTACGATGTACGTACAACATAGAAAGCATGAGATAGAGTTATTATTATAGGTTTACGGAGCATTATTGAATCACTAGGTTAAGTTACTTTACAAACTAATCACGGATCTGTATCCAGTGGATAGATATGTATCCGTCCAGGGGTTCTGGGAGAGAGATGTTAAGATGGACTTCTATGAGCTTTATAGGGGAAAATGCAGAGAGAGCAAAGAGGCGGGAAGAACAGAAGCGGTCAGGCTGCACCTCTTGCTGGGATGTCTGTCAGCGTCTGTGAAGAGGTGGAGGGAAAGAGAAGAGTGGAAGAGGAGGAGATTCAGCCAGCAGCGCAGCTCTTCGGGTCTCCCCTGGGGGTCCCGCAAGCGGTGGGGAGCCCCAGAGTGAAGACTGCCTTAGAGGAGTCCTGTACTGAGCAGGGAGGGCCTGGCTCCAGTCCCCTTGTAGTGTTTAGTCATGGAGGGGAGGGTGGCCCGTGCATGAAGGCTGCGGTGGGTCCTGAAGGTGCAGCAGCTGGAGGCTGTCTGCCCGCTGCAAATTTGGCAGTGGGAAGATGCGAGCAGGCACTCCTGTGCCTGCCACAGTGGTGTAAACAGTTTGCTGGTAGTAAAGAATAAAGAGCTTGCAGCAGTTTATATTATGAGGATGCCATCCTACCACACTTGGAGCTCTTATTTTCAGATGCTTGGAAAACTTCTTACAGCCCATCTGCCATGTCTCTTTATTTGCATCATTTAGCTCTCCCTAAAACTGCATTATTTTCAAGAAATCCTTCCAAACTTAGATTTTGATCAGGCTGAACATTTGATAATGGCGTCTGGAGAGGTGATAGTATTCAAATAATCACACTCTCTCTTCTAAGCTCTTTAGATACACCGCTCATTCATTTGTTCAATCAGCATTTACTACAAGGGCAATATATGTTAAAATACGAGCATGTGAAAGGCCTTGTTCCGGAAGCTGTGTATATTTTAGAGTCTAGGGATTAGGATGCTTATGGAGTTTAATAGCAGATGAGGCTGGAGGTGTAGGCAAGGAACAGGATCTTCAATGGCTTTACCTGCTCTGCTACAGAATTTGCATTTTACCTTAAAAGTGATGGAGAGGGCGCCTGGGTGGCTTGGTCGCTTAAGAGTCCGACTTCGGCTCAGGTCATGATCTCACGGTCCCTGAGTTCGAGCCCCATGTCGGGCTGTGTGCTGACAGCTCAGAGCCTGGAGCCTGTTTCAGATTCTGTGTCTCCCTCTCTCTCTGCCCCTCCCCTGTTCATGCTCTGTCTCTCTCTGTCTCAAAAATAAATAAACGTTAAAAAAAAATTTTTTTTTTAAAAAGTGATGGAGAGCCCTGCAAAACTTTTATGCATGACAACAGCATGATCAAATTGATGGTTTAGAAGGAATATTCTACTGGCCAGATAAAAGATAGGAAAGACATGCAAATAAAGACCAATTAGGATTTTCTAATTGTAATCCAGAAGAACTAAAAAACACTTAAAACAGTTTGGTGATTAATTGGATAGTGAATGATGAGGTGAGGGAGAAGACAAGGTGATTTTGTATTTGTGTTCTCTGTCTTTGCTACTCGAAACATGGTCTGGAATCAGCCAGCATCAGCATCACTGGAAGCTCATAAGGAAAGCACAGTCTCAGGGCACCTGGGTGGCTCAGTGTCCAACTCTTGATTTTGGCTCAGATCATGATCCCAGCGCCATGGGATTGAACCCCATGTCGAGCCCCGCACCAAGCTCCATGTTGAGTCTAGAGCCTGCTTAAGGTTCTCTCTCTCTCTGTCTCTCTCTCTCTGTCTCTCTGCCCTCTCCCCTACACCCCTCTAAAATAAAATAAAACAAATTTAAAAAGAGAAAAGAAAAGCAGTTTCAGTCCCCACTCTAGACCGACTGAATCAGAAACTTCTTTTCCAAGATTCCCAAGTGGTTTGAATGAACATTGAAGTTAGAGAAGCACTGGTCTAGCTCAAGGGTCAGTAGACTTTTTCTGTAAAGGGCTAGATAATAAATATTTTAGGCTGTGTGTGTAGACAGCCTCTGTGCTCTTACTCAACTTGGCTATTGTAGCATAAAAGCAGCCATAGATAATACACAAATGAATGTGGCTGTGCTCCAATACAACTTTACTTATGGACACCAAATTTTGAATTTTACATAATTTCTACGTGTCAAAAATCTTCTTTTGACTTTTTACAACCATGAAGCAAATGTGAAACCATTCTAAGCTCCTGAGGTATACAAAAACTGGTAGCTGGCCAGGTTTGACTCCCGGACTATTTTTAGGTGAGTGAGTGATGAGACATTCACAAAGGTAGGAGAGCAATTTGTTGGTGGTATGTGTTAAAAAAAAAAAAAAAACGAAAAAACGAAAAAAAAAAACATTTTAATAACTCTAGATATTGCAAAATAATTAAGCTTGTTTAGAAAGCTTTTAGGGCACCTGGGTGGCCTAGTGGGTTAAGCATCAGACTTCAGCTCAGGTCTGATCTCAACTTTTGTCACTTTGAGCCCTATGCTGGGCTTTGTGCTGACAGCTCAGAGCCTGGAGCCTGCTTGGGATTCTGTATCTCCCTCTCTCTCTCTGCCCCTCCCCCACTCGTGCTCTGTCTTCTCTCTCTCAGAAATAAATCAACATTAAAAAAAAAAAATTAGGGATCTTTTATAATTTCATTCAGGGAAATCTGACCTGTTCACTGTGTTCCTCTGATAACTTCTGGTGTATCCAATGAGTTTCTTTGCAGTAAGCCTACAGAAAACCAGTCCAGGATGTTTCGCAGAGTCTGCACTCAAGTAGCGTTTGATTGATGCCATTGAAAGAGAGTATCTTATCTTATTAATTGGAAATTTCAAGCACCCTTATAGGCACTGTCTGTTTTTACACTAACGTGGGGAATTCTGTTTATACTGTATGAAGCAGGAAGCCACGTTTTAGGTAAAACCAGAGTAACTATGACTGAGTTTATCAGCTTTTCCATGCCGATGTTAGTTATGGTGTGTTAATGCCTGTCCTTTTCTTCTTTTTCTCCTCCACCCCCCAGCTTTCTCCATCTCCGGTGAAAACAGCCAAGTGGTAATGATTGCCATTTCAGCGGCAGTGGCCATTATTCTCCTCACAGTGGTCACCTACGTTTTGATAGGGAGGTGAGTTTGCGGTCTCTTTTACGACCACTCATTATTGCTCTGCTCGCTCCCCTGAATTGGGCTACAATCTGAAGACTGTGGTCAATGAAGTATTTTAACAACTAAGAATGTCTCTGCTTGTATCTATTCTTTCTTCCCTTCCCTTTCTTTTGTTTCTCCATCTTTAGTTTTGATTTTCTTTTTTTTTTTTTAATCCATGAAATTCCTGCCCCACTTTTCAACCTCATACCACTTCTCCCTTTTGACCTAGTTTGCGGTTTTTACTCTCTTTTTCCAATTGTTCTCTCACTCTTGAAATACACCCCAGATTTCCCTGCCACTTTCTCACCCAGAACACTGGTAAGGCAGCACAGCACTAATCGCCGACAATGGAGACTTTACCCTTCATTCATTCTAACAGCAGTTGTTAAAAAAAAAATACTATAAACACTTTCTAAGGCCATTATAAAAACTGAACTGAAGGGGTCTGCACAGTGGGGAAGCAACTCTGCATATCTCCTCATTAGGCAGCTTTCCAGAGTCCCCAGAGAAAGAGGCTTTCTATAAAGGATTTAGAAAATATGAAGTCATTAAACTTTCACTAAAGCATTTAATTGTTTGAGGAAAATGCCTTATTTTTTTTTTTTTTTTGTGCTTTGCACATTCTGAGCATAGATAATTGCTTTCATATATTTTCTTTCTGTGTTCTCTTCCCCTGACTTCCCTCCAGGTTCTGTGGCTATAACAAGTCAAAACATGGTGCTGATGAAAAAAGACTTCATTTTGGGAATGGACATTGTAAGTTCCTAAGCTGTTTTGGTGCTTTGGTTTCACCGTTCTAGTTTTAGCCTTATTGATACATAATTGGATAACTTCCCCACAAAGCAGAGAATGCAAAAGGAGTTTTAGGAAAGAATTGAGCAGATTAAATTAATTTAAAATGGGGAAGGAAATTCATGGCTCTGCATGAAGTAATTTTTGCATGGTCACATTTCAGCATCCTTCAGCAAAGTGAAGGATAACCTATGGTTTATAGCCAAATAATGTACATGATGGGGAGTGTGTACTGTAGTCAGCTCTGCGTAGCTGAAAGGCAAAGCGTATCTTCCATTTCCTTATTTCTCGTCCGTCGCTAAAATCTAAATAGGAACCTTGTCCCTTTCCGAACTCCCAAATAAATATAAACAACCTCTGTTTATGTGAAACGCCGTAGTCTATTTTGTCAACCAACCAGGAGAGAGCCTTTAAAATAAACTGTTTATTTTGGAGTTACACGATACCTAACTGGTCGGAAAGCCAGCACTTTTCCCTCGTATGTTAATACCAAGCAATTTCGTCTCCTTTTAATATTTTCTAAAGGAAATAGTCTTTTGGGAAACAAAGTGTTTATATCTAATAAGAGGACTGACTCTTTTTTTTCTTCTTCTGACAAAACAAATCATCCCAGGCATTTTGATTTTCCAAACGATGTGGCAATTACTAATCAGTGGACTCAAAGGGAATAGCATGTTCTTATGGAAATTAGTGCAGACTAAACTCATACTTTCGTGCTCTCAGATCGTCTCAATATGACTGACGTAGTCTTGTAAGCATCACTTTCTTTGATTCGCTATTGCCTTGTAAAATTATTTTCAGTTCAGCATGATACTTCATATCCGTCATTGGCTTTGCATCTAAAAACTATAGCTCCCCTTATAACTCAAGTTAACAGCTTGATTACCTGTTGCTAACATGCAGGAGGCACACAGTAGCTTGCAAAAAAAGAAAAAGAGAATGTGTTCCAAAATGTAAACTGATGTGAGCTGGACACAGTGACAGTTTACAAAGGGCATTGTTTGTTCTATCCTTCTCATTGTAGTCATCACAGAATAATTCACAAAAGCCAAAGCGCTACCTTCCTCATGGCAACATCTCATCATTTTAGATTACTTTAAGAGAATGAATGAACAAATTGCAGGAGGCTTATGTAGCTTTTTTTCATGGTCCCCCCCAAAAACAGTGAGTCACAGCTGCCGTGCATAAATTAGAGCAGTCACATTCCTGTGGATTAAACTGTTCCTAATTTGAGTTGGATAGTCAATGTAAATATTGTCTTTAGAGTAAAACAGTACTGATTTGGGTCTTTTAATATCGGAATTGTAAATCTCATGAATTTGGAACAATGATAAATTTCTGTGTCTCAATGGTAAGCACATTCCTCTATCACTCCAATCTGTTTTAGCTCTTGGTTTTTCTAGTGGAGTTGGTTGAAACTTTAATTTTCTTCAAATGTACAATGTCTTTATGATAGACAAACAAAAAAGAAATGCATTTTATCCTAGCTGTAAGGGCATAAAATAACTTATATGCATGTCATAAACTTTCTGAGTCTTAGTGCTACAGCTGGTTTATTTCAGACCATTTATTTGGTATTACTTTAAAAAGCTCTAGCTATGAACTATTCCCTCCAGTCTTGTTACAAATCCTATAATATTGCTTCAAAAGGAAAGAAATGTGTTTCACCTCCTAAGATCCTGTCCCCTTGCCCTCTCTGGCTAGGCCTTTTTATTTTTTGCTATCCTTAGGGCAGCTCATGCTGGTAAAATGGAAATGTAAATTATTGTGTTTGCACAGAACGAGCTGTAAAGTAGTACAGCTTAACACGTGTGCATGTGTTTATTATCTGGTTTTCTTGACACAGCCCAGTTACTCTGTATGTTGCCCTTAATTATTGGTGTGAAGGGATTATGTGCCTTGTATCCTGCATCACCTGATTCCTGGCACTTCTGGGGTCAGCAGTTAAAAGTCAGCAGCCAAAGCTCCCACAGTGAACAGGCCATTTAACTTGGGGATGTGTGTGTTTATATTTGTATTGTTTCCCAAATTTCATGTGGATAGAAAAGCAATTTATATGATTTTATTTAATTGCAATGAATTTGATTTTAGTAGGGAAAGGCGACTGAATTTTCAGATTATTTAGTGATACATATACTCTCTAGGGCTGACAGGTATAGAAGGGTCACTTTAAAGCACAATTCAAAGCTGTTTAAAGCTAGTGTTTATTTAAAATGTTAGACATTGTTTCTGACAACTCACTTTATAATGGTCTTTGTAAATTCTGATACTAGTAAATTGCTTCCAAATTGATTTCCTTAAGTTCAGCAAGGTTAACACATTTGTAATTGTTTACAAGAAAAATTTTCATTTTTTTAAAAATAATTTTTACCTTACTTAAAATTTTTTTTAATGTTTATTTATTTTTGAGAGAGTGGGGGGAGGGTAGAAAGAGAGGGAGACACAGAATCTTAAGCAGGCTCCATGCTCCGAGCTATCAGCACAGAGCCCGATGCAGGGCTTGAACCCAGGAACCATGAGATCATGAACTGAGCCAAAGTCGGACACTGAACTGACTGAGCCACCCAGGTGCCCCAATTTTTACCTTATTTTTTTTACTTGAAAAGGAATACTAAATTTCCTTATCTTCTGGTCCTTTACTGTACAATTACTAGAGATAAATCAAAACTGGATGATCATATATCCCAGTCTCCCTTTGATGTGAGCTTTTATTAAAATGTAACTAAACTTATTATACAAAAAGATTCCGGCAGAACTTTATTCCCTAACATATTTTAGTAAGTCTACAGTTACTTTTGCTGTTTTCCTTACTCTTAAGCAAGAAAAGTATCATAGCTTTCCTTAATCTGTTTGCTTGTTTTAAGGGTAAAGTGTTTTAGTACTGATAATATTAGAAATAGTTTTAGTGAAATAATAAATTATAATAGACCACTGAACTAGAGTGACTCTGCCATGTGTTTTTATAGGAAGCAATGATGTTTACAATAATGGCAGAAGCTTACAAACTGATCTGGGAGCTCAAAAGGAATGGACATTTCTGGCCCAAATCCTGTCTCCAGAAACCTCAATCATATTAATAATTTGAATAAACATTCTTAACATCAAAATACATACAATGTCCGTAATCTCTATCATTCATTGAGCATTAACACCATAATAGGCACTTGTGCCGAGCACTTGAATAACAAGTATTCAAGAGCTTTCGTTCTCTGACACCTAGGTAATTCTTTTTGCTGAGCTGTTCAGAATAGAAAAGCTTCAAAAGTTCTTACTTCAAAAGCTGCTCAGTTTACCCAAAGCAAGAGCAAAGGACTTGTCATTTCCCCAGTTCTGTGGAGGTAACCTTCAAATTGGTGTCTTCTCGATAATCTGCACTTGGCCTCAGGATGGAGAGGCTGTTGTATTGCATAGAGTCCCAATGTCAACACAGGCCAAGTAGGAGGAGCTTTAGCCTTTCTTCTCTATTTGCTTCCTGACCCTCCCATTTCTATTCTAGAGTCTCAAAAATCATCTGGAGAAGTAACTGAGGAAAATTGAATTTTTACTTCCCAACCACCACTTATTTTTTATAATCTTTTTATTCTTATGCCTCTATTTCGTCTCTTGAAACCTTTATGGATACTTTGCCGGAACATAACTTATTATGTGGTGTAAGAAGGGAATTCATGAAGATGTCCTGTATGTCAATGAACTGATCATTTCTCAGCCCGAACCATGAAATGCTGGACCCGTTGGCCTACTGTCCATCGTGCTGAAGGCTCTCTGGAATAATTGCTGTCATCAGTCTCTACATCCATTTCATGCAAACTACAAAATGAGTCAGAGACCTCTTTGGTCATCACTGAATGTTCAGTTGCAATTTGCCATTAAGATGCTTTCATTATAAAGGGATACTGTAAAAGATAACATCTGATTTTACTTGTTACTTTAGGATAAAAAGTATCCTTCAATATATAGGGTCATAAATGAAAAAACAATCACTATTATGCATTCCTGCCCCTTGCTAAAACAATACTTTTTACCAATTTTTAAAAAATTACCAAAATTAAAAACAAAAATCTATCATATAAATACATATACTATATCTTTTAGTGTTCGATCATGTTTATGTACTTTAATAGATCCTAAGTTCCCTTTTATAAAAATTTAGTTTTAAGGGTGACTGGTTGACTCAGTTGGTAGAACATACGACTCTTGATCTCTCCGGGTCATGAGTTTAAGCCCCACATTGGGCATAAAGCTTACTTAAAAAATTCATTTTACTGTAGAGAAATTTAGTTTATTAAACATTCCAAATTATTTCTAATATGACTTATTTTTTCCAAATAATAGAAATCTCATTAATATTAAATCAAATCCAAAATGATTCTCCTGTATCTTTTATCCATGCTATTTTAATTATAGAACATCACAAAAAATTTTCACCTTCAGAATTATTAAATAAATATACATATTATGAAGGAGGCTAATAGGCTAATAGGCTAATAGGCTAAAAATGTAATTTATGTTTGGGATTTAGCTTTTTGGCACCATTATTAAAATATAGAGAATTTATATTGCCTTTATGCTGAAAAGCTACACAGTAAGATTTCGGTAATTTTATATTATGTTAGTATATTCATATAATACCCATATCATATATGCATATCCTCACAGGTTTAAGTATATCTATAATTACAAGGGATGAGTTTGATTGTGAATGTTACTAAGAGCAGAATAGTGTCAGACAAAAGACATGCTGTTTTATATCCTTTAATTAATTTATCTATAATTTTAGTCACTGTACTGCCTTTTGAAAATATTTCCCAAACTTTGATTTATTGTCAGATGTGGCATTTTCATAAATACTTGTTTACGGCACTATTTGTAGAATCATAAATGTGTCATAGCATGCACTCACTACGGCTGATGGTATAATTACTGGACCTACTCAATCTTCTGCTTGAGATTACCCTTTTTGAATGTTCATTCTCCTTGTAGTGTTTTTGCTGAGAAAGTTCATTGTGGTTCCTCTTTGTTTCATTATGGGGAATTTTGTTTCTTAAATCGTTCAATGCATAGTCCAGCCTCTCTGCCAATTGCAGAATAAACTAACAGTTGGTTCACTTTATGGTAATAGGGATATTTTTTCACTAATAATATGCTTATAAAATTTTCTCAGTAAAGTTTTTATAAATCAGTTTTTACAATAATGCCTTTCTTCCTTCCCTTAAACAGTAAAACTTCCAGGTCTCAGGACTTATGTTGACCCACACACATACGAAGACCCTACCCAAGCGGTTCATGAGTTTGCTAAGGAACTGGATGCCACCAACATATCCATTGACAAAGTTGTTGGAGCAGGTAACCACCACAGTAACCCCACTGTCTATCTACATGTTAATTACAAGTTTGCAACTATGAATAAGAATGCTGCCTAAGAATGTGCAATTTCTCAAGCCTAAGTTATACTGCTGTGAAAAGGGACATTTTTCTGATTTCAACATCAAAGGCAGGCAATAAATAAATGAAGGAGTATTTAATGGAATGTAATGATTTCAAAGGTGCCAGACTTGCAGACTCACAGACCATGGCCAGCTTTTTATTTATTGAATTTCAGAGGCGGCAGCCTCAATAGCTCAGTCTTCCCCTGACTATGCCGATCATGTGTCACAAAGCCTATTTGACTAAACAGGGATAACAGGATAAAAGTGCGTCTTACTTTAAACAAGCTCACTAAGTGAAAATTTTGAGTTTGTAAAACAGGCAATTTTAGAATCCTCTTTGGAATTACAGTAAAAAGGCGACACAAAGTAAAATCATCAATGACGCATTTTACACAAACTTCCTCAAAACTATTTTGAGTGGATAGTTTAAATAACATAAAGTGCTCCATTTTAATACTTGCCTATAACTTTATATAGTTTAAATTTTTGTCAAAGTTTGTTTTCATATAGATACATCTTCAATCTAATCATTAATGGACTCAATTATAATCCCATTAACAAACAGCTCTGGAGTGACTGTGAATAGCAGTTGCCTTTTTCCAATAAAAGTTACAGATACTTATAAAATAACACGATTTTTACATTTACACATAAACACAGGGACATCCACTGACATTCAGTGTGCATTTGATTAAAACTACTACTCAAAAGTGAAAATAAACAATCTTGTACAATAGTTCTGCTCCACCATCTCGTTCTTCAATATTATTTTAAAAACAAATGCAAAGTAGTTATGTTGATGTGGGAAATAGAAAGACTGAGAAACCAGCTCATTGAATAGTGAGTAGCATCAGATCATGTTTCCTTCAAGTACTATATTTATGACGGATGCCTCTTTACACAAATGTGCATATAATTTTCTCTGTTTTTCTATACAACAAAGCAGTATTTAGAAAGGTAGCAGTATTTATTATTCAAGCAGGAAAATCTGAGTAATTCATATTATCTAAATGAAATGATAATTTAGTAAATCTTCTCCTCTAACTTTATTAGTATTTCAGCCTGCTAAAACTCACCTGTGCTGGTGATATTCAAATATGAAACTAGTAATTCATAAAAGGAAAATAAAGCATGCGCTTCTTTTTCCCACAATTAAGACTTAAGAATACACACATTCATCATATATCTGTGCTAATCCAGTGAACACAAATAAATATCGATTACTGTCTTTCATTTGTACACTTCTGCTTTGTACACTGCTCTGTGGTGCACATGGTTCTTGTAGCTCTGGTGTTACTATTGTCCCACAAGAGTGCACTATTCTCCAGCATGGAAACCTCAGGAGCATACATAGCACAAAGACTTTGCACAATCAAATGATATGAGAAGGAGAAACTCATTTATGCTCAGCCAGTGTCTAGAGGCCAGACACATGGGGACCTTGAACTTTGGGACCCTTTCCACTAGTAAAAGCTTATCTAGAGAGATGTTACTGATAACGCTAGAACACAGTGGTGTGAGACAAGACGCACTCATTAAAAATGGTATCTGAGGGGCGTCTGCGTGGCTCAGTAGGTCGAGTGTCCTACTTTGGCTCCGATCATGATCTCACAGTTTGTGAGTTCAAGCCCCGCGTTGAGCTCTGTGCTGACAGCTCAGAGACTGGAGCCTGCTTCAGATTCTGTGTCTCCCTCTTTCTCTGCCCCTCCCCTGCTCCCTCTCTCTCTCTCTCTCTCTCTCTCTCTCAAATAACCCTTACAAAATGGTATCTGATAAATAAAACAAAAGGAAAGGCTACTTACACTGAATCATTGAACAATCAGTCCCTGATGCTCATGAAAGATCAGGACAGATCAACTTTGTTCATTTCTTTCTTCAAACATATTTGTAAAAAATGTGCTCCATTTTCAGGATTTTGCAGCCAATATCCTCATTTTCCTTATTTTCCTTTTCCTAAGGACAATAAAACTATGCCTGTTTTGTTTGCAAACAAGTATATCTTCAAGGTCGATTATTCTTCTCCTGGAAGATTTCAGTATAATATTGTATGCATCCAATTCTAGTCTGTCTTGATTAGCGTTTCAAGGGTAGAATATGAAATCAAGATTTTGAAAGCTATCAATTTTTCTTAACATTTTCTTTTGCAAAATATAAAATATCTACAAAAGTAGCTGAAATTGTCTAATAGTATAATGGATAGTATAGTATAATACTACCCATTTCCACAACTACTCCAATAACAACCTATTCGTGGCAAGCCTTCTTGCATTTATACACTTACTCATTTCCTATATCCTTTAAAAATTTTTAAAGTAATGTACATAAAAAATTAATAAGTATACTAAATTGATTAGCAGTTATCTTCCATTGTTAAAAGGCTGAATTTTGTGGTCAATGACAGAACTTTCACAGTCAAATATGAAGAAAGACCCTATTTGTGTGGGCTAATTCTCTAATTTTCTGTCAGAGGTTTCATACAGAAAAACAGGAATAACAGAAACTCTCATTTATACATTGGATAATCAGAAGAATTATACCAAATACCAAATAACAAATTTAAATAACAAAATTAAAATTAAGCCACAAATTAACTTTCTCAAAGTAGTAAATTTTTTAATAATGGAATGCACAATGACTAAAATTCCCAGTTTTACTCTTCAATCCAACCAGTATTTCAGGATTAAATACTGAAAATTTCTGAAAGTAGAATATATTTAACTCCTGTGCTAGGCATTCACATGGTATTTAATTTTAGATAGTTATTGTCTCCATTTCTGTAAATGAGAAAACAAAATCTAAAAATCTGAATGGCCTATAGGCACATGGTTATTCGTTGGGAAACCAAAATTTGAATCTTTTTTTTTTCCAACTTCAAACTCCATATTAGACACTGATAATTACACTAGTGCCTTCTTCTAACATTTTTGTGAGGATTAATTGAGATAATTTGTGACCAGGGCTTAGTTGACACATCAAAATTGTTCAATATGTATTTTCATTATGCTTCTTTTATTAAAAGAGTAGGAGAATGGAATGTGAAGCGAGGGAAGAGTATCATTCTACTTAAACACAAGTAGATTTTTTCTTCTATTTTAGATGAAATGAGTGTAAGAAATTTTATTTTGAACAATTTTGTGTTGTGCATCTTAAATCAGAATATAGTGTACCCAGTCCCATAAAACATAATTTATTTCAAAGGACAAATGAAAACTACTGCAGTTATTGGATTGAACAATCAAGCAGTGCTGTCCAAGTGATCTTATAGTTGTGCTTTTACTTAGAAATGACAGGATCTAAGGTTTTTGTTTTTTGTGTTCGTGTGTGTGTGTGTGTGTGTGTGTGTTTTCTTATAGGTTCAGAGCAAATTGAATAAGACCATGTAAAATTTGGCTAGGTGGAAAGATCGGGCATTGCATTTGCCCAAATTTGTTAATTTTTCCAACACAGTTGTTGATTAGGAAGATAAATGAATTAATGTTTAACATTTCTATGTTTAGTATAATATATTGGTGACCATTTCTAGTATTTATCGGATGAAATAATCACATTTCAGAGTTTGGGGGTTTTTAAAAATTAGCATTACTGAAACATTTTCTGAATTTTGAAGGTAGATATACATTTACATATGTCAGATATTTCCTTGAGAAGGAAAGGAACGCTAATTGACCCACTTGAAATTTGAACTCTTCCTCTGATCTCTCCAGTGAAGGACTTTTACAAAATGCTGCCCTTTACAAATACTTGTCCAGCATGACATTAACCTTGTTATCACCATCATCATCACAACCATCTCTTCTTAACATTAATACAGAATTTGACATTTTAAAAAGCATTTTTGTATTCATTCTTCAATGTGATCTAACTCTTTAGCAGTAGATAGATAGTTTATCCTTCTTAAGGTGGGTCTGAACTCAGAGAAGAAAATAGTGGCTAACACATAGATTACACTATGCATCTTTAAATACATTAATTCATTTAATTACAAAAAAACCCTCACGAGTTAGATGCAATTGGTGTTCCCATGTTATAGATAAGGAGAGAAAGGTACAGAGAGGTTAAAGACATTGGTTCAAGGGGCACCTGATTGGCTCAGTCAGTTGAGCACCCAAGTGTTGATTTCAGTTCAGGTCATGATGTGAAGGTTCATGAGCCTGGAGCCTGCTTGGGATTCTCTCTCTCCCTCCCTCTCTCTACCCCTCCCCCACACACATGCATGCTCTCTCTCTCAAAATAAATAAATAAATATTTTTTAAAAAGATGCCAGTTCAAAATCACAGTAAGTGACAGAGGCAATTAGGCCCTAGAATCCATTCTGTGTCCTACAGCCTGTATTATCTGTCCTGCAATCTGCTGACAAGTGACTTGTCACATTGAATAAGTGGTGATAACATCAAAATTTAATACATGGTCCATTGCAGCATATTGACTCATGATAACGGCAGAACTTTCTTTCAGAAAATAGAAATGTATTTATGGATGCTTTCTTATGGTTTGCTCAAAGTTAGTGTTTATGCAGCATGAACTGGAGCTCTCTGGCAATGTTCCAATAGCCCAGTATAAGGAAAGGAAGTCTTAGTATTGCTTATAGATTCTAACAATGATTTACTCTGCATTACAATTCTCCTAATATTCACACTCTATAATGACATATTCTTCCTTGGATTTCAAAAGATCAATGAATGTTCTCAAACTCTACCCCTGATTCTCCCTATAATCCTAAAGAACACTCTAGCCACAGATATTGCTATCTTCTCTGTATTCCTGCAAAGGGAAGAAATTAGATCTGCCTTATTTAGCATTATAACTCTGTGTTTTTCGGTATCGGTCATAGTGTTGCCAACTGATGGGTATTTATTTTTAAAATGTATAAATAACTGCTTTTGGACCTTATGTGACTTTGACAAGTTACAGCATAAGTCATGGTTTTGAAACAGTGACAAAAGTGGATTCCTGAGAAAGGGGTCAAGTCTGGGGAAGTTTAGAGCTTCCTGGAGAGAAGCAAGTCATTTGTAGTAATGCAGCTGGTAAATCAATAGGACAACCTGCTGCTTTTGTGGGTTGAACCACTTGTTTGAACAAAATATAGAGAAGAAGCATCTCACTTCTTGACAGCTTCTCTCTGGCTGAGCCATGGGGCATGGAGCTTGTATAAAAACTCACAGTGAGAAGGTTGGACCAAGAATCCTCTGCCATTCCACAGACAGCCTAACAATGAATTATGCAATTAATCTTTTTGAGAAAAATCTCTCATTTGGTATTAAAAAACATTTTTTAAAGTGTTGTACAAATCAGATCTAGTAATCTGCACAATATTAGGAATTCCTCTCTGAACAAGGAGCATTCTATGCGTGGTACTACTTTGTGGCAATTACCATGACAAGCAGTGGGACAGAGAAATGAATGTAAAGGGCCTCTGCTCTCAGGAAGTTCAAAATAGGATGAAAGAGTCATGGGTAAATCTTCTCAATAGCAATATATATGAAGATAGTGCCCAAACTAGTTCTAGGCAACTTTATACCAGTAGGATTAGACTATTTAAATGTTACCAACATTCCAAATTCAGTAGATTCTGGGTTAATTGTACATTTAAAACAAGATTTTTTATTGAAGACTTTGAAAATATTTACAGTGATTCTGTAGAAAAAATACGCTACCTTTTTTTGAAAATAGTATATTCATCTTCCTTCCAGAAGCTCAGAGAACTTTACAACTCGTATGTCAATAATGCAACATGCCAATACTCCAATAAAATGAATTGGTAGCAGATGCTTCTGTTCTCATTTTCAGAGAGTCTGAGTATATAACTAAATTGGTCCTCTTATTAATAACAGAATGACTAGAAACATCTGAAATTTAATCCATTGCTCAACCGATAATATCTATGTTGGTCTGTTGATTAACCTGAGGAGGTGGTGGCTATGAGAACAAAGAGCTAAAACCCTGTTAGATATAGCCTTCCTACTTTCCTCCTGCTCTTTCATATTATATTGTTCACAGTGTGGTACTTCAGAATGTATGAGGCTACTCACAAGGTCCATTTCCTACTAGGTTCTGGATATTCTGGGGCTTCTTAGGGAGTCTCCAATTATCATGTTCTAAATTAAGTTGGAGATCTAAGTGTATATCTTGCAGGTCAAAGGTGTAAATACTTTGAATGGAATTACTGACAGGGAACAGTTTATTATCTCTCATTATCTGCTAATAATATCTGAAAATCTATTATTATCTGCTGATAATATTTTTATTATATAACTCCTTACCTTTTGTTGTCGTTTTGTTATACTAACAGGTGAATTTGGAGAGGTGTGCAGTGGTCGCTTAAAACTCCCTTCAAAAAAAGAAATTTCAGTGGCCATCAAGACCCTGAAAGTGGGCTACACAGAAAAGCAGAGGAGAGACTTCCTGGGAGAAGCAAGCATTATGGGACAATTTGACCATCCCAACATCATTCGATTGGAGGGAGTTGTTACTAAAAGTAAGTCAAGCCAAAAGATTGACTTTTGCCTATGTTGAGCAGAGGTTATTTAAACCCTAACTCAATCATTTCAGAATTTTGACATTTTTTTCGTAGCTATGTCAGTCCTCACAGAGACTATTTGGGGTTGCCATGTCTTTCTTCGACAAGAAAGCAAAGGCCTTTAGTATTATATTGAAAGTACTACTCTACATCCTTAAAAATTGAAAAAAAAATTAAGAGCTAAAAAGAAAGGACCACATTAAGACACATTGATGAAAAGGCAGTTAAGTGAATTGTGGAGAAGTCTCTGTTACGTGGACTAGCAAGGCAAAACGATGACTCAGTTTTGACAGGAATTGCGGAACTCCCAGCTAGCTGCTTTTTCTTTTACTGTTCACCAGTTTTAGTTAAACTTCCAAATCTTTACCCCCCTGGCTTTAGGGAAATTATGGGGGTTTGGGGAATACTTCTGAGCTGTAAAGAGTGGGCTCACATTAGACCCAAGGCCTTTTCCTGGTTCTCTGTGGATTTCAAATAATTCTAATCTAGAGTCCCAGATGGATTTTTGACTGGTCTGGGGAAACTCTGGCTCACAGCCCATGATAGAGATCTGAACTTATTTCCATGATAGTTTCTCCAGCCAGACTCAAAAGGAATCCCGTGAGGCAGATATGTGATTTTTGGCTCCAATACCAATGAAAACCTCTTGAGAATGCTCTAGGATTTTTTTTTTTTTTTCCTCGAGATTTTGGAGCACAGGATGAAGAATAAGCTAAATTGGCAGCAAACTACTTAGAGCGAAAGACAACATATGGCAGGAAATTTGGCATCCTTTAGGGGATAATTCATTGGCACCACATTTACATATTCTATGGTTACCAACAGACATTACACATTAAATTTTTCACAATGATATTTTTCTTTAACATTGCATGGAGTACTTTCCAAATGGGACTAATACCTATTCTCATCTTAGTGTGACTAAAAAGGCAGTTCCTTTCTCACAAGAGCATGGCATAATTGAAATGTACTTTGGTTTCCTTTAGAGTTTGTAATATAATAAATGGGATTAAGAACTGAGCAATGTAGAATTTAACCATAAACTGTAAGCCCACCTTAAGTGTTGTAAGAAGCATTTTCTCCCTTCATGCTCCTAAAAATTAGGCCATACTAGTAATAACACTGAAATATTTTCTGATGAAGACCTTGTTTTAATTTTTTTAAGTAATGATAAAAACACAGTACTAGTAAGGATTGGGATCCTTTGTTCCTCCAGGGCCAGACCATACAACTTAATGTTTTAATAGTCAATTAGCCATTTAGTCTCCTTTATAGCATCCTCACCGACTGGTTGTCCAGATCTTGAGCCCCACTAAGGAGGAAATGCATTTGTACTTATGTAACCATTTTTCTTTTAACCCAGTTTTCATAAGGTTTTCTTTATGCATTCACTATTATGTGCCCGAAAGTGTACTATGGACATCATTTCATTCTCACTACTACCCTGTGAGTTAGATACAATAATTCCATTTTACATTTGAACAAACAATAACTACAAAGAGCAAGTCTCTTGTCTAATTAGAAAGTGCTAGAGATGGCTTGGAAACTTGGTCTGTTGGTTTCACCTCTGTCTCCAACCGTGAACAAAAATGGGTTTCTAATTTTCATCTTGTCTTCTACTTATTCTTTTATATCTTGATTTTTTTTTAATTTTCCCTAATAATTTGATCATACCAAAGACTCCCTCAAGCTTCAACATTTTTCTGGAGATTAATTTTCTGGAGATTAATAACCCTTAACATCTAAAACAAAATGTAAACACTCATAAAGGGCAAGAATCCGCGTTACTTATAATCAGTGACTAAAATAGAACCTGGATCATGCTGGATACTTAAGTTACCAATGTCAAGGAATAAAGACACTGATTGATTGATTGATTGATTGAATGAGGAACAGAGCAACATCTTCTTCCTATAGGTCTCTCTTCAGTGTTTGTTCTTTAAATTGAATGCATGAAGTGCAGTTGTGTAATTGCATGTATCGCTCAGAGTGATGGAAAAAAATCATTATATTTTAGCATGGGCAGAATTATCACCTAACTTCAACACCTACACCTAAGAAAAAAAATGAGATAAAAATGACAAACTAAATATTAGGTTTAAATTTACATTCATTGATAGGGTCTTATATTTTATCAAATGTAAATTGATTTTTTGATTTCCAGTGTTATGTATTATTGAAACTAATTTGTTACATTTTACTAGATGTTACCTATAAATTCATTTACTGAATGATGAGCAATATTAAACCATAATTATTATGGCAGGATTTCTTGAAATATAAAAATGAAATAATCAAATATGAACTATGGTCAGCTGACAAAGAGAATCATAAAACAATCCCCAAGACCAAAATGCAAAAAAAAAAAAAAAAAAAAAAAAGAATTAAGGAAAAAAAAAAAAAAAAAACCAAAAAAAAAACCCAAAAAAAAAATAAAAAAAAAAAAAAAAAAAAAAGTTGCATTGAGGAAAAAAAGACTTTAAAAACCATGGGTATTATCCATTAAATACCTTATTCAAGTCTGATTCTGTAACATTCTAATATGGATTACAACTGCCTATTCTTAGGGTGAAAGTTCTAAATTTGATATATCTCCCTGGTCATATAAGCATGTAAGAGGCTGCCAAATCTGACTATACAGATCCCAGTCATCTCATATAGTGTGAACATAATAGGGTAGCAGACCTAGAATTAGATTTTGAACTCTTTTAGTGGCATATTTAAAACCTCTAAGTCTGGTACCCTATAACATCGGAGAGGAAACAGCAGTCCTTAGAATAAAGTTAATATGTTGCATTTAACATATAAATAAGGCAGTTTTATCACCAGAAGTTATTCATCCACTCCTGTTATTTTCTTTGTTCCCTGAGAATATATGACTATTAAAACAATCCAATTGCAAAGTTTAGAAACATACACACACACACACACACACACACACACACACACACACCAAGAGTGATGTAGAGCTTATAATTTAATAAACAAACCTGTGTTTTAAGAAAAAAAACAATTATATCGGTATCTGGATTAAGAATCAGAGGATCAGGGGCACCTGGGTATCTCAGTTGGTTGAGCATCTGACTCTTGGTTTCGAGCCTGACCTGAGCTGAAACCAAAAGTCAGATACTCAACCAACAGTCTGTGCTGACAGCATGGAGCCTGCTTGGGATTCTTTCTCTCCCCCTCCCCTGAATGTGTGTGTGCTCTCTAAACAAACAAACAAACAAACAAACTTTAAAAAAAAGAATCAGGGGTTCAGAGTTTAAGTTTTGACTCAACCCAACTGGTTGTGAGACCGTTGGCGAATCAAACCAGTCACAGGGACTCATTTTCTTCACCTGTAATTTGGAAGAGCAGTTCTACTTCACTATTTCCAGATACTTTAAAGATCAAATAAGACTATGTAGGAATACATTGTTAAGTGAAATAGAGCCATGAAAATCTAAATTACCACTTCTGGTAAGCTTGAGATTTTATCAGTTAATCTTGGCTGTGTAGAAAGAAAAATTCTTGAAACAATTCCCTTTTTTGCTCAATGATAATTTTTTAAACTACTGCTATTAATTATATGCTTGAAACACTAGGTCTGTTATAATGTATCATTTTCAAGTCTTTTAGAGAAAGCCCTTTATTCAATCATTATATTTTCATTTATTTGAATTGAGCCATAAACAATTTTAATGATACGTTTTGAGCCTGATGGTCTTAAACAAGAGAAGGTGAGAGAGTCTCTGATCTTCAAAGTAGCAGAAAGCTGGGGGCACAGTCTCTGCTCAGAACTTGGTACTAACATGTGTTATCAATTTTAGCTGGAGTTCAAAAAGATGGAACTTGTTTTTAGCAAATGTTTGATATTTCTGCCATCACACCATTAGTCAAATGATGTTGATACTCCAAGAAGACCTCCATTGGCCACTATTCACCCAGTGAAATAAAAGGAATTATACTAGATAAGGTTGATATGTTTTTGTATTTGGAGAGGGATTATTTTCTGAAAATTAAAAAAAATAATAATGCAATTTAACTATAACTTTGCATCATTAAGGAATACAGTGAGCAGAACATTAGGACAATTTCTCATAACTAAAACATTTCTCTGCTGGTATGAGCATCCACCTTCCACCAAAAGCTTAGTCATTTGTTGTTCTTTTCTATCTCCTGCATATATGATAAAAAAAATATCGCTGAAATAAGACATCATTCTGTGGTGACGATGTCAAATTCTTGCTTTGTCCTGTTTGCTTCTCTCTAAGAGTTTTCTTCTGTACTTATCTTAAGGGTACTAACTCCCTGTAGTATTTAAGATAGTCCATATATGTGTTATATTTATTTTATTAATAATTTGTAGAAGTAGTTTGTTAAAACAAACTCTGGTAACCCAAGTTCTCATGCATTGATGACTAATCTGAGAAAGGAGTCGAGAGCCTCTCTGTCTTAGTGTCCACAGCAACAAAATTAGGAAAATCTTTGCTGAATATATTGGAGAAAAACATAAGACAGGAATGCTATTTTTACATGCTTAAGAACTTTCTTTATTTTTTCAACATTGCCCATTTATATCTTTTGGTTGTATTGGCCACATTTGAATTACAAAAAAAATATGTTGTTGTCTATTTTCCCCATTTAAATAGTATGAACTTATGATATTTTTGAAAGGTTAAATGCAACTTAACAACATTTGTTAGAGCATGACACATGTTCCCAAAGACTGACTTTTAAAGAGCACTAGTTTAAATATACAATAACTCTCCCTAAAGAAGAGCTATAATTATATACTTACTTAATAACTGTCTGAGTAATTCCACTCATACACAAATTCTTGCAGAAAGTGAGAAAAAAAACCACCCTTATTTCATGAGGTTAATGATATCTTGATACCAAAGCATAGAATAATATTTTCAGAGAGGAAAACAACTGTAATTCATGAACAAAAACTCAGTAACACTCGAGTAATTGTAAAGCCATAGCTAACAATGTATCATAAAAGATACTATATAATTCTCAAGTTTAGTTTATTCCAAGAAGGCAAAGTTGGTTTACTATTTAATCATTCTGGAAATTCACGTTAATAGAAAAGAAAAGGCCAATCTCGATGGATGCAGAAAATAAACACCTTAGTTTAAAAAGTTTTCTTAGCACATCCTACATAGAAAATATGTATGTTTGATAAATGTAAAAACCCCAAAACAAAAACAAACAAGCCTACAAACATCATATTTAGTAGAAAAACATGAAAAACATTTATTTTAAAGTAGAAGTGAGAATGCTACTATTATAACTTTAATTCATTAATTTACCTAAGGCCTTAATTTCTGTAGTTAGACAAGAAAATAAATAAAAGGTAGAAAGCCTGAAAAGGGAAATGCTAAGCTGTCCTTATAAAATCAGACTGAGCACATTCAGATTACTATATTTATTAATTATTGTTGTACTTATGCAAATAAGCTTTGTATTCAAAGGGAGAGTAGAAATATTGCTCTTGTCTTTTTTAATTTAAGTACAGTTGATGTACAGTGATATATTTGTTTTAAATGTACGGCATATTATTGACCACGTTGCCTATGCTGTACTTTTATCTGTTCCTGTCTTTAAAAGTATTAAATTTTGTTTCAAATTAAGCACAAATAAATTTTAAAAGCGTAAAGTCAGCTGAATGTAAAGCATTCAGCATACTGAGATTGATGGAGCATGGTTGTTTAGGAAGACTTGGGAGAAAGTGTTTCTTAGCCTAATTTTTAAGAAAGAGATTGTCCTTAGACACCCTGAAATGATAGACATGAGACGATCAATTTTTTAAAATGTTTATTTTTGAGAAAGAGAGAGACAGAGTGCAAGTGGGGGAAGAGGCAGAGAGAGAGGGATACACAGAATCTGAAGCGGGCTCCAGGCTCTGAGCTGTCAGCACAGAGCCCCACGCGGGGCTAGAACTCACAAACCGTGAGATCATGACCTGAGCCGAAGTCAGTCGCTTAACCAACTGAGCCACCCAGGTGCCCCGAGATTATCAATTTTAACTGGCACTCTGCTAGGTGCTAGTTTTAGAACATAACCAACATGGAGTTGGTTCCTGCCCTCATTAACTCCTAGACTAGTGGATGTAATAGGGGTCATTTTGGAAATGAATAATGTCTTGATTAAAATTGAGTTTGGAAAAGATTACCCTGTAGTTTTATATGATAATGGGAAACCACAGAAAAACACTCTAGGTCATCACAATATCTCTCTCAGTCAGACATAGTACGTGAAAATCTAAGACCGAAACGTTTTCTTTCTAATCAAAAGTGATTCTAGTCTTTTTTCCTGGGAATAATGAGGTGTATTTGTCAGTTTTTTTAATTTTTTATTTTTCCTTCTCCTGTGTATGCTTTCTGGCTTCCTCCTTGATTCTAGCTCCATGATACTAACAATGAGTGCAGGCTGCTAAGGTCAAAGTTTTGATTTTATAAACCATACTCCTGTGTTTAGAGTATGTTTAAGTCTTTTGAAAATGAGATATAGAGAATGTGAGATACAATTACCGGTAATATAAATTAATAGCATTTCTTTTGAAAATGAATTAAATTTCAATAATTATTTTTAATTTTATTTTTTTAAGTAATCTCTACACCCAATGTGGATCTTGAATTTACAACCTCAAGGTCAAGAGTCGCATGCTCTACACACTGAGCCGGTCAGGCACTCCAATAATTTTTAATATTTCAATCATTGATAAATACTTTTTATGTTTTAGTGAAAACATTTTAATCTAAAGCCAATATTTATTTGATAGTTGAAATAAAAATCTCATGTATGGCTGTATATTTATTACATTTTCCAGCTCTTCTTTTTATAGAAAATGTGATTAGAAAGTTGTGGTTGGAATACATGGTGCTGAACATGGAAATCTTAGTTTTCAAAATCACATTTCTTCTGTCATCAAACAGTGGTTCATGATTAGTAATATATCTGAGCCACTGGGGATAGTTGAGGAAATGAACCAACTGACTGTAACAGACTGATTTGTTTCCTGTAACCCTTTAATTATAAAAGGTCATAATTTTATCTACACGCAAGAATCAATTGAGGAACAAAAGCAAAATTCCTCTGCATAATTTGCTTTGCTCATTTTTATTGGAGTTTCACTTCAGCCAGTTATCCCGCAATAATTTTGGTGAGTTTAGTATGGATACTCAGATGCATTTTAGGATTTCTGAGGGCGGCGAATGATACAAGCTCTTGAAAATACATATGAAAGAGCATGCAAACTTGGATAGAAATACATTGCATCCATGTACGGATGAGCTGATATTTTATGATTTCCAGCTGTATTTAATACATGTTAGAACTAGTTCTCACCACTGTCATGGAGAGTTTCTTTTCCTTTAACCCTATTTATATAATCAAAAGCACAAGTGAAACTAAGGCAGAATAGACACTTAGACACTTAAAAAAAAAAAGAAAAAAAGAAAAAAAAGTTAAAAATTAAGTCTTTCCAAGGTAGAATATTTGTGATTTTGTTTATTCTTTGTCTGTACGTTTGGGTTTGCTGCATCTTTGAACTTAATGTAAAGCATATTTTCAGACTTGCCCATCTTAACTGATGTGTTTACAAATACCTAAAGTTTAGAGATAAATACAGCCTGATCTGATTTCTGAATGGTCATGGGGCTTTGGCTTAATTGACTGGTTTGATTTTTCAGCTACTTTTATTTCCCTTGCCAAACATTCCACTAGACATGCTAACAAGAAATGAAATGGTCATAGGGCTGGGAGCCAGAAGGAAACGAGTGATAAGCAAAGGTCTAGGTAGTACAAAAACACAGTAACTGGCCACTGTAATTGACAGTTGGCTGTATGAGGCAAACTATCTATGACTACACTTAATGTATGCATTGAATTTTGCAGGCATATTATTCTTCACAGAATTGTATTAAGGCAAGAACATAGAAAATTATAGTGATTATAGTGATTTATGGAGAACATGCTTATGAAAGATTTCATTCATTCCTTCGTTCATTTATTTGTTTGTTCATCCATTCTTTTAATTTCGGGTCAGTCTCTGGGATCAGTCTTCAGGCAGTGGATTTATCAGTTCAAGAGAGATAGAAGTTTCCAAGGAAATGTTGAATCTTCCTTTTTGTCTTGAATATTGTCAAATCCGTGCTTAATTAGAATTTTGAAGAAGCAAGTTCTGGAGGCTTAAGCCTTCAGATAAATGGCTTTTCAGACATTTACCAGATTAACAAGATATATATGATGTGTTACCCAAAATATATAACTAAATCAGTCTCTTAATGGAGGATAGATTGGTATATCAATTGATTGTTACATATATAAAAATTATCTGAAAATTATAGAATTTAAATATATTTTACCTCTCATTAAATTAGACATACAGCTTGGGATGCATTCAAATGCTAAATATAACAAGTATAACCTGCATGATACCAAGCCATAATTCATAACTAGTGTGAGTTAAGAGTTTTTACCTATGAAAAGAGAAAGCAAGCAAAAAACGCTATTTTCTATCACCAGAATAGCAAACTAACTTTCATGATATGGAAGGAACATATGAGGAAAGCTTAAAAGTGTACTCTGTATTAGGGATGCATCGATATTTGTTAAAGAGCAATTTGCTCAAAGTCTTTCAGCAGTGCTCACTCAAGACTTGATTCAGGTTCTCCTGACATGGAAGACAAGTAATTTGCCTTCTTTTTGTAATAGAATGGAATTATATTTAAAACAATATTACAGCAAAAATAAAGGAAGAGAATTATATTGTAGTAACAGTGTAGGCTTTGAAATCAGAGACAGCCATGTTAAGGATTTGCTAGAGAACTAGCTAATTATGTAACCTCAGCTAGTTTCTTAAATCCACTATGCTTTTGGTTGAGGGCATCATAAAATGGGAATAATATACGTTACTAAAGTATAGGATGATGTGAAGATGACGTGATATAATGTATGTATGTAATATATATGTGTATATATGCAATGTTATATAATGCTAACTATGCAAAAAAATTTACTAGTGTTTCCCATATATAAAAAAATATCCATCTTCCATATTTCTTTTTTTTTTTGAAAAGTTCATTTTGCGTTACTTATTTTCCAAGTTGTTATCATAACATATATAGAGTATATTTTCAGCTTTGTTCACATGATATTAAAGTGTAACAATAATGTAAAATGCTAGGCTTCAGAGTTCTCATTTTAATTCAAAATAATCCATAGAATTAACACCCAATGATCGTATTAAATTATTACTCATGGCCTAACATATATTCTATTTGTGAATCTCTATATAAATATACTTAGCACTTTTGTATCTAACACTTTTTCATATTTTAAATGTTTCCCACAGCATAAATTTCCAAAAGTAACAGCATACTCTGTTCAGGTCGCTACTTTTGATTTTATTACTTATTAGTTGTATGACATTGGGTAAGTTAATTACCCTCTATCTCAGTTTTCTCATGTGTAAAATGGAAATGATAATAAGTTATTATACATAAAACAATTAAACCAGCAAAGTGCATACAATAAGACCATATAAATACATTTAAATGCTCATTAAAAGGTATAATGGCATTTAAGTCCACATATTTCTAAAATGGTTATTATAAGTTACTGCCAACAATTTTAATTTTATTTTCCGTTTAAACATGGATTTGATAATTTTTAATACATTAATTATACAGATTTTAAAAGTTATAATTATTAGTCTTAATTGTTTTATGAAAATCATATGTAGGATCCATGAAGATGGGGACTTTGATTTACTTGCTCTAACCAGCATAAAAAGGAGCACCTAGTCCATAGTTCTATAAATATCTGTAGAAAATACAAATGATTGTAGAAATCCTGGCTCTATCTTGGGCTGGAAAGCAGAAACACTTGATTTTGTAGATCAGCTGAGATGCAATTAAAGGGAATAAAAGGGGTATATATTAGGTTCACAAAGAGCCATGCCAAATAAGCCAATTTAGATATCATAGGTTATAGGCCCTTGTTCTGAAAACCAATCTTCTTCCTTTTTTTTTTTTTTTTAGTTTTATTTTCTATTGAAAAATGTTTCTTTGTTAAAACTGGGAAGATAGTTTACATTTTTTAATTCATCAGGTGTATCATAGTGTATTCTATATATATTCATCGCATGATATTTGTTTGTTATTTATCATATATCCAGGTAAACCAGTTATGATTGTCACAGAATACATGGAGAATGGTTCCTTGGACAGTTTCTTACGTGTAAGTAGAAGATTTTACATATATTCATATATCTCTTATCCCTATCTATCTATATACACATATGCATAAATGTGGAATGAATGCTAAAGATGTTAGAGGCAACCTCTCATATCTTGCCAGCAATTAGATAACAAAGTTTAAAGTGGAACTGAAATTTGGGGGGTCTAAATAGTAAGAGGAAGACTAAAATTGCATCTTTATCTTGCAGTGTCCAAGGTTAATGGCTTATATTTGTAAAACAAATCTATGCAATCTGCTTCAGCTTTTTGTACTGCCAAGATTCACATTGGCTAAAATAAAAATTAAAAAAAGACTTTTTAGTAAGACACAAATAACACTGATACAAGACAAATATTCTCTTGTCTTCGCTTAAAATAACCTCAGACTGCTATAGGAAGAACATGTCTCGCTCACATAGAGCTTTGGTCTCAGAAAATGAGCAAGTGTTACAATGCCAAAGTAGTCTTAATTCAGAGATACCATTTTGGTATATGTGCTGCTGAAGCAAGCACCAGAGACACATTTTGGTAATAGATGTGCATCCATATCTATTTTTTAAATATTTAAACTTAGAAACTTTATTTTTTAAGTTACTTCAGTAAAAATTTGTTCAAAGAAATGCAAAAAAATTATGGAAAACAAGGCACTGCCAATCACCAGTGACTGCAGGGATTAAAAAAGACATATACTCTGTCCTCAATATGCTTTCAGCACTATAGTAGGGTGCCTGAGTGGCTCAGTCGGTTAAGCGTCTGACTCTTGGTTTTGGCTGAGGTCATGATGTCTCAGTTAGTGAGTTTGATCCCCTCATCAGGCTCTGTGTTGATAGTGCAGAGCCTGCTTGGAATCCTCTCTCATTCTTTCTCTCTCTCTCCCTCCCTCTCTCTCTCTCTCTCTCTGCCCCTCCCCTGCCCATGCTATTTCTCAAAAATAAATAAATAAAACTTAAAAAATGTTTTTAAATAAAATTAAAAAATGAATTCAGCGCTATAGAATAGAGATAGGTAGAGAGAGAGATAGACGATAGATAGATAGATAGATAGATAGATAGAAAGAATAGGATGATTCATTATCATAGAAGAGAATTCTAAATTTTCTATAAATGAGAAATTGTATTCCTTATTTTAATATTCACAAGGCAAACAATTTTTTAATGTTTATTTATTTTTGAGAGAGACAGAGAGAAAGAGAGAATGTGTGTGCACATGGGGTAAAAGCGGGGAGGTGGGGAGAGAATCCTAAACGGACTCCACACTGTCAGTACAGTGCCCAATGTGGGGCTCAAACTCACGAATGGTGAGATCATGACCTCAGCCAAACTCAAGAGTTGGCCGTTTAAACTACTGAGCTACCCAGGCACTCCAAGGCAAACACAGTTTTATCAGCAATTATTTTCACAAGCATTTCAAAAACAAATATTCTTCAAATCAGGTCATAGAAACCATTATAATAAATATTCTTTTAAAATGTTATTGTGTATATATAACTAAACATGGAATTTTATAGCTATTTATCTATACATGCACTTATGCACATATTTACATATGTATGTATGTGTATTTGTTTACCTATCTATCATATAAATCATGTATTTCTGTTTTTTTAAGTTTATTTATTCATTTTTGAGAGAGAGAGAGAGAGTGAGCGAGCTGGGGAGGGGCAGAGAGAAAGGTAGACAAAGAATCTCGAAGAGGCTCCATGCTGTCGGTGCAGAGCCTGACCCCACCACCTGTGAGATCATGACCTGAGATGAAATCAAGAGTAGGATGCTTAAGCCCAGTTCCCCTTGTATTTCTATTTTAATCAAAGTAAATTGGAAGTTTTTCTAAATACAGGACTCTGACTTGTGTTTTGTTGTTTTCCATTTTATGAATTATAACTGAAGATTGAGTAGAAAAACAAATAGTAAATATCTTTGACCAATTCTGAAAGAATTATGATGATTTAAAAATTTAACATCTACCTTATTTGAAGCAATTAATAAAATATCTGGAAAATTAGAAGGAAGAATGAACACTCAATCAAACAAATATGTAAAACTAAAATAGCCCCAAGACTCATTTCATTTTGTTGTTCCTGAGGTTAAAATTTCTGAGGAGTTTGTATGTCACATAAAGACCATGAAAGGTATGGTTTTGAACCTGAAGTCAAAGAATATTTAGGGTCCTTCTTGTTATGAACTATTTTGTGATGCAGCTACTATGCTATTTTGTTTTAGCCTTATTTCTGTTTATTCCCATAGCTTGTGAGGCTGGGGTGCTTGGAACTAAAATGTATATAATCGGTCTTCTTGCAATTCAGTGTGTGAGATTTTAACCAAGATTTATCTTTAAGAAAGAGCAACACATCTTAATTGTATATTTGAAATACTTCTCAGAAACACGATGCCCAGTTTACGGTCATCCAGCTAGTGGGGATGCTTCGAGGGATAGCATCTGGCATGAAGTACCTCTCAGATATGGGTTATGTTCACCGAGACCTTGCTGCTCGTAACATTTTGATCAACAGTAATTTGGTGTGTAAGGTTTCTGATTTTGGACTTTCACGTGTTCTAGAAGATGACCCAGAAGCTGCTTATACAACACGAGTGAGTAACTTTTTTTTCTTTTCTTTTTTCCTTTTTATCTTTGTTTCCCACCTTGTGCTATATTGATTTGCAAATAAATAGAAATCACCTCTCTCCATGCTGTCAATTATATCTTCCCCCAAAGGAAACATATCCTTTAACATTAAAATATTGTTACTTATTCTGAGAAAATAGATGGCCACTGTTTATAAGGTGGCATACCTCTGTCCAAGTAGATACAATTTTAAAGCATTTTAAAATTCATGTTTATATAAGTAACACATGCTCACACTATAAAAATTTCAAAACAAAGCAATAAAAAGGAATAAAGTCATCCGTAATTCTGCCACCCATAGAGAACACTTGTAACTTTGTCAGTTAATTCTTCCAGATTTTTTTCTACATACCTATTATACATACCTATGAATGAACATGTAATTAGATTAGGATTATGTATAGGATTATTTATAACATCACTGTATAGCCTTTTTTTCTCTTAGCAGTATATCTCTTGAATGTATTTCATTGTCAGTAAGTTTGATATATTCTACTACTGGTTTACCATTTAAAAAATTAACCCCTAATTATTGAGCAAATTAGTATTATATCTATCTTTTCTTTGTTAATTATTATTATTATTATTACTATTATTATTTTATCATGATAAGTGTACTCTTTAATCCCCATCCCCCTACCCACCTCCCCTCTGGGAAACCATCAATTTGTTCTCTAAGAGTCTGTTTCTTGGTTTGTCTCTCTCTCTCTCTTTTTTTTTTCTTTGCTTGTTTGTTTTGTTCCTTAAATTTCACATATGAGTGAAATCATATGGTATTTATCCTTCTCTGACTGATTTCACTTAACATTATACTCTCTAACTCTATCCCTGTTGGTGCAAATGACAAGCTTTCATTTATTTTATGGCTAAATAATATTCCATTGTGTGTATATATATATATATATATATACATACCATTGTATATATTCCATTGTGTGTGTGTATATATATATATATATATATATGTACACACACACTGCATCTTTATCCATTCCCTATCTATCTATGGACATTTGGGCTGCTTCCATGGTTTGACTATTATAAATAATGCTGCAATAACTATAGGGGTGCATGTAGCCCTTTGAATTAGTGTTTTGTATTTTTTGGGTTATACACAGTGATGTGATTACTGGATTATAGGGTAGTTCTATTTTTATTTTTTGAGGAAACTCCATACTGTTTTTGCATTCCCACCAGTAGTGCATGAGTGTTCCTTTTTCTCCACATTCTCGCCAACACCTGTTGTTTCTTGTGTTTTTGATTTTAGCCATTCTGACAGGTGTGGGGTGATATCTCATTGTAGTTTTGATTTGCATTTCCCTGTGATGAGTGATGTTGAGCATCTTTCCATGTGTCTGTTGGCCATCTGGATGTGTTTTTTGAAGAAATGTCTGTTCATGTCTTCTGCCCATTTTAATTGGATTATTTGTTATTTTGTGTTAACTTATGTAAGTTCGTTATATATTTTGAACACTAAACCCTTATGGGATATGTCCTTTGCAAATATCCTCTCCTATTCAGTAGGTTGACTTTTAGTTTATTTTTTTATTGTTTCCTTCACTGTGAAGATGCTTTTCATTTTGATGAAGTCCCAACAGTTCATTTTTGCTTTTATTTCTCTTGTCTCAGGAGATAGATCTAGGGAAAAAAGTTGCTAATGCCGATGTCAGAAAGATTATGGCCTGTGCTCTCTTCAAGGATTTTTATGGTTGCAGGTCTCACATTTAGGTCTTTAATCCATTTTGAGTTTGTTTTTGTGTATGGTGAAACAAAATTGTCCAGTTTCATTCTTTTGCATGTTGCTGCCCAGTTTTCCCAGCACCATTTGTTGAAGAGACTGTCATTTCCTATTTTATATTCATTCATGACTCCTTTGTCAAAATTTAATTGACCATATGATTGTGGGTTTATTTCTGGGTTTTCTGTTCTATTCCATTGATCTGTGTGTCTATTTTTATACCAGTACCATACCATTTTTGTGATGCCTCCAAATGTTTTGTTTTGTTTTTTTCAAGATTGCTTTGGCCATTCGGGGTCTTTCGGGTTCCATATAAATTTTAGGATTGTTTGTTCTAGTTCTGTGAAAAGTGTTATTGGTATTTTGATAGAGATTGCATTAAATGTATAGATTGCTTTGGGTAGTACAGACATTTTAACAGTATTTGTTCTTCCAGCCCATGAGCATGGAATGTCTTTCCGTTTCTTTGCATTATCTTGAATTTCTTTCATCAGTGTTTTATAGTTTTCAGAGGACAGGTCTTTCCCCTCTCTGGTTAAGTTTATTTTCCTACATATTTTATGGGTTTTGGTGTTATTGTAAAGAGGATTGTTTTCTTAATTTCTCTTTCTGCTGTTTCATTACTGGTGCATAGGAATACAACAGATTTCTGTTACTGATTTTGCATCCTGTGACTTTCCTGAATTCAGATACCAGTTCTAGTAGTTATTTGTGAAGTATCTAGGGTTTTCGATATATAGTATCATGTCATCTGCAAATAGTGAGAGTTTTACTTCTTCCTTATTTAGATTCCTTTTATTTCTTTATTGTGTCTAATTGCCGTGACTAGAACTACCAGTACTATGTTGAATAAAAGTGGTGAGAGTGGACATCCTTGTCTTCTTCCTGACCTTAAGGGAATAGCTCTCAGTTTTTCAACATTGAATATGATGCTCCCTGTGGGTTTTTCATATATGGCCTTTATTATGTTGAGGTATGTTCTCTCTAGACCTACTTTGCAGAGGGTTTTTATCATGAATGGATTTTGTACTTTATCAAAGGCTAGCCTTTCAATATTTCATACAAATGTATAACTGATGCATCTGTATTCATAATCGTATGAGTCTGATAATTTTCCTATGATATATTCCTAAAAGTGGATTTTCTGTGTCAAATTTTGTGCCTGTTTTAAAAGCATACTTAACTATATCCTGATAAAACTATATATTATCATTTTTGGGATTTATTAATTTTGAAAAAATTATACCTAATTGTTTTAATTTGTATTTAACTTGATTCAAATGCATCTGATTATTTTTTCATATATTTATTGACAGATTTCTTTGAAAAGACATTCCTTTATAGAGTTTTTTTCATGACAGACAATTTTAGAAAATAAAGATATAATGATCACTAATGATATTACCAGAGGTAACCAATTTTAACATTTTATTTTTTTCCTTTCAAAATATTTTCTACACATTTTCATATGTAAATAATTACCAATTATGTATATAGTTACAAAAATGGGATCATATTATATATGTACTTACATATAAAATGATTTCCACTTGTCAACCCAGTATTTTCTTTATACACACACTCAATGTTGTTATGTAATCTGCCTGTTTTAACTTAAAATATAAAATGTGGATTTTTCTAGATGATTAATTTTTTATAATATCATTAAATAATATATTGTACTCCATTTTAATCATGTACATTATTTATTTATCCAATGCACTATTAATTGAGCAGCGTTCCAAAGTTATTGCTTTTCTTAATACTTTTAATACTTTAACTTAATAGTTATTGCTATTCTTAATACTTTGATGTAATCCTGATAAATGGTTCATGTCTGGTCATGATGATTTCCTCAGGATAAAATTTCGGAATTACAATTGTCGAGTCAAAATGTGTACAAATATGTGTGGATTTTCATGTATGAATTGCACAATTGTTTTCCAAATAGTTTGTTATGGAATTTCACTCCTGGCAGCAACATATAAAGAAGGCTGTTTCCCTGTACTCTCACCAGCCAAGAATATGGGCAATTTTTAAAAAGTCAACTTCTGTTATTTTCTTCCGGTTTCTAATCATTACTAATTTTAAAAAAAAGAAACTCATGCGTTTCTGAAATCATCAATTTTAATGATTCCATTATCAACCACCAAGTGTGTCACGTGGCATCTATCTCACATTCTGAGAAAGAGCCTGATTTGACAGACTGAGTTTCACCTACAAAGTGATAAAGCCACAGTGGGAGAACCAGAAATTCAGAAGCACGGTGTCCCAGAGATACTCCTCGATGAGTTGATATAAGAGTTGAAACTCCCCCGATGGCTTTCTCCACTCCACTTTTGTTAGCATTTCCCATTTTCAACTACACTCTAGCAGATTCACTCTGTTCATACATCTAAGTATTTGTTAAAATGTGTCCTGCACAAAAATGTTGCTGTTCTTAGGCATACAGTTCACTAGGTTAAAAGCAAGAGAAATAAAATAAAATCGTATATCTAGCAGCTAGTTAAATTAAATTTATGACAGTGACTCTGAAAACAAAGTTCTGAAAAAAGAAAAAAATTACAAAACATGGGTAAATATGCATCAGCACTATCAAGTGCTTTTTTTAGTTTTCCTTTGTTCCTTCTCTGATTTCAAGAAAAATTAGTCAGCCAGCATTCTACAACAAAGCATCATTTTTATGACAATAAATTATGATTATAAGTTCTCAGGAGACAGCATATGCAAATATGATAATATATTTATAATTTTGAGGATTTTTTTTTATTCTACTCACTGCTACTAAAGATATCCTTCGTAACCTTCTGCTACTATATGAGCTTTTAATACATTCCGTGGAAGGTATCGTTCTTGCTGGTATTGTCCTTGTTGTTACAACAATCACCCGATACAAGAAATATTTCCGGTTTTAGTAAAAATATTTGATTAAAAAGCCTTTATTTGAAATATTATATTTCTGGTCATTCAGTCAGGTTTTAATCTCAGTGCCATATCCCATTTTTAAACTAGAACATTCTTGTTTTCAGTATTAGTCATGATTTCTAGGACACTCTAAGGAATGATTGTTCTTGTAGGAACTGGGAAGATTCATCCAAATCTGGATCATCTGCTATCTGGAGAATATATTGGGTTAACTTTCAGAGCTTCATTTGTACTGATTGTTACTTTGTCAGGTCCAGGGGGTACAGAAGATCATTTATTGACACTAGTAGGAAAAAAAGGTATTACTGTGTCAAAATTCTTCCTTATCATTTGTGAAATAAAAGTGCAAAAGGACCTTTGCATTTTTTATTCTCAGAAGATTCTTAAAAATCAACTAAATGGGCTCATTAACTACCAATAAATAGCTGTTTAGAATTTGATATTCATTTAATTTATTTAATATTCATCCTTATATTTTCCCAGAACTCAAAATATCTATGATGGTTCTGACTTCTTCTGAGAAAGCTATAATTTGCATCTACTCTTCTAGAATAATTTAGAAATCTTTAATTTAATCTCTTGTAATAATCCTTGTTTGGTACAATGATTTTATAATTTACCCCCAAATATGAGGTATGGTTTAAAGTAATAGGACTACTATTTTGTTTTTTAAACAAACACTGAAACAATTAAATAAGTGTTGCCATACTCATTCTTGGGAATTTGTATTACTGTGGGAACACTGCTATTACACAAAACGTTTTGGGAATTCCTCCTTTGAAATTATCTTTAAAATTAGATTGTGAACAACAGCATCATTCCAAATTATTGAAGCATGTGGTATTTGAGGAAACATACTTGCCTGAGATAAAAATCTCTGGTCTCAATAAGCTTAGAGTTAGTAAATAAGAAAAGCAGCACATTGTTGTATAATAAAGTCTGGTTCTTTTTTTAACCAAAAACAGTATTTTTCAGCGTAGACATCCACTTTCTTTATTTGATTAAGCATCCCGTGATTATGGTTCCTTCAGAAAAACAAGCTCATCATTGAAAACAGTGTGTCAAGGCGTTCTTTTTGGATGAACACATTCTGGTGAATCTGGTTTAAAAAGGCAGTCACATTACTTTAGTCACACGTAACACATTTCATCTAGTGTCGCTTGGATTCAAAAATTAGTATTCAGTGCCTCAGTGCACGAAGCCTTTTCCCAGATTGCTCTTCTAAAAGTTACTGCCTTTAGGTAGAGGGTAATTGCACTGGCATTTGATTCAGTGCCACTGAATGAATATAAGATGTCTGCTGCTCTCATTTTAAAAGCATCTTTGTGGTCCACAGGCAAAGTAGAAGAGTGGAACAGAATTTATGTCCACTAATTATGCATTTATTTTTTTTTAACTGGAGGGAACCACCTAGGAGTTGAGGAAATGCTTAGCCTTAAAACTTGAAACAATTTATCAGACATTTTCCCATGCTGCTTCTGATACTATCTTAAGTCTATCACAAGTTTCCCTTCCTTCTGTCCCAACAGAATTCCTTGGGAGGAGAGGGTCAGATAAGATCATAATACACACTTTTTTTTTATGTCTTCCCTTTTTATAAGGGTATTGAGTAGGAAAGCAGAAGTTTTTTTCAATGCTCACTTATGGTTATTTCTCCTCATTTCTCACTACTAAGTTATGCAAAAACTCCAAACATTAACAATCTCTGTCATACAACATTATTATGCATTTTGTAACCTTTGTAAAATTCCACCATACACATGAGATTTGAGAGTGAAAAAGGTATAGTATTTTAGTGTTATTATGAAAATAGTTCAGTCTTGCAGACCCTTTGAAAAGCTCTTGGGGGGCACCTAGAAATGCTTGGATGACACTTCGAGAACCACGTTATAGATACTATGTCAGGAAAAAACACTCTAAAAACTAAATGTCTTAGTATTTATTAAATGATATAACACCTTGGCATATTGTATTATATGATATTATAGCATGTTTTGAAGAAAGGCCTTGAAAGCATAAAAGCAGCTGCATACCAAGGGTTGCAAATCATCTTGAAAGGCCTTGTATTTCATTTGGGATGGAGCATTTAGCTCTGCAGATTTATACTGTTAGAGAGTTTTCGTTGTTGAGAAAAACACAAGAAATGAATTCCCTCTCTTTGGTTTCCCATCATATGAATTCAAAGCACAATTATGGCACATTTCCTATATTTTTTTGCACTGAATTACCAGCTTACTTTATTTCATTTTAACAGAACCATGGAATTATGGGTGAGAACTGTTTACCACTAAATAATTTTCTAGTCTTTTTCCTTATGAAATTTCATTTTGAATGGTTACCATTTTTTATGTGCATGCACGCATCTGTGTATATGAATATTCCTGTATTCATATGTTCAAATAGATGGGGTCCAAAATTCTGCCATAATGGTGCTCAATTTGCTGTTTAACAGGATCAAGTTAGAGAAATTATAGGCTTTTATCTAATTTATATGGTATATTATATAAAGTGAATTCCAATTCTTGAGCCCCCAATTTCATTTTAAGGATATAATTACCTAAACAGATTTGAGAAATTTGAGAAAGCCAGATGATTTGGTTTTGGTTATAACCTTTATTTTTCATTTTTTTTCTTTTATTTCTGTCCTGAAAATGCATACTGAGTCCTAAGCAGTTAGATTTTTATATTGGATAATAAGCTTCTGCCTTTTGTTACATTGCCCTATAGCCCATTAGCAACTATTTAATTTTTGGAAGATAAAACCAAATAAAAAGTTGTCACAGGCATTGTGTGTTAAGCAATAAAAGAAAGAAATCTTATTTTACATAATAACTTATTTGATTTTTTTCCTGTGTAATTTTGCCTACTTGATATCCAATGTATTCTGTGATAGCTTTATTTTACCTAATTTCATTTGTAAGATAAGAATTTTTTTTAAGTGACTAATGCAAGTAGTTAAAAGCTAAGTAGTTAAATGCTCCTGTTCAGGATACCTCCATTCTAAGGACATAAATAATAGAAAATATGAACCTTGATTCTGTAGTCAAGGACTAAAAACTATGCATACCAAAAACCAGTGTGATGCAGAAAGAAAGTTATATTCTTTTGATAAGTAGTATATGTCATATGTCATTCAGCTAAGAATGAAAAAAATACATAAATATCTAATCAGTGGCCTTCATATAGTAATGTGTCTTAAGCTTTGAACCAAAATAAATAATGTCAGTCATGACTTTATTCCCTACTCTCTGAGAATCAGTATGAACATGCCTCGTGTAGCTTCACAAAATAAAGCCACATATTCAAAAATCAGGAAAGGCTAGAAAATTTAGTAATCTCAATTGTCAATGTTGTATCAAAATTTAATGAGAGATCTGGTACTTTCTAGTCACCCAATTCAGAGACTTAGATACCACAAATATTTTAACACATGAAAACAATTTATCTAGATTTATGTGGAGAAAAATCATAGCTATAATTTTGGAGTGGAACATAGTAGTGAGAAGGTTGTATGTAATATATTACACACCATCTCTAGCAGTAACAATTTTCTCTAAAATGCATCATTCATTCATTCATTCATTCATTCCATATTTGAGTGCCTACCATATACCAGATACTGTTCTAGGGCAAAAGGACCCAGCAGTAAATAAAACAAAGCTATGACCTCATGAGTTTACATTCTAGTGTGGGAATTCAGGTAATAAACAAACAAGTAAAGTTACAGCAAGGCATAGTAGTAAAATAGAGAATGTGGGTAGTGGCCGAGTGTGTTATTTTAGTTAGAAAGATCAAAAAAACAAAAACAACAACAACAACAACAACAACAACAACAACAACCAACAGCAAAAAAAGAAAGATCAAGAGAGTTTCTCTGAGAAAATGACATTAGAGCAGTGAATTGGAGAGAGTGAAGGAACAAATAATATAAATATCAAGGTTAATTAACCAGATTTACTTTGTTTTAACTATGTTTTCAATTTAATAAATTAATTTTAATCATTGTTCTAAGCCCAACAGGCTCACTTTGCAAGAAGACAAATTAAGTAGTCAGATTAATGATTTAACTCAGACTAAACATCAGGCTAATAGTGACTGGTCTAGTTTGTAATGTTGGTGAGCCCTGGAAGCTTAGTAAAACTCACTTTCTGAAATTATTTCCAGCTCACTGTGAATATTCCACATTTTAAAATATGTGATGACACATTGCCTGAAGCTTTTCCCAGGTTCCCCAAAGCCATTGACCAGCCCCAGATTCCTTTGGCATTGGAAAATACAGCGGTCTTTTTTTTTTCTTTTCTTTTTCTTTTCTTTTTTTTTCTTCTTTTTTTTGGGGGGGAGTGGGGGGACAGGAAGTACAGCAGTCTTGATGTCCTAAGTCAGTCTTACTTCTGGATGTCTGGAATGACTAATAATTTGACTCATTTCTGCCCTATCACCCCTTTTCAATGATAATTCTATATGTCAGGGTTAAAATACACTCCTGTGATTTTGTTTTTCTTTTTCATTTGCTGACCACTGCTCTGGAATCCCCCTATATTTCAGGCAGGTATTTACTAAACATAGACCTTTAAGGGAATCATTGCCTTGATGTATAGTCAGAATTGTCTTTTGGATATTATGAGGTTCTCTGGATATTATGAGGTTCTCAACCTATCATTTCATCTTTCCTTATTTTTCAATCATCAGTATTAAACTTACTCAAGTTTTGCACTTTTTTGGTTAATTACTAGAATGAATCTAATATTTCTATTATTTTTATTGCAATTATATAATATTCTTGTACACTGAATAGATCTTTCTGACTTATTTACTTATAGCATTGCCTCTTTGGAAAATTGTATTCCGAGTGCTAAAAACACACACTCTTAAATGAATTTCTTTAAACAAAATTAGGGTTGAGTATGTATAAACCACAAAGTTTAGCATTTAAAACCTCAGTGAACTCTGAAACATTTTTAACCTTATCCATAAATTTTGGCATTGTTTTTGTTGAAGACAGACATTATATATCAGAGGAACTAATTTGAAAATAACAGAAAAATTACTTATTTGTATTGCATTACCTGGGTAGCCATAGAGTAACTTAGATTTCAAGGTGAAGATTTTCCTATTTTTTAAGAAGTTCTTAAACATTTCACATAATGTTGAAACATTTCAAAAGTTCAAGGGATAGGCTTTGCTACCTAAGAGATCATCTGTCTCTGATCTCTTGTGGCAATCAACATCTGCTGAAACAATTCTCTCAATGGCTTTTAGATTTGAACTACTGGGGATTAGAACAGATGCTTCCCCTGGGAGTCTTCCCGGCTTGCCCTTCACCTTGTTGTCTAGTGTTGTCTACAGTGAGTGAAGTTTAGGCCCTGACAATACATAGATGCTAAATCCTAGAGTCAAATGATTTATCTCTATGGTTCCACTTTTAACCTGAGAAGCCAATATTTGCCTCCAGGTTAAACACTCAATTACTTAGGGTTTACTAAGATAAACTCTCCAAAGTCCTTTGTCACTCTAAGTATGACCTGACAGAGCTCACCAGCAGGCAATGTGAACTGTGGATCCGCAAAGCATTTACTAAATCAGCAGGGAGAGATTTGTGTATATAATTAAAGAAAAATTGGGGCAGATATGAGATATTATGCCTTAATGTCCAGAGAGTTCAGCAATTATACTCCTTTTCTTAGAAATCAAGACTTGAAGCCCCCTAACCCATAGTGAAAGAGCTGACTTTAGTTGAGCGCCTGAAAAATTCAGGCTCTTAGCCAAATGTCTCATTTGAACTGTCTAAATTCATTAAGCTTAGAGAACTGAATTGCAGGATCTTTTGAGAATAGGTTTACTCTAACTGCTATTTCTGGACAAAGTGAACAAGGTTTTGGACTCCTTCAACTAATCCTGGATTTGAGTGTAGCAATTATGTAATTCCTCTTTCCAGAAAATTCCTAGTGTCTTCACTTGCACCATTTTATTCTTCTCTTTTAAATTTTCTGTAAGAATTCTATATAATTCAATCCAGATATGACACCCAATAGGTATGTAGTAGCCAAAGCTTAGGATCATCTTTAAGAGTCCAAAATAATTAACACTGAAAATGTCAGCATCCTTGATACACATGTAGGTTTAAGACAGAAATTTGAAAGTTGAAGGAGTAGACCTAAGAAAGTTGTTCATAGGTCAGCACAGCTGTTAGAGATATCCCCCACGATCCTATGACAAGATATGAATGACAAGATAGCTGAACAGAGAAGTTAAGAAACTTGGCTAAAATTAAACAGTATGCTAAAATTAAGCTGGAAACTAAGACTCTTGATTTCTGCTCAACTTAAAAATGCAAATGGAACAATGACTATAAATTCCCCTGCACCACCAGTTACTGAGTTATACAGGATGAGACATCACACTGGGAGAAACTGGCCCTAGGTGTGTTCTTCTAAATATGGGAAACAAGCATTAACTTCTAATTCTTTTATAGAGTTCCCTCTGCAATTGAGGCTTTAGACACACTCCACATACTGTGATTCTGAGCTTGCCCCAGGCAATTGCAGGCCTTTCTCAAATACATAAAAATCTGGGAAGCTTACATGTAGACATAGAGAGCACCTTAAGTAAATGTGGTCATTTTACAATGTATTTATATATTGTAAAAGAACACATCGTCATAAATTATCTTTATGGTAACAAGCTGTGCTTTACAGTACTCTGAATGCCCAGTAGCATTTTACCAACCAAACTTGAAATTGTCAACTGATTTCAGAGTTTTAGCTCATTAAGGACAGTTGTACTGGAATAGTTTTACTGTGGCAGGAAAGAAGTATGGCAAAGAGGACTTTTTGTCTCACTGAATCCATATTTTTGGATAGCCCGCTGCAGGATGTGTTTGGCAGTTATTCGAAATGCATCTAAAATTTCAAAATACACCCCAACATATGTAATGGAGAAAGCAATTTCTGGACCTGAAAAAGAAAAAAAAAATGTCAAACAATATGAGCTTGAATTTGTTGAGGTGGGGAGTAGGTGGGTGTGGAGAGGAACTTTTGTGATCAGTCAAGAGAAAAAGTATGAATAAACTCTACAGTGGGCGACTTGTAAAAAATTTAGTCAATTCTTATAGATTCATTTTATTTTATTTTGATAGTCTCAGATCTACAGATATTTAACTTGAAGGCAGACAGCCTTATCGGGAAGTTAGACTGTATTAAAATGTATGGGTTCTTCTTTCATCCATGTTTCAGAACCGAATTGGGCCCTCAAGGACTGGCATCCAGTGTCTATGTCAATGACATTTATGCTTTTGTAGCCACAGATAGTGTTTGCTCTTGAAGTAAAAACTTATTTTTTACTAAACTCTTTGGTCATATATACCTCCATTTAATAAAGAAAAGTTTCACTATCAATAGGAAGTTATCCTATTTTTGAGTAAAAGAATGGAAGAAAGGTAAAAAGAAAGGAGAAAATAAAATAACAAAAATATTAAAAACATAAAAATAATTAAAAACAGAGGGAAGTATCTCAAAGAGATACTGTTATATTTACCAAAACCCAAGTATAAGAAGATTAGCTCTGTTGAACTTGACCCTTACTTGACAAGAACATAAATAAAAATATCCATGGAAAGTACAGGAATGGTGTTAAAAAAAAGAAAAAGATAATTCTATTTAGTCTATATAAAATCCCAGATAAATCCTGGACCTCATCTGAATGATTTTCCCTTGCTAATTAAAGCTTGTCACATACCATCTAAACCAGTAGTTTTCAAGTGAGGATAATTTTCCTCCTAGGGGATATTTGGCATTGTCTTGAGGCATTTTTGGCTGTCACAATTGGAGGGATGCTATGTGGGTAAAGGCCAGGGATGCTACTAAACATCTTTCAATGCACAAGACAGCCCCCACAACAAATAATTTGGTCTAAAGTATCAGTAGTGCTACTGTAGAGAGGGCTTGTTGTGAAATTACCTAACATGTGTAAAGAATGTGTAAAAAATGGGAACGAAGATCAAATATCCCTCTCAAGTACTTGATAATCTCTCCTATCCATACTGGACTGCAAGTTGCATGGGGCAATGTAGAACACATTGCCATTTGTGAAAAAAAAATATGCAATATGCAACAGACTGGCCATCTGCCACAAGGCCTAGAATGTTGAACTTTGAGATATCACAAACAGAATGCAATGAATGGTATGACTTTTATTCCTGTTAAAATGTTATTTTCATTTGCTGTCGATCTAACACTTGAAATTTTCTTTTCTCCCAGTGCTCTAAATGTTAGACATGGCCATTTTATTTTTGATTTTTTAATTTTGTTTTGCTAAGATGTCTTTGGAGTAAACTCATAAATAGACATACTCACCTCGCAGTTAAATAGGTCATTTACTTTCAGTCAGCGTATGAGTCTCAGCCATGCATTAATTTTTATGTTTAAAAATTGTATTTACTCATCCTACAAAGGAATAGTGTAATATTCATATTAAGAAACAATAATGGTTATTAAGTTATCAGTGATAAATTTAGGTTTTAGGCTGGTAGAGTACCTGCAATACTAATATTGAAACAGTTGGTAGAAGATGCATATTATCTATGGAGCCAAATGAAAATCTTTAAGGCATTCTTCAGACTCTAAAATTTTTAATCCATGCAATACCCTGGGAGATATTTTCATAATTTTGTAGATACTGTAAAAACTTGTTCAGTAATTCTTATATTTACTATTATTATGGAAATAACAGCATTGTTAAATAGCATGCTTGGAAGGAAGACATAAATAAATAGTATGATTTTTTAAAGCTATGATTATGCTATTCACAGGTTCATTCTTAGTATTTATACATTTTCTGAAAAACTAGGCTCAATGTATTATTTTCTAAAAATAGGCTGTAAATGCTCAAAATCATTAAATATCTTCAGTAAAATCTACCACTCTAAGCCCATAACATAGTCCTCTCTCTCAACAAATACACACACACCTCCAGGAAACAAGGTTGTAAACAGGAGAGCTTGAAAGTCGGACTCCTGTTTTAAACTACGGGAATGCAGAGATAAAGGAAGCAAGCCTATAACTCCTCTGAACATCCCAGTCCACACGAGATAATTAAAAGGTAGAAGGATCACAGAACATGGAGTGACCAACTTGGCCTGGAACATTTCCAAATGTTCCACCAATGAGTTTACATTTGACCGGATGTTCAACTAAGTTTACAAGGTGCAGAAGGCAGACAGGGAAAAAAGGTTCCCAAGAAAAAACAGAATGGCACGTATTTAGGAGAAAGGTAATTCAATTCAAGTCAGTGAGCACTTGTTGAATGCCTACCCGGCACATTTGCCAAGATAATGTCTAAGCAAGACCATTGCTCTCTGCAGTGAGTACAGGCTCACGGGGCTCATGCTCATTATCTTCAGCTTTATGATCTATTTAGCTTTTCATAGGCAAAGGATTTCAAATTATAGTTTGGGTACAAGAATTTTATGTATGGCAACATATAGGACAAAGCTACTACTTGTACGAAAAACTTGTACATCCTGTAAGGCTCAATCCATATGTGACCTCCTCGGTCTCTCTAGTGAGCATCTCAGGCCCTTGTTCTGCATCACAGCTGTCTCTGCTACTGTTCCTAACTCACTGCGAGGTCCATGACCGGCGTGGTCAGCATCACCTGGAGCTTTTTAGACACGCAGACCATGGCTACACTCTGCAACTACTGAATCAGAATTTCCATGGGCACAAGCTCCAGATGATTCATATACATAGTAAAGTTGGAAACCAAAGTACTAGATACCTATTTCTCTCTGCGTTTCGTTATTCAAAACAACTAATTATCATTCATTCCTATTTGCCTGATATTTTCCCAACAGAAGGGCTAGTGTGTTATTTATTTTTGTCTCACCGGAGTGACTAGCATAATACTTCCCATATGGTTGCTACTCAACACATTTTTATTAAACGTATTTATTAAACTGAGAGCAAATTCCATGGGAGTCATACCTTCATACCTCCCATAACTCAGAGAAGCAATATTCTCCTCCAGACTATAAGTTCTGGGAATGTAGTCATTATATCTATCTAGTTCATATGGTGTCTACCTAGGACATGGAAGGTACTTCAGCCATTAATGATGCAATGAAGCACTGGGTACCGAAGAGAGTTTTTTAGAAGTATAATTTTATTTTGAATGTATTTAGTAAACAAATGTCAACGAGAACTTTTGTGTCGAGGAATGGTATAAGTTCTTTACAAATATTAACTTGTATTCTGAACTAAGATTGCTTGGTCAAGCATAAATCTATGCTAAATCAATAAAGGTTGACTCAGGATACCTCATTCAATTCTAAGATAGCCTTTAGCACATCTACTTTGGGTCACTGTGTTGCACATGAGTAATTAATGTGCCATAGTTGATATAAACCAGCAGTAGTTGAGCAGTTTTTAAATGTTTGCCTTTCCTTGATGATTGGAAGTAAACACCTCAGTACATGGTATGCCACTCATTTCTGCTTAATATTAAAATAGAATATCAAGGGACAGCTGGGCGGCTCACTTGGTTGAATGTCAGACTTTGGCCTAGGTCGTGATCTTGCTGTTCCCGAGTTCGAGCCCGCATCCGGTTCTGTGCTGACAGCTCAGAACCTGGAGCCTGTTTCAGATTCTGTGTCTCCCTCTCTCTCTCTCTGCTCCTCCTCTGCTCATGCTCTGTCTCTCTTTCCCCAAAATAAATAAACATTTTTAAAAAATTTTTAATAGAATATCAAGATATCTCAGCAGAAACCCATATTCCACTTCAGAAGAGAAGCACTCAACTTCAGTCGGGTTTTATATTATATGTTCGCTAGTTTATGCATTGATCGTGCGTGTACATGATTTTATATTAAAAGGGAGGCAAGATCCCGATCCGATGGACATCACCAGAAGCTATAGCTTACCGCAAGTTCACGTCAGCCAGCGATGTGTGGAGTTACGGGATTGTTCTCTGGGAGGTGATGTCCTATGGAGAGAGACCATACTGGGAGATGTCCAATCAGGATGTAAGTATTTGTAGTCAATGAATTATGGGTTCAGATTAAGAGATCAAGCTGTGCAAGGAAGTGGAGCATAATGAAACCAGGTGGCTCCCAGTTTGTGACATTGAAACAGAATACTTAGAAGAAATGAAATAGTTTCCAGGTCTTGCAAGGATATTAATTGAGTTGCTTTTACAACTTTACATGTTTCCCTTAAGCAGGGGTTTAGAAATGAGAGAAAATGAAGACATTTGTCGCAAGAATGTAAGGAAATAAGTGACCGCAAAGATAACCAATACGTATAGGGGACTGTTTGAAGTATTTTTGCTACAGAAGTGCTTCTATGTAATATTAATAAACCACATTACTGCCACCCTTCAGTAGGTTTAATTAATGATCTGTGCCAACATTTTGTTTCCTTAAACATAGTATTTCCCAAAGTCAGACAAAACAGCCAATCTGCAGTATGTTGTTTCTCTTCATGTATTAAACTTGCACACGAATTTAGTTACACACCCTGAAGTGTCTGGATGGAAAAATGATCTTTAACTTTCTGTGGCAACTGTGATGTGATTTTTCAAAAGGATTTGTGTTTTTGTAAGTGATGCTTTGCAAATGCTTCGTCAAAGGATGCTATTGACATGGGATCAGCACTCAGAGATTTTTCTTTATGCTTAGCCGGAGACTATGAGCTGGATCTTAAAGATTCATAAGATGGAAAGCTGAGATGCTTTTAGTCATTTCCTACTCACTACATACAAAACTGCTTTTACTGTATTTGGATATAAAAACCTTTCTGTACTTCTCTAGTCAAGCTGCTTTCTGTGACAGTGCTGGGAAAATCGGACTCTTCCACATCTCTGTTTTCCCAATCTTCTCTATATTAGAGGATCTCAAAGTGAGATCTCTGGACTACCACCTCTAGCGTGGCCTGGGAATTTGTAGTAATGCAAATTCTCAGGCCTTCCTCGAGACTGACGAACCAGAGGAGAGCCATCTTTGTATTAATAAGTCCTCACAGTAAGTTTGAAAAATCACTGTTTTGGGTGATTTAAAAGTACAAATGAATTAATAGTTACTTCATGGTTCAGCACATAGGATTTTACCTAAGGAATTTACTATGACTTGAAAGGTACCATTTGAATTAAGTCCAACTGAAATCTGTAGACTTTCTCTGCACTCATTCATACATGAACAATATTCCACATACCTCTGTATTACCAAGTAATAGTTTCTTTGTAACTCTGAGTTTCCTATAGAATGTTTCCTATAGAATGTTTCTTTTGATTTTATTCTGCAAAGTATCTTTACAAATGCTTCTTTCCTAAATTCACTTTCTCTGTCGATCTTCCTGTGTATAACATTTCCAGTTATGAATAATCTCTTACTTATTTGATAAGCTGTTATCCTTTCCAGCAACTTAAAATGGGAACTTTCTCACTTAACTTTAAAATATTCATCTTGGTGTGCCCTGCCCATGGAAAATAAAAGGAGTCTCAGCTCTTAAGTCCCTGGAAACTGCTTCTCACACAGGTGATCAAAGCTGTGGATGAAGGCTATCGGCTGCCGCCCCCCATGGACTGCCCAGCTGCATTGTACCAGCTGATGCTGGACTGCTGGCAGAAAGACAGAAACAACAGACCCAAGTTTGAGCAGATTGTCAGCATTCTGGACAAGCTTATCCGGAACCCGGGCAGCCTGAAGATCATCACCAGTGCAGCAGCAAGGTGACACTTAGATTTTACATTCTGCACTCACTCTGAAATTGATGTATTTTCTATCTCCAGGGTATTAATTTTTTTTTCCTCCCACCTCCCTCATTGCATTCTTTGAAACTCGTATTCCCGAGTAATGGAGAAAAGTGTCTTTTTTTTTTTCTTTCTTTCTTTAAAAAAAAGATCTTCCAAGAGGAATTATCCATGATGATAAGATTCAGAGATAATTTCTAACGTCCATCTTGACTAGGAATTAGTCTACATTCAGGCTTGTGTTTAAGTCTTTGGAAAATAGGAACCCCAGACACATAGCTCCTTTTCACTCTTTACTGTTTAAACAAAATTCTTTTAAAGGAAAAAAAAAATGAGTGGTGGTAAATCCTAGTGAAGTCCTGATTCATTCCTCATTTAAAGTAAAGCTTCAAAAATAAAAATGCTTCTAAAATATTGCACCGGCTAGCAGAATGCAGTTTCTCCCACCGTGTAATTAAACAAAGTTTGTTTAACCCATATCATGTGCCAACAGCTTTGTTAGACATCGTAGAGAAGAAAACTGAGAATGAAAGTGTTGGTGTCCCCAGACTGCAACACAAATGTCAGTACATGATAGCCATAATGCAACCCAGAATGCATGACATCCATTAGGTTTTATGCATCTCCCGCCTAGTTAAGAATCACTCAGTTCTCCTCATGATGTTGGGAAATGGAAGTGAAAATGTATCTGAAAAAGTGCAATTAAAGAAATGGGGAAGAAGAGATGAATTTTGCCAGGGCCACGAGAACAAAGAAGTGTTAATATATTTAGTACTTCCTAGTGAAACTAAAGGCAAAGCTAACTGTCATGTTTAATGATTTATATTCTCATTGTACATATAAGAGAAGAACAATTCTTTTACATTCTAATGATATGTGCTCTTATAGGACGGTTATATGGTTTTAGTAAAAGAACTACACTTCGTGTGCCTAGAAATCCACAGTATTAAGTGACACGTATAAATGCTACATAGTGATGATTTACTGTGACTCATGTGTAAGAGATATAAAATACTGCCTTACTGGTAGGAATTTCTTTCTTTTTTGCTGTCTTTATTGATAATCACCAAGAATTATGACTCTCAAACTGATAGAGCATTTGCTGTTGCACTTTATAATCGTGCATGTGATTTTTTTGACATTAAAAGGAACCATTCTTTTGAACATACATGATCCAGCTTTTGCACTATATTTGGATAAAATGAATAAGGGGAATCTGAACCAAAGTCTTAATATCAGTATCTAAAATTTATAGATTATTTGTTGAAAATAGCATTTAGGGGTCACTAGATTGAACTTGACATATTCTTGTAGGAAAAACTACTCATAATTTATCCTGTAAGAATGAATCTCTATCCCAATCTTCACAGAGAGAAACTGTACAGACTCTTTTGGATATCCAACTGACAGTTTGACAACCAACAGTATAACAAACCCATCCTTCCCTGAGCCATAGGGTCCTTGTTTTGTACCCCAAAGCCATTTCTTTTTATCCTTACTCAATATCAATCCTAGAGAAAAAAAAAACTCCACATTTTTTGATTATTTCCATATCATAAAGAAAACATTCAAACCATTTCCATAAGATGGTATTATCAATATAAAAACCGACCCATCTAATAGGATCAAGGGATATTTAACTCCACTTCTGCATGGAAAAATGGTGTTAATATCATATTGTAGTATGTCAGGATATCCAAATTTTAGCACACTTCTTAAGTTCATTTTTCCATTCTTATTGAAATTTAATATTATTTCTCCTAATATATATTCTTTTGTAAATGTTTATGTATTTTGAGAAAGAGAGAGCAAGCGTGAGCAGGGGAGGGGCAGAGAGAAAGAAGGAGAGAGAATCCCAATCAGGCTTTGCTTGACTAACTTAGCCACTCAGGTGCCCCTCTCCTAATATATATTCTTTAATACTTGAATAAATTCTGTGTATTTTGTCAGAAAACATGTAATTTTCGTGAAAATATTTTTCTAATAAGTGTCATACATCTTGATTCACTTAAATATAAAAGTCTTAGAAATTATGTTTATAGGTTTACTTATTGCCATTAAAACACACAAGTGGGTGGATTGCATCATTGTAAATTTATTAGTAACAAACAAGTTGCCATGCAACAATGTCAAGAAAATATTTATTTTTCCTTTAGAAAACTTGCTTTCCCACTTTGACAATGATTATTTCATCCTTTATCATAACTGATTAAACTCATTCCCTTCCCCCTATAATTTTTCTGTGATGCCCTTGCCACATACTTCATCAAGAAAATGCAAGCCATCAAATGGGAAATTCCAGCAGCAAAACAAAAAATTACTGGTGCCCGCACCCATGCGTCTTATCTTTTTCTCCCCCTCTCTTTCTCTAATTACAAGAGAGGAAGAGAGGAAATGTCCCTCTATTTGTCAGAGGCAAATCCTTCCTTTCTGTCCCTTGCTCTCCACTCTTTCTCCCTCTCCTTCTCCCTTGTATATCCAGGTCCTTTTGTTGGCAGAACCATTGTTATAGAAATATGTTCTATTACATTGTTTCTCAAATTTCCCTGGCAAGAAGAATCACTGGGAGGAGCTAATTAAACATTCAGCTATCCAGGTCTCGCCCAACTACTGATCCAGAATGTCTAGGAAAGGGGAGTGGAATTTGGATGCTTGATAAAAACTTCAGGTGATTGTTGTCATAAAGGCAACTTAGGAAATGCTATTTACCAACATTACCTCTGCCAGCCTCACATCTCTGCCAACTCCTTCCTTATTTGTCTGCGAGCCTTCATGGCCAAACTTCTCAAATAAGTTTCACAGTCATCTCAAACTTAATATTCTGAAAGTTTATGTTTTTATTTTCTCCTGGTAGCCTCATCCTTCCACCACTTTCCTAATTTAGTTTAATATACCAGCACCTATTCATTTGCCCAGTCAGGATTAGACTAATTCTTCGCACCTCTTTCTTGCCCTCCACACTTTGATCTAGAAGGTCACTGGATCAGCATGATCCATCCCTCTCCCTTTCCACTGCAAACCCCGTCTGCTATGACTGTTTACCCCTCTGGCTGAGACACTGCAGTGGTCTCCTGACTTGTCACCCTGCTTTCATTCTTTCATTCATTCATCTTTCATTCATCTTTGCACATAGCCTTCTGAATTTTCTTATCAAAATACATGGAATTTGGGGTGCCTACGTGGCTCAGTAAGTGACTCTTGCTTTTGGCTCAGGTCATGATCTCATGGTTTGTGAGTTCGAGCCCCGCATTGGGCTCTGCACTGACACTGTGGAGTCTGCTTGGAATTCTGTGTCTCCTGTCTCTCTCTATCTCTCTCCTGCTCGTGCCGTCTCTCTCTCTCTCTCTCTCTCTCTCTCCCTCTCTCAAAATTAATCAATAAACTTAAAAAAATATGTGATTTAATTTCAGTCACTTTTTTATAGCCAATTTTGAACTGGAAAAAAATCTAGACTCTTGTTGACAACTTAAATAGCCCTGCTTTTCCGATGTCATTTCTTTTATTCAAAGGTTACTTTCTTCATATTTCAACAACTGTTTATTGTATGCTAGTATACTATGTGCTAGACATGTGTAGACTCTGGAGAATGGTGGAGAAGGCAAAAATGGTCCCTACCTTGCCAGAGCTTAAATTACAGAGGATGTACAATAGACAACAGACAAGCACAGATTATAGGAAGGAAATAAATAGATAGTTGTGATAGATAGTAAAAGGGTGATTGGGCAAGAACCCTCTGTGGAGAGACATTTGAGCTAAGACCTAAAGAAAGAAAAAGAGCCGGCTGTCTAAAGAGCCCTACCCCCTCCGCGCGCGCACACACACACACACACACACACACTCCTAAAAAAAAGTATTCTTGGCATAGGAAAAAGCAACTGCAAATGAGTTTGGAGGGTTCTAGAAAGTGGCAGAAGGACAACATAACTGAAGAGCAGTAGGGGAAGGAAGAGTCTGTCATGAGTCTGAGAAAGCAAACAGAAGCCAGAGCACTTGAGGCTACCCAGGCCATGTGAGGACTTTGGAATTTTTTTGAAAAACATGAGGAATCCATTAAGGCATTTAAAGCAGAGAAGCAGCGTGATTTGATTTACATGGCTGCTTTGTGGAGGGAGGGCGAAAAGTGTGAAGAGAGGGGCATTGCAAGCTTCCAATCTCTGTGCCACTTCCACTTAAACAACGCTCTAGCCTCAGTGGCCAGCGTCAAGTTCCTTCAGAAGGCCAAGGCATTTCAGGTATGAAGACAGTAGCACATGCTGTTCTCCTTATGTTAGATTCTCAGTTTCATCCCTTCCTCCCTCTTCTGCAACTTGTATTGATTGAGGCATTCTCTGGCAACATCCTGTAAAGGCCCACACCATTATTTTTTATACAGAGTGCCATCACGGTTTTAACTCACTTGTGTTTTTTCTCTTTTTAAGTATCTATTTCTCCGATAATCCTAAGCCCTGTGAGATTCGATGCCATGCTTCTCTTGTATTACCAGTAGCGGGTTGGTACTGGGAATTCAATAATATCTATTAAGTACATGAGTATACATTTTCTAAAATAATAAATGTCCATTTCAATAGATACACGATTTTTAGAGAATATTCTAGGTTTTTTTTTCTATTCATTATGTAGGTTTCTGCAGATGTTAGTCATAATACTAAAAGCTTAAAATTTTCTTCTCAGCAAAATTTCATGTCTTTCTGCCACCTCAACTTCAAAAACATCCTCCTCCAAACACACTAGGAGCCCATCACAATCTGAGTTTGTGAATGACACGAAGACTTCAGGTTTCTGAATGACTTCTCTAGGTCAATGTACAGAGTTATGCCTAGAAAGTCCTATGGGAAAATAACATTATTCTATCATTCCTATAGGGATGATGTTTTCCAGAGTCATCCTGAGTGGAGTTAGTTTTGTGGCAAACTTTATTTCTTATATTATTACAGAAATCCTTCTATAATGCATCATTTGACTTCTGAGCCTTCAGTAGAGTTGATGATTCGTAACAGAATCTTTCCCAGAGAGTCTTACACTAAGAGTTTCTTGGTGACTATCACTGCTGGAAGTGGAAAGGTATATGAGCCCGTGGACAAGGTGTGCGTGCTAAAAACTTACTTGGATGTTGGAAACGGTGGTAAGGAGAGAAGGAAAGTTATATTAAATTTTATGCCATGTTTGTCTTCTAGTAATTGATTTCTTTTCCTAAAAGTAGTATAATTAGAGGAGACATACATGAATTTGAAGTTTAGACAGTACATCAAAATGAAACCACAGATGTTTATTTAGCAGTTACTTTGTGCAAGGCATTGTACTATGCCCTGTGGTGATCAGTTGCAGAGAAGAAGTACCTTCTGAATGGTGGATGAAATTTCTGTGAGCACATAACAGCGTTAATACTAGGGGAACACTGTGCAAAAAAGACACAAAAAACTTAGGATCCTTCCAAATTTTATTGCATAATACAATTCTGCTGGAATATAGTATGAAGAAAGAGCCTGATCGATTATTTCATCATATAATGGAAGATTTAATGTCATTAGAAATCTGGGCTTTGGGGGCGCCTCAGTGGCTCAGTCGGGTGGCTTGATTTCAGCTCAGGTCATGATCTCATGGTCTGTGAGATCAAACTCTAATCAGGCTCCACACCGAGCGTGGAGCCCGCTTGAAATTGTCTGAATGTATGTCTGTCTCTAAAAAAAAAAAAAAAAAAAAAAAAAATCTGGACTTTTGTCTTTGAGGAAAAGAGGAGCCATTGAAGATACTTAAAGGATATGTAGTTCTGTGCCTATGGAATAATTCTCTGGCAGCTATACCTAAGAACTGGAGGTGAAGAGGTTGGTAATAAGGATTTTGAAGGTGATTGATTTCCGTAGTCTAAGAAAGGACTTCCTCTAGAGTAGAGCAGAGGAAATAAAAGGAAAAGATGTGAATTCAAAAAAATTTCCTGAAGTATTATAGGACATGGTGGCCAATGAGATGTGCAGAGTGACAGGGAAAGTATCGGAGAGTACTTCCAGGTTTTGAACATGGAGGACGATAAGAACAGTGCTTTCGCTGACAGCATAGGAAGGGCGTTAGGAAGAACAGGTCTGCAAGGCAGATGAGCACAGGTCTGCAAGGCAGATGAGCACTTTGGAACAATGAGACCAAGTCCTGCAAGAAACTAGAAGTTTATATCTCAAACTGGGGAGCCATTAAAACTGGATAATCAATTTAGAACCTTCTCTCTATAAAGAAAAAAAAACTCATAGAAACTTGCTTAATAGTACAAATCTCAATCTAGGAATGCTGGGTTTTACCATAAATATACCTATTTTTTTTCTAAAATTTTAATTTCTAGTTAAAGTTCTCATATGGATTTTGAAGAGATTTTTTTATATTTTTTTAAGTTTATTTATTTTAAGAGAGAGAGAAAGAGAATGCAAGGAGGAGAGGAGGGGTGGAGAGAAAGAACCCCAAGCAGTCTCTGCACCATCAATACAGAGCCGGTTGCAGGACTCGAACTGACACACCATGAGATCGGGACCTGAGCCGAAATCAAGAGCCAGACACTCAACCAACTGAGCCACCCAGGTGCCCTTGGATTATCAACAGATTTTAACCTCCAAATAGAGATTTTAATCTCTGAACACTCCAAGAGTGTTGGTTCATACAGGTCGCCAATGAGTCATCCCTCCTCCCAATCTTCCAGATTGAACTTTTGAGCTTCTCCTTGCTGCCTCTGGGGTGCCCTATTATCTAGGAATCTTTCTGAAACTTCTAAAATGCCTCAGTCATTTAGTCCAGAAGTCACTAACTAAAATGTGTGCAAGAGCCAAGAAGATAATTGAAATGGGTATATGCTTCCATCCTATGTAATAAGATGCTATGGTAGCTCATGAGGATTTCAGGCACCTTATGAGGGGATTGTGGAGCCAATTAATGCCATTGGATGGAAATCCTAAAAGGAAAACGGTATGAAACATTCAAAACTATCTCAAAACAGTAAGCCACTGCATAAACTTCTACCCAGAGAGAAAGAAAATGGTCTCTTTAAGCTGTGGGGAACAGTACCAATCACAGAGCAGAAGAATATGAAATGGTTAGTAGAAACAAGGAATAGAATTACACATGTGACTTAGACCATTACGGAATCCACAGCTCAAGGAATTTTCCAAAAGTGGATAGAATGAAGTGTGTTATCAAAAGCTGCTGAAGAGTGAGCAAACAAAAATACAACTGAAGAAAGAAAGCCATTCAGTTAAGCAGTGAGCATAACATTGGTTTCTTTTTAGAGGAATATTTTGATTATTTTAGAGTGATAAATGAGATACAAAATTTTAAGAGGTTTAGTTATAATTAAATAATGAATAAGCAGGGTGAAGACAGTGTTTTTGAGAAATTTAGAAAAAAATACAAATATAATGTACATATAGAAAATGGTAAAAATAAAACTCCCTCCCATTTTAAGAATTGAAGAAATCTTTCTTAAAGAAGTTTTTGACAAGCTCTATTAGAAAGCTGTAATCATCAAGACAGTATGGTACTGGCACAAAAAAGACACTCAGGTCAATGGAACAGAATAGAGAACCCAGAAATGGACCCATAAACATATGGCCAACTCATCTTCGACAAAGCAGGAAAGAATATCCAATGGAATAAAAGCAGCAAATGGTGTTGGGAAAACTGGACAGCGACATGCAGAAGAATGAACATAGACCACTCTCTTACAACCATCCACAAAAATGAACTCAAAATGAATGAAAAACCTAAATGTAAGATAGAAAACCATCAAAAGCCTAGAGGAGAAAACAGGCAACAATCTCTTTGACCTGAGCCACAGCAACTTCTTACTAGACATGTCTATGGAGGCAAGGAAAACAACAGCAAAAATGAACTATTGGTACTTCATCAAGATAAAAAGCTTCTGCACACCAAAGGAAACAATCAACAAAACCAAAAGACAACGGATGGAATGAAAGAAGATATTTGCAAATGGCATATTAAATAAGGGGTTACTATTCAAAATCTATAAAGAACTCATCAAACTCAACACCCAAAAACAAATAATCCAGTGAAGAAATGGGCAGAAGACATGAACAGACACTTTTCTAAAGAAGACATCCAGATGGCTAACAGACAGATAAAAAGGAGTTCACCATGACTCATCATCAGAGAAATACAAATCAAAACCACAATGAGATACCACCTCACACCTGTCAGAATGGCTAAAATCAACAACTCAGGCAACGACAGATGTGGGCGAGGATGCAGAGCAAGAGGAACCCTTTTGCACTGCTGGTGGGAATGAAAACTGGTGCAGCCGCTCTGGAAAACAGTATGGAGGTTCCTCAAAAAGTTTAAAATGGAGATACCCTATGACCCAGCAATTGTGCTACTAGGTATTTATCCAAAGGATATAAAAATCCTGATTTGAAGTGGCACATGCACTCCAATGTTTATAGCAGTGCTATCAACAATAGCCAAATTATGGAAAGAGCCCAAATGTCCACTGACTGACAAATAGATAAAGGAGATGTGGTATATATATACAATGGAATATTACTCAGCAATAAAAAAGAATGAAATCTTCCCATTTGCAACAATGTGGATGGAACTAGGATGTATAATGCTAAGCAAAATAAGGCAGAAAAATATCATATGATTTCACTCACATGTGGAATTTAAGAAACAAAACAGATGAACATAGGGGAATGGAAGGAAAAATAAGATAAAAACAAAGAGAAATGTGAACTATAAGAGAATCTTAAATACAGAGAACACACCGAGGGTTGCTGGAAGGGTGTTGGGTAGGGGAACAGACTAAATGGGTGATGGGCATTAAGAAGGATACTTGTTGGGATAAGAACTAGGTGTTACATGTAAGTGATGAATCGCTAAATTCTACTCCTGAAACCATTATTATACTATATGTTAACTAACTTGGATTTAAATAATTTTTTTTAATTTCTTGATAGAAAACAGTTCTATAAAAATAAATTGAAAATGGTCTTACAGTGATAAATTTTCTCTTCCTTCCTAACATGTAATTTAGTTATACAGATAGGAGAAATATACAAAATTCATTTTTTAAAAGAGACTATTTTGAAGGATTAGTTTTATACTATTTAAATTAATGTCATGATATACATTTTTATATTATATAAATATTCAATTGCCTTTACATTGTATATAAGATATAGCTCCTGAATTTAAATAAATTATTCCTATGAATATAGCTAAATTAAAAATAAAGAAGATTAACAATAGAGAAAAATGAGAGATGAATTAATTCACTTCCATTCAGGCAATAAGATGGCCTCTTTAATTTTTGGATACTTTTGTATATAAAATGAAATAGATCAATTATTTTTAAATTCACAGAATTTTCATACTCCAGGCAGTTATATTATTTAATAGTATTATAAATTTATGGAAAACACATTTTTGTTACAAAGAATTAAATACATTCCATATATTGAGAATGGAGGTCTAAAGTGAAGGTAACCAAATTCATGGCATAAGATCTTTTTGTTTGTTTGTTTACATTTTTATTTATTTTTGAGAGACAAAGATAGAGCACACGTGGGGGAGGGGCAGAGAGAGAATGAGACACAGAATCTGAAGTAGGCTCCAGGCTCTGAGCTGTCAGCACAGAGCCCAGTGCGGGGCTCCAACTCACAAACTGTGAGACCATGACCGGAGCTTAAGTTGGACGCTTAACTGACTGAGCCACCCAGGCACCCCTCATGGCATAAGATCTTAAACAATATATTTAATAGTAATTTACAATGAAGTTCTGGATACTCTGGTTTCTCTTCAGATCGCACAATGAAGTTCTGGAGATCCAGTTGTACTTAGTTAACTTATTGAAATGATTTAACTATATTGTTCCATTCCATCGATCACTATCTTTAAAGGGACTCATATTTATTAACTTGCAAGATAAATGGAGCAATACTAGTAATTTTTCCCTGTTAAAGGCACTAAATTAGTATAAATCAAAGCTTCTGATCGCTAAGAGAACAAAATATAATTCTTTTGAGAATATTTTGACAACTACTGCATCCTTTAAAAGAAGTCTAACAACCAAAAAAACAGTCTATTTCTCAATGTGACTTTGACCTCCAATTCTGAAACTGACAGGGTGACTTTCCTCACTAATCAAATATTATACAGAACTTTTTAGAGGGAAGCAAATATGCCAAATACCCAGGTGATTTTTTTTTTAATCTTAAAAATCAAAGTAGGTAATTTTGCCACTGGGAGGAATTAAACCAGCTGTAATAGCTATAACTGCTAAGATTCTTATCCTTAAGGCCTAAAGATAATTAAAATAAACACAGCAACTGTACTTCACCTTAATGTGTCGTGTATATCCTACTCCCCTGTTGGGAACTCTATATACTCAAAAAGGATTCTTAGTTACTGATGACAAATTAAATTTGCTTAAACTTTATCTGGAATTTTTAATGTTAGATATAAAAAGATCAAGACTGTAATAAATCCACATTTTAAAAAATTGGTAAATAAAAGATTTTCCCCCTGAAATATGATGAGAAGGCACCATTTCAAATTTAAAAAATTAACAATAAATTATAAAAGATATTGGAAAATTAGATTACTAATTTCAGACAATAATAAAGATAGATATAATTAATATTCTGCCTTTAAGAAACTATTCTTGAGTAAATATATTTCCTGAAACTGTTCAGAACAACAGACAATAAGTAGATAATTACAGTGGTATAGCATACATCTCCAGTATTATTGATATTTACTTCTAAACTCAGTTGGCATCCACTTACTTATTCAGGGAATGTGTATTCATTACTGTTTTTATTCATGAAAGATAAAGTCCTTTGTATACCAAAAGGAGTCTTTTCATGTTATAAAAAGATAACATTCAATCCTAGTGGTTTGGAATTCTAAAGCAATATTGAAGTAACATCATTATGAGAATATATTCTTGGGAGTGACAGTTGTTTATTGACATTGGGTACCCAATATCAGGTGCTAATTGGTATGAAACCTTTTGCAGGTAAAATAGGATTTAATCAGAAGAAAATATATATATACGTCTTTAATGCAACAGTATGAAAACCCATAAAGGAATAATTCACAAACTTAAATACAAGGAGGGAGAGAGAAGGGGAGGAAAGTTATTTTTTGCTTCCCCTGAGCAAACATGTAATTTCCATGATTTCTTTTTAATGACTGCGGTCTGCGGCCAGTAGGTACTGATTTATGAAAAGCTGTAAAAGATCAGGTGGAACTCTGCAGGACATCGTTTACAGCTGCATGGATTGAAACCTATCTAATTTGTCTAGTAAAAGTGTGAGCTCACAGTGCACATCACCCAGCCTATAAATTTCCCCTTCAGACCCAAGTCTGGGGCTGGGTCTAAAAAAAAAAAAAAAAAAAAAAAAAAAAAAAAAAAAAACCCAATGCCTGCAGCTGCTCAAAAAGCCCACATTCCCTTGGTGCGCATGAAGAGACATCACAGGCTCTTCACAGTGAGAGACAAATTCCTATCCATTGATAAACTCTCCAGATGTCCTCTCAGAGGAGGAAAGGAACCAATTTTTATTTGAATTCCCAAGAGAAATCCTGGAAGTGGAAAAATGATACTTTGCAGGGCTGGTTATTCTGAGGTCACTGGCATTAAAATTAGGCCATTCTTTGTCTTCATTGTACTTTGATCCAAGTAATAAACAGAAAAACTCAGTTGGGGTCACTCTAATCCCTAATCTGCACGTCCTGTTCTATTTCAATTTGTTTATACTAATTTTCTCTAAACTCTTGTTGAGTCTGGCTATAGTGTTGAGTTTAAAAATACAAACCATTTTGAACTAAGAAGAAAAAAAACTCTGCATTTTGCTATTAGGCACAGTTCATAAATATTCTGAATAAATGTCCTGGGGTTTGATTCTTCATACCCACAAACCCATAAATAAAGGAGTATTGCTGTTCATGGGACCAAGAGTCGACAAGAGTCGACATTAGAGTCTATGCTACAGCTACTGTAGAAATCCAAGCTGTGGTGTGTGCCTGTGTGCATGTGCACATATGCCTATAGATGGTTTAATATATCATTGTCTTCTACGTATGACTTCATTTTTCTTATCAAAATTTCTTACACCTGATTTAATGTTATTCCTATCAATTTTGTTTACTAATTCAGTGGCTTACCCAGAGGGTCCAATGTTACATCTAATGCTGGCTAGTGACAAAGGCTATTTTACCCATGAGCGTCATGCTAAAACAATCCAAGAATATCGTGTAAATTTTGGAATCTAGCCTGTATATCTGTATCTGTGATTCCTCAAAATCCTAGGGAAAAAAAAAAAACAAAGGCAAGAAATTTATAATTATTAAAATAAGCCTTTTTTTCAGTTGAATAATTTAAAGAATCATAGAGAACTATTTATACATATGCCCCAGGAGAGAATAATTTATAAAATGTTATATTTTGTAGTTTTCTAGGTATTCCTTGGAGAAATCAATGATTTTTAAAAATCATTTCTAATTTTTGTTTCTTTTTTTCCTTTTTTTATTTTTTTTATTTTTTTTAACATTTATTCATTTTTGAAAGGCAGAGAGAGACAGAGCACGGATGGGGGAGGGGCAGAGAGAGAGGGAGACACAGAAACAGAAGCAGGCTCCAGGCTCTGAGCTGTCAGCACAGAGCCCGACGCGGGGCTCAAACTCACGGACCATGAGATCATGACCTGAGCCGAAGTCGGCCGCTTAACCGACTGAGCCACCCAGGCTCCCCATCTTTTTTTCCTTTTTTTAAGATAACCTCTGATTATTAGTTAAAATTAAACCATAATATATAAATATGTTACATTCTCTTTAAGTTTAATTTTTAATTTATAAATTAAATACTTGAGGTAGAGAAGATTGAAATAGTTGAGTTTAGTCTCATGGAAAGAAGGTCTCAAAAGTCCTCCATTTTCAGCTGTCTCCCTCTCTACAAATGATCATGAGAAAAAGGAAAGTAGCTATCGATCTATATTTTCCACACAAGATGAAAATATAGACAGAACCATACTGTCATGTTGCCAACTTTTTCTTCAACTCAGTATTAAAATTTCCTTAATATTTCACTTTTATCAAATAAAAAAATTAGTTAAAAACTTATTTTTATCAAACACATTCCATATATCCCCATCAAAATCCAGATGGATAGTCCATTTACATTTTTTCATGTGTCTCCACCAACAGCATGCAGGGTTAGGACATGGTACAAATTTGTTCAGATTTGAGAATGTTAACTTGTTTCCTATGTATCAGGGAGTGAGTTGGAGAAATATTATCAATAGTGATAGAAATCTCCTAATTAAAAATTGCTTTTAAATGTGGGTAGAGTTGGCATATTTGTAGATTTGCTCTACAGAAAGATTTTCTCATGAGAATATGAGCTTTACCACATTTCCTAGATGATAATCAATGGTTAGTATTCATTGATAAAACACTATGCAGTTTAATTTCATCAAGATGGTTCACTTTGTTATTTCATGCTGTTTCTAAAAATATTATTGAATTGGTACTTTAGAGAGCTGAATTTGTTTCTAAAACAAGGACAAATCCATGGTAGTATAGTCTTCATTTGTTTTGATATCCTCTGATAATTGTAAATATTGAATTTAAGAACTTCAAAAAACAGATTTCATTCAGGCAAAGCATTAATTTTTAACATTTAAGAAAATGCAAAGTTTAGTTAACAAATCCTAATATTGGAGATTTTTAAAATAATAATTTTAAAAAGTTTTAAGAGCTCAATGCTGATCAAATTCAACTGCAGTATCATAAAACATGAAAGATTCTGCATGGTAACTCTAAAAAAGTACAAATCTAAATGCACCTTCTCAATTATAAGTTAAAGATTAGGTTATGACACACAGTTTCAATGTTAGTAATATATTTTACTGCAGTAATGAAAACAGAAACTACAGAAATCAGAATAGCATATCCATTTGCAAGCATTGGTTATAGAATGATTGTGAGGTTGTAAAAGTTATTGGCTATTCAAATGAGGCCCCCAATTATACCTGCTTTACAAGGTTGTTGCCCTATTATGCTCATAAGATTATACATGACTAAACTTTTAATTGCTCAGAAAGATCATTAACAAGAATACCACACTTCCAGCAGCTTTTATAAACTGGGACTTATTGTGTTATTTTCTTTTTGAAGTTTTAAAACCTTCAACCATTTGACAAGATGTGTTACCTTATGTCAGAGCAACAAATAGCTAACCGATAGCATATTATATGTCCACATCTCTGAGTATTCCTTGCGTAAGCAATCTTTTTTAAAATTCATTAATCTTCAGTTGTGTGAAATCTCTTGTGTTCATCATTCCCATTTTACAGGTGAGAAAGCAGACAAGATAAGAAATCACTGAAGATCACACAGATAGTATGTGCTATAACCAGGATTCAACCCAAGCCTTATGGTTCCAGTGTCTGTGCACTGGACCACTACACTTTGTGGAATATAAAAGTTAAAGAGCCCACATCATGGAACTTAAATAAATTCAGATACACATAAATTTAAATAAATAAATGTAAATTTAAATAAATAACTTAAAACAATATGAACTAAGTTCCACCTAAATGGTATAGCATAGTGGCCAAGAGTGTGGGCTTTGGAATAAAATAATTGGTGTCTAAATCCCAGCTCTGGCTCTTCTGCCTGAGGAAACTCAGATGTGTGAATTAATCTCTTTCGGTTTCAGTTTCCACTTCTATTATAGGGACATAGCATTGGTACCTGTTGTAAGAATCACAGTCCTTCCTATCTGTGTACTATGCGGAGTATAGACCCCAGTACATTAGAAGTGTTCGTAAATGTTCAATGCAATCATTGTTGCTGTTGTTGTTATTATTCATCTCAAAACAAAGGGCTTCATTAGTGCTTTTTGCTCAAGCTCCTTCCCTTAAGAGAAGAAAATAAAGTCAGTTGTCTATCTGGTCCCAGTCTTATGAGTCAAAGGACAATTAACGTGTCATTGCGATCTGAAAAAAACACCCAAAGGGCATTTTACCAATAGGCTGCTGCTTTTGGCTCTCCCAGAATGAAAATATGGTCTCCTCTGTTTCTTTCATGTCCCTGCTGTTCCTTAGATTCACCAGATCTTGCAGTTGGTCACAGATGTATGGTCAGACCTGTCATTATATAAAACAATTCTAAACGTTTCCCCTTAATGATGATTGTATTGTGCAGTATAAATCACAGTCACAGTACCAGTACCGATATTTTTCTCTCTTTCATCTTTCTCTATATGTCATGAAGTCCATTTAATATTGTCAATAGATGTGAGAATTTCATTTATTGTTACTCAGCTATTTTTTCTATTCTTTTTGTGATTTTCATTGTTAATGACATGTATGACATTATTTTCATCTGTGCTGACTTTATGTCCTGCTGTAAGTATAATCTAAGTTGCTCAACTGTCCTTTAGAAAGCAACCAATACAATATCTACAAATGAACATCTATAAAGCAAAGTATTCAGTGTGTCATGTCTCCTATAACTGTATCCTGAATTACCACCATCTTTGCTAATAGCTAAAGAAAATAAATTATCCAAGTATGTATGGATATATTTATGCATTCCACTGGCATAGTTTCAATGATTTACAAAGCAGGCATGAGTGGAAAAGGGAAGCACTGAGACAAGATGATTACACAGTATTCTTGCAAGCTGCCAGCTTGAACAGATGAAGCCTTCATGGCAGATAAATTCCACAAATAAACAGGAACACCACATGAAGTCTGGAAGTTCCTGCTGATGTTGGTGTCAAATTTTGACACGCAGCAACTCTGCTGATTCCTGATCTCTCTTCCTTTGGTGTTTTCTTTTCTTGCAGGCCATCAAACCTTCTTCTGGACCAAAGCAATGTCGACATCACTACCTTCCGCACAACAGGTGACTGGCTTAATGGTGTCCGGACAGCACAGTGCAAGGAAATCTTCACAGGCGTGGAGTACAGTTCTTGTGACACCATAGCCAAGATTTCCACAGAGTAAGGGAAAGCTTTTAAGACCGAATGATTCTGAACTTTCTAGTGGACATACGTGTTTCGGACTAATGAATTATAAATATATATAATATTATAAATATATATAATATATATAAATATTAGCTGAAACTCTGAGGTTCTTACTGTCTTCTATAACCACTGAGCTGGGTCCTGGGTCTCTTTGTCAATGCCAACTTCTAGAATTATGTATCTTGATGTGTCTTCCTTCCTCACCATAGCTCCCCACAATAGGTATTTCCATTGAACTATGACCTACTTCAGATAGACCAACAGATATATACCTGTTCCCTACTCCCAGCCCAATGACCCAAGTTCTTAATTTAGGACATAAGTAAACATAGCATTATGGTTAACTGCATTCCTGCATTTGTGATTTTCTATTATTGATAACAAAGCTTAACCTCTATGGAAATGGAAAATTAGGAACTAAGTGGATAAGCTGGTATACAGGAAAACACACTACAATCTAAAGGTAGTTTTCACATCTACTAAATAATTGTATATCATCATCTATTATTGTCTACCCTATGAAGGATATCATGCTAGAAAATGAAGTTATAAATAAGTTTAAGACATAATAGTATTGTTTTCCTTAAAAGGCTTATAGGAAGTTTGGAAACACAGGATATGCATAATTAGCGTGCATTAATGAGTGTTAATTTATGGTTTTGTGTGTAAATGTCAAAAATAACCAAGTATAATGTGCTGTATTTCCTAGACAGGGATTTTTGCTAATAGGAATCCTTTGATATGAACACATGGCCATAAGGGTAAAGGAGGTTTATAAAGAATCAGGTGAATCCAATGAATAATCAATGAAATTAGTCCCCATTCACAGGGTATAGTAATTGGGAACTGGAAAATGAAGAACGAGAAGCCATATTCTCCATCTCTCTGTGAATGAGAGCCGATTTAATATACTTCCTAATGTAACTGCATCATACTTTTCTTTTTTATGCCCAGTGACTTTTTTTTTTGTTTTGCATGTCTATGCACATGGCTAGACATGGTTTTCTCAGACCTAGGTCATACAATCTTGGTGTGTCCCTCAACTGACCAAGGTCCAACTGTCTTTTGACTCAGTCCTCAGGTGAGAAATTCTGGTGAGCTAGTCCCGCTTGCTTGTAGATTGGCTCTTCAAAAATCATATGCCATGTGCCATGATCAAAAGACCCAGGACAAGGTAACATGAACTTAGCTCTAGGAACCCGTTTCTGAGGATAAGATAGAGGACTATTCCAAAGAAAGAGGTTTCGTGTCAGGCATATACATTAAAATTATCCATAATTGGGGGCGCCTGGGTGGCTCAGTCGGTTAGGTGTCCAACTTCAGCTCAGGTCATGATCTCACAGTCCGTGGGTTCGAGCCCCGCGTCGGGCTCTGTGCTGTCAGTTCAGAGCCTGGAGCCTGCTTCGGATTCTGTGCCTCCCTCTCTCTCTGCCCCTCCCCCACTCATGCTCTGTCTATCAAAAAATGAATAAATGTTAAATTTATTTTTTAAGTATCCATAATTGTGTAGTGTACAGGGTCTGTTTGGAGACCAGGCCCATCTTTGTGTTAGAGTCTCCTACCTTAATCTTTGTTACATTAAATAAACTCTGTAGTGCCCTCAAGTTTCTTTAAGTCTTATCCTCTCCATCCAATATTTTAATATTTAGATGTTGAATATTTAAAGACTTTCATTGTCATCCTGTCAGTCATCTAAACAAAGTCACTGTGGAGAGCAACAGATTAGATGTCAAAAAGGAGCATGCAGGGGTGCCTGGGTGGCTCAGTCGGTTAAGCGGCCGACTTTGGCTCAGGTCATGATCTCGCGGTCCGTGAGTTCGAGCCCCGCGTTGGGCTCTGTGCTGACAGCTCAGAGCCTGGAGCCTGTTTCAGATTCTGTGTCTCGCTCTCTCTGACCCTCCCCCGTTCATGCTCTGTCTCTCCCTGTCTCAAAAATAAATAAACGTTAAAAAAACATTAAAAAAAAAAAAAGGAGCATGCAGTATAATTAATAGAGATACAAGTGCCTAACAAATTGGTAAAGCTTAGCATTTATGACATAGCATTCCAATCAGAAACCCTAAAGTTCACAAAAGTACTTTTAGGAAGGGTACGTTACTATTAAGAAGAGAATTTGTTCCTGGAAAATAAAGTCACTCTCGTGTACCTGACATGTGTTGGTACTTTTGTATGAAGTGGAACGTAATGTTTATTGAATAGACTTCGGACCCGATCAACAATACTCTTTGAGGTTCTGTGGTAGTTATTTTGATCAGACACAGTCCCAGGATATATTCATGTCTTTCAATATTTTTATAAATTCTCATTTTAATAATATAAACAATTCGGGTTACACTGTACAAGACACCTGCTTTAGAGCACAGAAGCCTAACAAAGAACAAACACAAAGTTGACCATTTTGAACCACTGCCAGGTTTTCAAAGGCAAAGGTCCACAAATGTTTATTCTCCATCAAACATCAACACCCAGAGCTTCTAGATAATGAAACCTCTACAGAAGTGGATTAGCAGAACGTTGTCAATATGATCAACTGCTAGCTCACAGTTTAAATATAGTCAGATGTCATAAGCTGTGAATGTGGTAAGAAGGCTATTTGCTTAAGACTGTGAAGTGGGAGCATTTGTTACACTTCTGACTTAAGAATGTATTTGTCTCAACACTGCATTGTTGGACGGTAAGCTCTTTTTGGTTGGTGAGAATATTTTCACTTAATTATTATTGTTATTATTATCATTTCAACAACACATGAACGTACATTGAAGTTGAAAGCTGACTTTTCCTGGGAGACTCGACTCTTTCAGGTGTGTCCTTCACACTGAGCCAGACGGTTTCACATCTCTCTGTATTTCAGTCCCCACAATGTTCTTTCTCCTGTCCTTTATCCTCAGTTCAGGGACAACATAAAATTAACATATATATATATATATATATACACACACACATATATGATGTATATATAATACACAATTTGGGGAAATCTAATGAGGCAACATTCTTACTGAAATGCTGTAAAATATCTAACTCAATAATTCATCCTACCTTTTGTAACCTTGGGCTTTTTTTGTTTAAATTTTCTTCCTTTCAATCTTTTGTGTGTGTGTGTGCCATCCAGACTCAATTCAGAAGTGATTCTCTTGCCCAAACAACTCTAGAGGCTCTCCTGAAATAAGACAAAATACCTAAAAAAAAAATTTTCACTTTTTTGTTCTTCTATCCAGACTCTCAACTCATAGGACAAAAGTCAATAAAGCTTCGTATCCAAATAAATAATTATCTATTTCAGTTAGTGTAGGGACTTCATTTACTAATCAAGTCATCTAATTTTCAAGTGAAATCCAGAAAATGTGTTTTGTTCAGTACAAATCACATTTTTTAAAAACATACTATTTCATAGCCTAAGTTGGATTTAGGAAGGTTAATGTGAAAAGGGAATGAAAGAGGGCAAGAGGGACTGTAGAAACTGAGAGAGAATTGAGTGTGGAGAATGAATATTAGGCAGATTAATTGCTACATGCCATTACCCTGCACCCTTGGATGCCATTTTCACAGTGCCATCACCTAGCCTTTGCCTTTGAAGTGCCAGATCGCTTATTAACTTCTGTTCTCAATCTTGAGCTGCTCTTTAGACTTGAACTTTTCCATTGCTCTTCTGAATAGGATAGTCAAAATGAGATAAGCACATGGAATGTTATTTAGATTACAGCAGCTGGATGTTTACAACTATTTTAGACGTGGCAGGGTGCTGGGTAGAAGACATTTTGGAAGGGGTAGAGAGGATGGAGGGAACATAAAACCCCAGCTAAGGCATAACCTAAAGAGATAATTATCTTTTTTTTTTTTTTTTTTTGAGAGAGAGAGTGAGAGAGTATGCCTGGGGGCAGGGAGGGGCAGAGAGAGAGCATTCCAAGCATGCTCTGCACTGTCAGCACAGAACCCGACGTGGGGCTCAAACTCACGAACCATGAGATTATGACCTGAGCCAAAATCAAGAGCTGGACACTTAACAGACTGAGCCACTCAGGCCCCTGTACTTTATCTTTTCTAATGTAATCCTTTGCAATGAATATATACAAAATTATGTATCTGATTACTTATGTTGGGTTTCAGGCACAGAATCTGAAACAGTTTTATGCACAAGATTTCTTGAGGAGTGCATTTGGGATATATATGTATTTTAAAAAGTGATGAGGGGGGCATTGAGCTATAGGAGAAAACTTGGCCCTTTTTATTGGAACAAGAGTCCCAGAGCTGGGCTGGCCCTTCAGAGCTGTCCCAAAGCGATCTGTGAACACCCTTCATCTTATTTTTTCTAGCTACTGGGGTATGGGTGCTTCAGTTCTATAAAAAAGGTCCAGACCAGACATCATAGCATGTCTTACTCTTTCACTGGAAGCATTGTTTTCTCATACAATACACCTCAGAAGCAGGGATCAATGTATGTAAATAACCTACATTACTCTAAGTGAGAGTTTCATTATCCACAGTTACACAGAGGAGCAGCCATATCGCCCCATTAGCCTTCCTCATGAAATAAGGCTGCTGGAGTAAAATCAAAGAGGACTCAGGCAAGATACAAGTTGTACATTGAGAATTTACCAGCCCCTTCAATGGCAGCAGGGAGGTAACCAGCAGGTCACCAGGATTTCATTCCCAGCCAAGGTGATAGGAATGCAACACAGTCTTGGTGAATTTTATGTAACAGATGTGTTAAGAGCATGTAAATTGCTTCTAAAATGGTACCTAGTGTCTGCTTGCACACCTTTGTTGCTTGGGAACTCATTTCTTAAGAAATCAATTGGTCCATTTTTGTAGAATTGAACTCCCAATTTTTCATTCTTTCCTTTATGTTCAGTATAAAGGAGCCCCTTCTGTGTGTGTGTGTGTGTGTGTGTGTGTGTGTGTGTGTACATGTGCGTGCACATATTTGCACGCATACTTTTTCTTCATGCCATTCTCGATGCTTCTTGCTAAGTGATACTTTACTCCTCTGTCATCTTCCCTGGATAAACATATTCTAGAGTATTGGTTCATTCTTTATTAAGTACATAATGAGCCCCTACTATTAATAGCCATTGTTCAGGGTGTGGTTAATAAGCAGAGTACAAAATGAGTAAGAATCCCCGTTCATATGGAATTCACCTACTTGTGGGACAAGATAGAGAATATAAATAAGTCAGAAAGAAAGGTATTATAGTGCATAGTGATAAATGCTTTGGAAGAAAATAAAACAAGAAAAGAAAATAGGAAATGCAGATATGGGTTCAAGAGGTTTTATAATACTAAATAAGAAGGTCAGAGAGGGCCTTCTGAGAGGGGTGTGTTTGAGTCAAGACCTGAAAGAGGTGAATATGTAGACAAATTATTTGAATCAAGGTTATTTAATTAATCATTTCCACATACTTAGCTAGGTCTTTTTTTCCCCCTAAGTGAAATTCCAAGGTAGTCTCATTGGATTTAAAGCTCATAGTAATCTAGAATGATCTCATCTTGATCCGTTGTCTTGATTATATCTGCAAAGTCTCCCATTTCCAAGTAAGGTCACATGGTAAGGTTCCAGATGGACAGAAATTTTGAAGGGACACTAGTCAACCCACCACACCATCTATTCTTCCATAAGAACATAGGTGGACTGGTCAGGATACAATACGTGGATGATGCAAAAATCAGAAAATTAGGTTCAAAGCACTGAGCTACATTACTGTACAAGCTTTGCTGACTAAAAATCCTCTGCTCATATATTATCCAGGAAACCAGGATTCTCACCAGACATGTTCTTCTTTTTTTTTACAGTGATATGAAAAAGGTTGGTGTCACTGTGGTTGGTCCACAGAAGAAAATCATCAGTAGCATTAAAGCTCTAGAAACACAATCAAAAAGTGGTCCAGTTCCAGTGTAAAGTGTTATTTCTGGAAGGAAGTGGTGGCTGTGGAAGATGTAGCATCGTTCTACAGACAGATGATAATGCTGGAGATGCTGTTCCAAGCCCAATAAGACACTCAGATATGAATACAAATGCCTTAAAACGGAATGAAAAACTCTTTATTTTCCCCTGTCATTTAGTGGATGGGAGGGGGGGGTGTACTTTGTTTTGTAATTGCTTTTTTATATTAGTTGGTGGGTTAAATTAAAATTCTTCAGCGTGGAATGATGAAGAACTAGCATAGAGCCATTGACCATAAACTGATTATCATAAAAGCAAAACAAGTGTAATAACAAAATGAACACAGTGGCTCTGTTTACTAATAGCCACAAAAGAAAAGACTTGTGATATTTTTATACACAGAAGAAATCTGTAACAGGTATTTTGTTTCTTTAAAAACAAGCAAAATAGAGGAATTTATACCTCAAACTATCTGGCCATATATACTACCTTTTTCACTGTATTATTCTCTTTTATCTGTTAAGAGCATATAGAAGTGAAGTTTGTAGTTGTTTTAAGTACTACATATTTTTAATTGTTAGCTTCCTTAAGTATTATCATGTAAAAATGTGTCTTAATTTTTAAGAAAAGTACATATTTATTTTCTTTTGAATTGTTTTTATTGTTTTCTATTTATGCTTTGATGATTTAATTTGGATTTGTTACAGCCAAGTGCCAAATGTTGTCTCAAATTGTCAGCAGTAGGAAACATGGTAAACTAGACATGGGGAATGATGGGTTTCTTTCTAGATTTTCTGAACCATCTGCTCTTATGTACCTATATCTCTGTATTAATGAAAGAAACCAAACCCCTTCATACACTACCCAGATCTCTCAGCTTGAATTATCTTATCCATTGTTGTCTCTCCATTGATTACAAACTGTATGCTCCTAATTTAGTGTGATATACTGGCTTATATGTCATGGATTCTCAATGACACACCTGCCCTGCTCTGGTGCTTAGAGGACAGACCATCAACTCCCTCCATTAGTAAATAGGCTACGCTAGAGCTCCTGCATAGAGAATAGCTACACTGGAGAGAATTCGAATCCTATGTAGATTGCTGCATCAATTGGCAACAAAGCCTATAGGCCAACGCATGAGCCAAAAAATCACTCACTGACTGGCTTTGAAATGTCACTTAATATCTTTGCTTAAACTTGTTGAGCTATTTATAGGGAATAATGAAAACGAAACTACTCATCTGCATCACTGGGGTTTAGTTAATTTAATTAAACATGGAGATCATCAATAGCAGGTATTAGTATCTTTAAAAGTCTTCCACTGATATGCACCTGTTGTAATTTTGATGTCTAACTTAGAAGCATTGAACTCCTTTGCCTTTATTGAGCATAAAATTTTCAAAAATAGCTGGTTATCTAGCAGATGACTCAAAATCTGTCGGCAGGAGAGAGATCTCTCCTTGGAAGAACTTAGATTTACTACTCCACACGGGCCAAATATAAGTGTACTCGGTAATATTTGAAACGATGTACCTGGTGGAGATCTAGCCACTAATATATTGCGAAGCAGCATTTTAGCTCTATCTATATTCTTTCTAATGCTGATATGCTCATGTAATGGGAATAAGAAATAAGAAGTGTATATGTCACAAGAATAGAATGAACAAATCAAAGCTGCAACCTGTATGTTCTTATGCAAAATGGAACACTATACAGCTTACAGTCACAGATCAAAATCCACAAGTGCTAATCTGTTGTAAATTTAGTGTAACAAGGCTTAGGTTGTGTTCCTTCATGTATGAAATTATTTCTTAGATTTCTGCAATATCCCTTATAGTCAAATCACCCTACTAGGATTCTGTATTGGATATATAAGAGCATGAACTTTTTAAAAAGATATATGCGATTATGAAATTAATTACAAATTTCACTTAAGCCCGCTAGAAGCAGCTAAAAAACATTCTTCTTTAATCAAACGTTTTGTTTGTGTCGTGGAATATTCATTAAGACCTAAATCTGGCTTCAATATCATCTTTTCCCATACTAGAATTTGCTTTCTTAGGTACCATTCTGAGCATCCTCAAAATCTGTGCATTTCATGAATTAATAGAAGTTGAGAATTGTTGAATCTATTTCACTTATTTTGGCTGTGGTTTCCATTTGAAAGTAGAGGTTATATCCACGGTATATTGCTCTTCGTTTTTTCCATGATTTTTCTATCTTACCTCTTATAAATTTACTTTGCATAATTTTTACCCTGTACATATGTAAACATAACAGTGTACGATTCTTAACTGTGGAGTAGAGGTACTAGAATGTTGATGGCCATCTCTTTGTACAGGAACTGCGTTGTCTTTCAATAAACATGAAACCACATCCCTTCACAATGTTATGTACCATATTATCTGTTCTGTATCTTAAATTTGATTTACATTTATTATTTATTTCTAGCAACTTGCCCAGTTTATGCTGTGCTAAGTATCAATTAAGCCATGTATAAATATGATATGATTGGCAATATGTATTTACTTTAAATTTGTGTTTTCACAAATTACTCCTTTAGTTTATACCGTACGATGTAGATGGCCTCTTACTAATGTAAAATGATTTGTAGTGGAAACATTTATATTTTTATAATAAACATAATGAAAATATTTTTTACAGATTGGAATACAGAAGTGGTCTTTGAAGCTTTTTTAAATATTATAAAATACGTGCTTCTTTAAACAGCAACATAATGAAATTTATATAGTCACAAAGAATGTGCTTCTGTTTCTTTTTTCTCCATTAGTGAGGAGTGTTCGTGTTATGTAGTCCACTTTGTCTAAATCTCCTTATTAATAAGCTACAAAAATGAGCAGTAAATATTATCTTCATAGTTAAAAAGCACAACTGTATGAGACAGTTCTCTTTTGATTATAAGTGACAAAATACAAGTTAGCTTAAGGGAAAAAAAAAGAACTTTGAGCCCATGTGGCTGAAAAGACTGGAGATAAATTTCTATACAGTAGGATCCAGGAGTAAGTCTTTTATTCTTTGTCTTCTTCACTTGACCCTATTTTTCTCCCAACTGGGTTAGTTTGCAAACTGTATCGTTTAAAATACTGCTCTAGTTCATATAATTCTACATTGTAATTACCGTGGGATAATAATTGCCCCTCATGCTTTGCTTGGCTCACAAGCCCTATGTGAGTCACTTTGGGCAGAAGAGTGAATTACTGAAATTGGCAAGTACTTACTTAGTCATGTGCGTGCCCTTGGAGACAGTGGGTGGGGTCAAGTGGAACTGATGATCTACAGGATTAGAGGTGTCAAAATGGTTTATGTCTAAAAGAAAGAATATCGTTTATGAGAAAAAGAAGGAAAGAATTCCGCACAAGCCAAAACAAAAATGAAAAGCAAGCAAACGCACACAACTACAAATAGCGCACTAAGAAACACCTGATACTTTTTATAAAGTAGGTCCCTAGTCATGTGCAATCTACCTAAAGAAAATGATTGTACATGAAAACCAAGAAAGCTAACTAACAATGTAAGGCAAGATCAGCCATCAGGAATTCCATAGAGGTAAGTAAAGTCAATAGGCAGAGGTCACAAAACAGCTCAGATGGAAGCTTACCTTGAAGGAGAAAAAGCATTTGATCATGTTGAGTAGAGAGTAACTTGTAAGCAGCATATTAGCTAAATAAAGGGGAAGAGGTAAAGAGGAATATATTTATTCATTCAGGAAACATGTACTAAGCAGTACCATGAAATAGGTATTTTGTTATTACCACTATTTACAAGCTAACTCATTCAATCTTTGCAACAATCCTGGGGCTACAGATTGCTCACTTTTAATATATGATGGAATCAAGACTCAGAATGTCCAAGTCACCTTCCCAAGATAATTCTAGTGAGTAGACTAATAGATATTTCACAGCTGGAACCTTCCTATTTTGTGTTCTTTCCCTAATATAATTGCTATTGTCAGCCCAAGAATGCTCCGGGGGGGGGGGGGGGGGGGGGGGGGGGTGGGGAGGAGTGACAGTGGCAATTTACAAAAATGATTTGGGGTGAGGCTATAGTAGACTGTATGATATTAGAAATCTACTTTGGTGCTGTAGGCATGAAGCTACTCTGCAATGGTGGCAATAGAATATGAAGAATGAAATGTGTACAAAGACATAAAGGAGAATTAGCAGAATTTATCAGTTTGATATAAGAATTATTCAAAAGGTTAAGAACGAAAGTGAACCATAAAACGTTAGGTCCTGAGTGGCTATGGAAATGATGGCACCATTAGAAGTAGGGAGTAAGGAGAAGTTAGTTTATGAGTTTGCTAAATTTATGGTGTTAGCCAAACCTTAATAAGTTAATAGGTCCTGAAAATGTGAGTCTGAAGCTTTAGAAAAAAGAATTCAAAGGTAAAATGTGTCTCTGAGACGATGCCAAGATCTATATATCTTTATGTATGGTGTACATACATATAACTTTGTCTTGGGCCACCTTTCTTACTTTCATGCCAACTGCTAAAGTAGGTAAATCTCCACATCCCATCAGCTTAAAATAGCAAAATAACAATGGTTTTTTTTTTTAACGTTTATTTACTTTTGAGACAGCATGAACGGGGGAGGGTCAGAGAGAGAGGGAGACACAGAATCTGAAACAGGCTCCAGGCTCTGAGCAGTCAGCACAGAGCCCTACGCAGGGCTCGAACTCACGGACCGCGAGATCATGACCTGAGCTGAAGTCGGCCACTTAACCGACTAAGCCACCCAGGCGCCCCAACATAACAATGTTTTAAATGCAGAATTACCCGAGACAGCTGTTTGTCGGGTGACCTTGGTAGCAGTGATTCAGATCCCGTGCCCTCTTCGTCTTGTGCAATGTAAGGCTTTAGAATCTTGTGCTCATGGCCCCTAAAATGGAAGGGAGTCTTGACTGTGGTGGAGTTTACAAGCCCGGCTTTCAGTGGCGCCTGTCACTTCTCCTCCCTTTCCATTGACTGGAAGTCGTATTGCTGTATTTGACTGCAAGCAAATGTGCAGGAAGTAGTGTGCCTAAATAGAAAAGTAAAAGGTTTTACAGTCTATAGAACAGTTGCTGCCACAAGTCCTTTTTACTTACATGTATAATATGTGAGAGGCAGGCAGTTCTAAAAGGCTGTTGAAAAAACATCAGTTTCTTGCTAACTTCACCCATTTCATATTCTCTACAGGCAACCATGTTTAACTCTTCTCTCTCTGCTTAAACCAAATACTTCTATTAATGGTCCATGTGTCCGCTCTGGGCCTGCACTGTTCAGATCTCCTTACAAGACAGAACTTATTAGAAAGAGAACAATTAGCTGATAGCCTAGAGCTATTTTATTTCAAAAACCCCAGTACAGCACCAAGCCACGAGGCATGGCAGAAATACTAGAGCAAGGCTATTTCTTCCCCAGGGATGGCCTCCTGTAACCATCTCAAGCTCATCTCATCCTGGAAGAGGTTTTCTCATGGCTACACCATGGTCTGAGCTCCCTATGGCTGTTTTCCTCAGCGCTCTCTTTCCATAGGCCTCAGACATGAACTCCAGTCTGAATGCTCCCTATGCCTTCTCTTGCTCTCTTCTGGGATCTTTTCTCTGGCGCCCCCACCAAAAGATTTCTGGAAGGTCTAATTTCCTCTTGGTGTCTGTTTCTTGACGAGTCTCAACTGAGACAATGATACTCAAGTTGGTTAACCTGAAAATTAAGATGTCACCCTTCACCCTTCCCTTTATCCCATCTTGGATCCCCTAAGCAGTCATGTTAGGAATGTTAACTTCTATTCTTTCCTCTAGGTCCCACCACACCTTCTGTTGGTAACCTCCTTACTTGTTTTGATTACTAAAGAAATCTCCTGCATAATGCACCTGTCTGTTATACTGATATCTCCAATATCAGTCAGACTGATACATTAGCACAAATTTAATTATGCAGTTCCTCTTGCAAAACAAATGCCTCAGGGGCTGGGCAGTTTATATAAATATGCGAAACAAGTGAAGAGTATGGTGACTCGATAAAAGCACCCTCTGTTCGTCCAAAAACAATTTCTCAGAGACAAGACAACATGGATCCAATGTAAATTTCTGATCTTTTAAAAGAATGCCTAGGGGCGCCTGGGTGGCGCAGTCGGTTAAGCGTCCGACTTCAGCCAGGTCACGATCTCGCGGTCCATGAGTTCGAGCCCCGCGTCAGGCTCTGGGCTGATGGCTCGGAGCCTGGAGCCTGCTTCTGATTCTGTGTCTCCCTCTCTCTCTGCCCCTCCCCCGTTCATGCTCTGTCTCTCTCTGTCCCAAAAATAAAAAATAAAAAACGTTGAAAAAAAAAATTTTAAAAAAGAATGCCTAATCTGAGTTTTCGTGAGAAACTCTTATGTATTTCCAGTATGATATCCCATCTTATAATGAAGAAGATATACCCAAGGACTGAACTTAGCTCGCAGCTGCCTCCTTATCATTTCTAAGATATAGACTCTATCTAATATTGGTACATAAGATCTGCCTTGAATAAAACCCTGCTTCTCTCCACATTCTCATCTGTCCACACTATACACAGCTGCACTGAACCACTCATAGTTCTCTGAATATGCCACTTTTTTTTTTCCTTTTTAAGCATCAGGGCTTTTAAACTTCTGTTCTTTTGTTTAGATTCACTTAGCCAATTTTCTTTTTATTCCTCTCCTTATCTCCCCAGCACTGTGTTAAATTTCTTTTCTGTGTGTGTAGCAAAGGAACCCTGTGATTGATCCTACATAACACATCAACTTTTATTGAAATTGCCTCTTCTTGGGGTACCTGAAGGGTCAGTCAGTTGAGCGTCCGACTTCGGCTCTCCTCATGATTTTGTGGTACGTGAGTTCGAGCCCGTGTAGGGCTCTGTGCTGACAGCTCAGAGCCTGGAGCCTGCTTCCGATTCTGTGTCTCCCTCTCTCTCTGCCCCTCCCCTGCTCATGTTCTGTCTCTCTCTCTGTCAAAAATAAATAAACATTAAAAATAAATAAATTGCCTCTTCTTTAGGTCCCATCCCTACTTGTGGCTGAGGACACTTTATCAGGAACTGTGCCTTGTAAATCATGATTTAAATCTCTTCTATTGCAGTGCCTGGTATATAATAAGCATTCAAAATTATCTGAGTTGACTTAATATATTATAACAATTTTTGATAATAATATAAAAGGTCATGTCCCTGACTTCTTTGTCCTTGTAGATAAAAGTGTAAATTTCCTTCAGGTCAATGAAACTAGTTAATGTTCTGGTTGTGTATCTTGGATCATTGAACATACTGATTTCTGCTAAGACTGGTTCATTTTCATAGAATTTTGTGGACTCCTTTCATTGGTCTCAAAGCTCTCATTTTTCTTAGTGCAGTTAAGTCTTTTAAGGAGACCCTTGAACCAGAGCTTAGCTATAAAAATTTAACAAGGTAAATGCCAAAGCTTTTCTGATCCTTTATACTCTCTTACTATGTACAAATAACGTCAACATGCCTACTAAAAACCACTTTCTTATGGGGCAACTGGGATACACATTCTATGGACCCAGGGGATCTAGACACAATTTGGGAAAATAAGTGGTAGAATTAAATACACCATAAAATAAAGATTTTGGTGGTTTACAGAAGTCCTCACCCTGAAATTCTTTGGGAAACCCAGTTACAGGCTGATGGAGAGTAGTCATAATTAAATCAGATTTTCCCACTAGGTGGGCTATCATCTTCCTTCTTTGAAGAAAGATAAGTTTCCAGTTGGCTTAGAAATAGTAAAAGAAACAATAGTAATACTAAAACCTAATACAAATCTAAAAATTGCTGGATAATTTCTATTACATATATGTGCATATACATGTATGTATTATATTCACCTGTTCCAAATCATAAGTACTTTCAATTGAACATTTACTATGTGCCAAGCGCTTAATATGAATCATTTAATTTAATTTTCCTTATGAACATTGAGATTTATGAAATGAGAATATCTATTTTTTTAATTTTATTTATTTATTTATTTTGAGAGAGAGATAGAGCATGAGTGCGAACTGGGGAGGAGCAGAAAGAGAGAATCCCAAGCAGGCACCATGTCAGTGTGGAGCCCAATGTGGGGCTGAAACCCACGAACCGTGAGATCATGACCTGAGCCAAAATCAAGAGTCAGACGCTTAACCGACTGAGCCACCCAGGGGCCCCTGTTATCCATTTTAGAGTTTGAAGCTTACGGGGGTTTAATCACATTACATCATATAGCTAGCTAGTGGAAGAACTTTAAGTCAAAATCAACTCCAGGACCTGTGCACTGAATGACCACACTCTGTGAGAATTATAGTACTAATGAGGATAAAATCTGAAGAATGATTATAAAATGCATTCTGATCTAAGATCTCAGTCTCCATTTTGTTGCTTTTCAATGTGCATGTTATTCAGTAACCCTGCTAGTAGAGGCACGTTTTTACAGAAACCTTTGATTCTTACTACCATGGCCGAGGAAGGAACAAACAGTAACCCTTGATTTCATTTCTGTGAACTCCATTTCAAGAGCATGAGATTTGTCTGACATATGGTGAACCCTTCAAGCAAACATACTCCCTTGAACATTCAACAAATAATCTAATTTGGAAACACCAAATACCACAAGGAAAAAGTAGTACTGTTGTGCTATTTTTTGACAGATTTCCACACCAATGATTTATGGAAGTGTGTTAAGTTTGGGATTCTTATCCGAAGCCAAGAAAAAAGCCCTTATATTTTTAAAGCCTATCACCCTCAATGATGGAAGCCAAAACCTTGGAATGTTTGCTAAAATCAAGGATGAGAGAACACAGAATGTCATGTACTATCAAGAACTTATTGACTTTCATATGGTTCTCATTTATTCTCATACATGGCAAATCAAAAGCCTTGGGAGGAAGCCAATACAAATTGTTATAGATAACACTATCTGAATTTAACTGCCATAGGTACGCTTCATATAATAAATACATATTTCATATCAGCAACTCAGCAGCACAAAAATGGAAAAAGACTCTAGTCAAAACCAATTTGGATACTCTCCTTTAGACAATGCTCAATTTGCCAATATTATTATTTATCTTGGGCTGAAGATCCCCTAATACTCAATTGCTTTATGTTTCTGACTCTAGAGATTTCTGTATTTGTGTGTGTGTGTGTGTATGTGCATATATATATTTCATACCCCATGAAATATTGAAATCATGTTACAATATCTCAGGGTAATAAAATCCTTTCACTACATGAATGGTTAGTATGTGCTTGCAGAATCAAATAGATTAAATTATTCAATATTTAAATTTTCAAAGACATTTTGCAAACAGGATTTTTTTCTGTGTTTAATTGGCTACAGTTTCGTTGGAAGCATCATTTCATCATGGAAGTTTGTAGCATGACACTGCTATAAATTTTAGTCTAATAGGAATGGATCAATTATCAAATGCCTAACACAATGCCTGGCACACAGTAGGTAAGTAGGCACACAATAAGTATTTGTTGAATGAATTTTAAATGTGTTGTTAGAAAACAAATAATATTACCTTTTCAACCAATATGCTATGAATCCAGTGAATAATATACAATCTAATTCCACTTAGATTCATGTTTCTCTTAAAAATTGAGAGAGAGAGAATTTGGTAAATGCAAGTCTAATCTAACACATAACCTGGTTCATGACTGGTCCATAGAATACACTTATAATTATTTATTAAAAGATAAATAATTTTAATTCAGTATCACTACAGGTAACAAAAGAAATTCTTTGTATCTTTTTCTGCTGAAGGAAGGGAATGCATGTATAGTAAATGACTTACTAACATGTAAAGAATTAGTAAATGGCAAGGCCAAGATTAAAACTAAAATTTTTTTGAGAAATGCTTTCCTTGTAAAACATGCACATGAAAGAGGTCAAGAAATACTTTTTTAAAAGTGTTTCTTTTTAATGAGTGTTCTAGTGACTATTATTATGTAACATCACTTAGTGGCTTAAAACATTATCACCTAAAGTCACTAATCTCATATTTTCTGTGGGTCAGAAGTTCAGACATGACATAGTATACAGAGCTTATCTCTACTCCATGTTTTCTACGGTTCAGATGGCAAACTCAAAACCTATGGTTTAGGGGGTGCCTGGGTGGCTCAGTTGATTAAGCCTCCGACTTCAGCTCAGGTCATGATCTTGCAGTTCGTGCATTTCAGCCCATTGTCGGGCTCTGTGCTGACAGCTCAGAACATGGAGCCTGCTTCGAATTCTGTGTCTCCCCCCTCTCTCTCTGCCCCTCCCCGCTTATGGTAAGTCTCTCTCTCCCTCAAAAATAAATATTCAAAAAAATCCTATGGTTTGGAATCATCTGAAGTTTCATTCATTCTTATGCCATTATTAATTTTGGCTGTCATTAAGGACATAACTGGGCTATTGGCTGAGGCACTCACATATTTGTGGCTTGGGCTTCCTCATACTATGGTGGCTACTTCCAAGTACAGGCATCCCAGGGGAGAGAGAGAAGATAGATATCAAGAATTGTGAAAAGTCTGAGATTTTATCCTATTTATAAGCCAACAAGTTAGCCTATCACACTTTGATGAATGCTGGTGGAAGGCAGGAGGTTTCTGGATGAGACACAGTGGGTGGTTTGGCCCCCATGGCAATAGCTGAAGCCAGAGTGTCATTAGTTTCACATGCTGGTTCCTCCAATCCCTGATTTCTACAGAGCAATGCATTTAACTAAGTTTTCTTCGATGTCCTTCATCAGCATTTTGTAATTTCATCGTAGAGATCCTGTACAAGCTTTGTTTCACCTATACCTAAGTACTTCATTTTCTTGGGCACATTGTAAATGATATTGCAGTCTTGATTCCAGTTGCCACATACTCATTGTTGGTTCCTAGAAAATGATTATTTTTTAGTTTTTATTTTATATCCTGCTTCCCCACTGAAGTCACTCACTAGTTTTAAGTTTTAGGTTTTTGTAGATTGTTTAGAATTTTTCTATGTAGACAATCATGCCATCCAAAAACTATAACAATTTTATATCTTTTTCTCCAATATGTATATTTTTAATTTATTTTTCTTTTTTCATTGCTCTGGCTACAACTTCTAGTACTGTGTTGAATGAGAGTGGTAAGCAAGCATCTTTGCCTGGGTTTCAGTCTTAGAAAGCAAGCATTCAGTCTTTCACCATTAAGTATGATGTTTGCTGTTAGTTTTTGGTAGAATATTTTTATGAAGTTGAGGAACTCTTTTTAGTTTTCTGAGTTTTTTAATGAATAGGGGTTAGAATTTTTCAAATGTTTTTTTTTTCCGTCTCAATTGGAATGATCATATGATTTTCTTCTTTAGCCTGAAGATATGGTGATTATACTGATTGATTTGGAACATTAAACCAGCCTTGGTTTACCTGGAACAAATCTCTCTTGCTCATGGTGTATAAATATTTAACGCGCTGCTGGATTCAACTTAACAATTGTTCAGAATTTTGCATCTAAGTTCATGAGAGATATGTAGATGTAGTTTTTAATCTTTCTTTCATTTCATTACTTTTTAATTTTTTTTCTCTTTTGGTATCAGGCTTCATAAAAAATGTTGAAGATTATCCCTTTCTCTTTTATTTTCTAGAAGAGATTGTATAAAATTCTTTAAGTAATTATAGAATATGCCAGTGAAATTATCTAGGCCTGGAGATTTATTTCTCAGGAGATTTTAAATTATGAATTCAATGTATTTAGTGAGTTTGGGACTATTTGGTTTATTTATTTCATTTTGGTTGCGTTTTGGTAATTTGTGGTCTTTGAGAAATTTATGTTCTAATCAGTTGTCAAATTTACAAGTGTAGTTTTAGTATTTGCTTGTTGTCTTTGGGGTCTTACTAATATTTGTGATTTACATCTTTGCTATTTTCAGTTTTATTAGTCTTTCAAGAAGTTTAACATAAGTGTTTTTGTTTTTTGAAGAACCATTTTTATGCTTCATTGATTTTATTGTTGTCCTGTTCTGATTTTCATCGGTATTTTCTCTTATCTTTATTATTTCTTTTCTTCTCCACTGCTTAGGGTTTTGTTGTTGCTGTTCTTCTTTTTCTAGTTTCTTGGCAGATTATTGATTTTTAAGTCTTTTCTCTCTTTGAAAATAAAAATACAGTATTATATTATTTTTCTCTTATCACTACTTCAGGCACATTTCATTAATACTGATATTTTTTGTATTAATTTTCATTTAGTTCTATGAATATTTTATTTCCTTTTAGACTTATTCTTTTTAACCATGCATTACTTAAATATTTTTTAAAGTTTATTTATTTTTGAGAGAGAGAGAGAGAGAGACAGAGAGTGTGAGTGGGGGAGGGGCAGGGAGAGAGGGAAACACAGAATCCGAAGCAGGCTCCAGGCTCTGAGCTGCCAGCACAGAGCCTGACACGGGACTCAAACTCACAAGCTGCAAGATCATGACCTGAGCCAAAGTCAGCCACCCAACCAACTGAGCCACCCAGGCGCCCCAACCATGGATTACTTAAAAGTGTGTTGTTTAATATTCAAATGTTTATAGATTTTCCTGTGGTCTTTCTGTCATTGATTTCTAGTTTGGTTCTAGAATGATTGAAGAACATCCACTGTATGCTTTCAATTTGTCTGGGTTTGTTTCATGACCGAAGATAAGGTCTCTCTTGGTGAATATTCCATGGGCACTTTAATAGAATGCATTTTAATGTTGTCATTTGTTGGCAGATTTTAATCAATATTTATTAGATCTTGTTGGTTAATAGCATTTTTATTTATTTATTTATTTTATTATATTTTTTTATTTTAAAGATAGAGAGCACTCAAGTGGGAGAGAGGAGCAGAGGGAGAAAGAGAGAGAACCTTAAGCAGGCTCCATGCTCAGCATGGAGCCCCACACAGGGCTTGATTCCTCAATCTTGGGATCATGATCTGAGCCGAAATCAGGAGTCTGATGCTCAATGGACTGAGCCACTAAGGCACCCTAATAGTGTTTTTTAATTATTTTATAGTTTTGCTCACTTTTTCCCTATTACTTTTAAACACTCTCAGGTAGGGTTTTGAAGTCCCCAACTTTAATTGTGGATTTGCCTATTTCTTCTCTGAACTCTATTCATTTTTAGTTTTTGTAATCAGGAAACTCAGTTATTGCTGCATACACATTGAGGATCACCCTCTTGGTGGGTTGATCCTTTTGTTATGCGTTACCTTTCTTTAACCCTTCTCTTTTTTTTTTTTTCTTGCTCTGAAGTCTATTTAATCAGATATAAAAATAGCTAATCTTGCTTTTAAAAATTAATGTTTTCATGATATATTTTCTTTCATCATTTTATTATTAACATACCTATATCATTTTGTTTGAAGTGAACTTTTTACAGACTATGGTTTGGTCTTGATTTTGCAACTATTTTGCCAATCGCTATCTTTTTTCTTGTGTACTTAGATGATTTATTGTAAAGTAATTACACTGTGGCTTAGATAAGTCAACTTACTATTTGTTTTCTGTGCTTTCTCCCTCCATTTCTCATTCCTTTCTTTCTCTTTTCTTGCTTTCCTGTGAGTAACTTAACATTTTCTTTAGTACAACCTTTTGATTTATTTTTAATGTCTTTGAGTATAACATTTTATATAATTTTCTTAGTAGTTGCTCAAATTATTATAATAAACAAGTGTAATTCTGAACATACATATACATTTTGACAATGTATAGATGAACAAATGAGTTGGCTTTTTCCACCTGTACCAAATGAGAATTGGTCTAGATATTTTTTATAGGTCTCTCCTGTTCTAACATTCTGTGATATGTGACTAACCTTGAGGATTATAAATTTCTTATATTTGATATCTCTTCAGGAAGGGGAAACAAAAGCAAAAATAAACTATGAGGATGACACTGAGATAAAAAGCTTTTGCACAGTAAAAGGAAACATTAACAAAATAAAAAGGTAACCTCCTGAATGGAAGGGACATTTGTAAATAATATATCTAATAATGGGTTAATAACCAAATTCTGTAAAGAACTCATACAGTTAAAAACCAAAACAAACAAACAAACAAAAAACAAACAATAATCTTATTAAAAATATTCAGAGGACCTGAATAGACATTTTTCTGAGAAAGACATACAGATGGCCAATAGACACATGAAAAGATGTTCATTACTAATCATCAGGGAAATGGAAATCAAAACCACGATAAGATATCATCTCACACCAGTCAGAATGACTAATATTAAAAAGACAAGAAATAACAAGCTTTGGTGAGAATGTGGAGAAAAGGAAAGCTTCATGCATTGTTGTAGGAAAGTAAATTGGTACAGCCACTGTCCAAAACAGCATGAAGTTTCCCCAAAAATTAAACATAGAAATACCATATGATCCAGTAATTCCACTAGTGGGTATTTTCCCCCCAAAATTAAAATGCTAATATAAAAAGATATATACACTATTTTTATTGTATCATTATTTTTTTAGCCAAGATATGAAAGCTCAAGTTGTCTATCAATAGACAAGTGGATAAAGAAGATGTGGTATATATTCACAATGGAATATTACTCAGCCATAAAAAAGACAAAGATCTTACCATTTGTGACAATATGGATGGAACTAGAGGGCATTTTGCCAAGTGAAGTAAGTCAAACATAGAGAGACAAATACCATAGGATTTCATGTGTATGTGGAATCTAAGAAATAAAACAAATGAACAAACAAAAAACACAAACAGACTCATAACAAATTGGTGGTTGCCATAAAGTAGGAGTGTGGAGATGGGTGAAGGGACTTAGTGGTGCAGACTTCAAGTTATAGAATGAATAAATCACAGGGATGAAAAATTAAGTATAGGGAATATAGTCAATAATATTGTAATAACTTTGCATGGTGACATTTATGGTGAACATTACATGATGTATTGAGTTGTTGAATCACAATGTTGTACGCTTGAAGCTAATATAATGTTGTATGTCAACTGTATTTCAATAATAAAATTTAAAAAATTATTATATATAAACTTATAGTGCTATATATGGAAAAATAAAACATGGCTTTGTTACATACATTGATTTTAAGTGAGAAAAAAATGCATACACCTGTATATATATGTATGTATGTATACTTTTACCACTTATAATAATTTTTAAATTGTCATATTTTTCTATAGGAATTAAGATTATTGCCTATGCCACTGAGCAGAGGTGTTTGAACTGGTCTCCAGGATTTAAGGAGTTAATTGAAAACGGCATAGAATCCTTTGGCTGGTTGTAATATTCTGGATTATTTGACATGTGGGAGAAATTCTGTTTATTCTTCCTTTTTCCAAAAAACAGCATCTTCACTTGATGTTTGTACTTTTTACAACTTTTTTTAAATTAAATTTTTTGACGTTTTATTTATTTTTGAGAGAGAAACAGAGTACGAGTGGGGGAGGGGCAGAGAGACAGAATCCGTGGAGACACAGAATCCGAAGCAGGCTCCAGGCTCTGAGCTGTCAGCACAGAGCCCCACATGGGGCTTAAACTCATGAACCATGAGCTCATCACCTGAGCCGAAGTTGGATGGTTAACCAAGTCACCCAAGTGCCCCCATACTTTTCATACCTTTACATACTGATAAAAGCATCAGTGGCTTTTTTTTCCTCATTTAAACACTTAAAAAAATATATTTTAGAGAGAGAGAGAGTGCGAGCTGGGGAGAGGGACAAAGGAAGAGAATCTCAGGTGGTCTCCATGTTCAGCATGGAGCCCAATGCAGGGCTTGATGCCAGGACTGTGAGATTGTGCCCTGAGCTGAAATCAAGAGTTGGACAGTTACCCGACTGAGCCACTGGGCCCCAGTGGTTTTAAATTTTGTTAAAGCCACCACTGAATTTATAAGCACACATTTATGGTTTGTTTATTTGGTTGCAGATCACTGAACGAATGGGGCAATAGAAACAAAAGCATGAAATTGAATGAGTCGTCTGGTACTACTACAATAAGCCAAAAACCCATGCATTATTGCAATCACAACGGGATTTTTGTTTGTGTGCTTGTTTTGGGATACCTACTCGGTGTCGGGCATTTATTTGGGCCTTGGATATGTTGGTGAAATAGAGAAGTGAGGAATATAGTGAAGATGTAAGTTGAAATTCATGTTGAAGCTGGAAAAAATGTTAGTCCTTTCTGACTCCCACAAGAGTTCAGAGGCTGTAAGTTGCTCCTCCTACATTCCATGCTTTGGTCATTAAACTCACATTCACTGAGTGAACTGCATTTTTCTTAGTTTTCTACATTCTGAAACACCCTTAGCCATGATACTGTATACTTCTGGAGAATTGGCTCTAACAATTTTTTATTTGTATGCCTCAGGTGTTTTGAACACTGAAGGGCTTTTAAAAAGTGACCATTTCGAATGGATAAGTGAATAAACATGAATATCATCAGATATTATATATCACTATGAGTGCTTCCTGTTATGCTTGTTACAATGTACTGCAGTGGAAAGAAATCAGGATTTACTGTTAAACAGACCTGAGTTCAAGACCTTTAGCTCTTTTTATGAGTTGAATTCAATGCTGACTGAATTCTAGACACTAAGCTTTTTTTTACCATGTGTATTAAAATAATTATATCAAGCTAATAGAGTTGGAAGGATAAAGTGGAATATTATAGGTAAAATGTTTTCCTCAAGTAAACTTACCTCACTCAAATAGGTAAGTTCTTCTCTCCCTACTTAATTATCAAGGTCCAGTGAAAGGTCTGGTTTGAGGATTGATGTTCATCAAAATTGAGATGTCAAAGAAGTGAGCTTAAAAGGTAAATTTTGAAAAACCCTTTGGGACCCATTGTCAGACATTTGGCCAACTCCAATGATAATTTTTTATGTTAAAACTAATCAACAATTTCTTTCAAAATATAAAACAAACCTTCTCCTATTTCTCATTGTTAATAAAATGACTCCGTTTTTGACATTTGAAATAAGTAATAATAAAGTTTACATAACATAGAAAGATTACTTTAGTGAAACAGAATATTTTGACTTTCTATGGAAGCTATTTTTCAGTCCAACTTAAATAATAAAAAAACTTAATTTCTATTTCCTGGTTTTAAATTATAAGCCATATATTCCTAGTTTACAGAAGACTACATATATTTAGAGGGCTGGGAATGTTGTTTCAAGTGAGTAGATATTAAGTGTGGTAAATGGCTACCTTGTGAGCATAGTTTCCTGCTATGTAGGACACGTAAATTATTACATTTAGTCTGAAATGATTGAAAATGTTTCCAAAGCCTTTTAACAATTAAAAGAAAAATGTGAAGCTCTTAGAAGATCTGATTCACTCAGCAAATTTGTATTTTGATTAAAAGAACTATTTGATCCTACATAGTAAATGCGCGGAAAAACATTGGCCCACTATTTGATTCAATGTGGTTGTTAAAGAAGAAAATATGGCTTTTATGAATGGTTTTAGCCTGTGTAGCTTTTTGATTGTATTTGTTTACCCACGGTGGAAATCTCTTTATTAAATTGTGGGCAACAAGCACTTTTATTGGGTTTCCTAACAGTAACTGCTTATTTCAGGAAGCATTAGATTAAAGTACTAGATGCAGATCTCTGGAGTTGATCTTGTAACAAAGCTAAAGCACATTGACCTGATACTTATACATGTGCAGGAGACAGACAATTTCCTAAAAGTCTGGATGCAATTTCTTCTTTTAGTTTTAAAACCAATTTTAACAGTGTTTTCTACCCTTAGTAAGGATATGGGCATATGCATCAAAAGATATGCTTTGATAAAGTCTCCTCTTCACTTTAGTTTTATGCGTATGCAGCAATGGAAACCTACATGACAATAAAACACTACTTAAAAATAAAAAACTCAGTCCTGTACGTGCAGATGAGCCATTGTTAATTGGTATTCTCGTATTAGCTGTTATACTCTCAACACTATAATTAACATGGTGCTGATCTTGTATTGTTTCCTCTTCTCTATGGCTTGCTGTGTATTCTTCTTGTTCTTGGGTCAGTTGAGCCATACATCTTGTGTTCTAAACCATATGGAGCATGTTTTTGTATGAACTCTTATGATTGAGGACATCTGTCTCAGCCCCTACATTTGCCTTCAGGGGATCTTTGCATCTTTTAATGATACAGCTAACAGCATGTTTTTTATCATGAAGTTGGCCATACACAGCTTTACTGGGGATTCCACGGTTTTCATTACTAAAAAGCCACATGGAAAAGACTATATTTTATCTTTCTCTCTTTTCTTCTGTCTTGCTTTTCTTCTCCTCTCCTCTTTCTTCCTTTCTTCTTTATTTAATATTTACTGAGTGTCAACCATGTGCTAGACAGGACCTACAATATCCCAAGTTGCAGGTTTCCAACACTATAAAGATAGTCTACAATTTCTAAATGAAATGTATTTTTCCATTCAATTACTTGTTTTGAGTATAGTTTAGATGCCTCAAACTATATGTGCTATGCTTCCATATATTTTATTATAAGTAATATGATTCAGATTAAATTCTTCTAGATTTTTCTGAGAAATATTCTTTTTTTTTTTAATTTATTTATTTATTTTGAGCGAGACAGAGACTGTGTGAGTGGAGGAGGGACAGAGATAGAGGGAGACAGAGAATCCCAAGCAGGTTCTACACTGTAAATGTAGAGCTTGATGTGGGGCTGAACTCACCAGTGGATGAGATCATGACCTGAGCTGAAACCAGGAGTAAGATGCTTAAGTGACTGAATCCCCAGGTGCCCCCTGAGAAATATTATTATTTTATTTTATTTTCTAAGAGAAAGAGAGAGAGAGCAGGGGAGGGGCAGAGAGAGAGGGAGAACAAGAATTCCAAGCAGACTCAACACTGTCACTGCAGAGCCTGATGTGGGGCTTGAACTCACGAACCATGAGATCATGACCCGAGCAGAAATCAGGAGTCAGACGCCTAACCAACTGAGCTACTCAGGTGCTGTTCTGAGAAATATTCTTAATGAACCTATCTGAAATGTCCACAGTCCTCATAAGTTAACAACACAAAATGTTACTAGATAATTCCATACTGAAATTCTAATTCTTCCTACTTAAGAATGTTCATCATAATTTAGTTATAAGCAAGCATATGTGATAAGTGTTTAACTAAG